>NC_036863.1:41398012-41765829 GCF_002910315.2 Salvelinus sp. IW2-2015 | reverse complement strand
CAGGTTACACAGGGAGAGAGAGAGAGTGAGTCAGGCTGCAGGTTACACAGGGAGAGAGAGAGTGAGTCAGGCGGCAGGTTACACAGGGAGAGAGAGAGAGAGTGAGTCAGGCGGCAGGTTACACAGGGAGAGAGAGAGAGTGAGTCAGGCGGCAGGTTACACAGGGAGAGCGAGAGAGAGTGTCAGGCTGCAGGTTACACAGGGAGAGAGCGAGCCAGGCTACAGGCAATAACCCTAGCCCCAGGCATATTGTAATGCTATTTCAGTCCTGTCAGCTGTCCAGTAGAGTGATACAAGCCATATTGACTCACCAATCAGAGAGAGAGGGCATCCAGCAGGGATAGGTATCGTAGCAGGGAAGAGGAGAGGAGGAATTTGCATTGGGAACACAACTGGACATTTCATTTCTTCTAATAAAGGTTGGTGTTGACATCAATTAATATCTTATTTATGTCCTGCAGTGACTGATTTCTGTCCATCACAATCTGCTCAATGTACCTGCCTTCGTTTTAAATACAATACTACTCTTCAAGAGTATACAGTGTGTGTGTGTGTGCGTGCATGTGTCAGTATGTGTTTTTGTGTCCCTCACCTCCCCAGGCGTTGTTGTTAGGCGGCACAGTGTGTGTGCTCTGGATGTCTGGGTTGAAGGTGGGCTGGAGGTTGAACAAGTCACCGGTGAGATTTGGCACGCTGGGGAAACAGAGGAGAGAGACAGACAACAGAGATAAAAATCATAGCAGAGCAGACCCCTTCAGGCCACAGGGCAGAGAGGAAGAGAGTTACAGCGGACAGGACCAAACACTTGGAACACTGCCATTCAGCCATCCATTTTAACGTGGCTCACAGGTCCTTTCCGCTGATAACCCAACTAATATACTGTGAAGTGATTTAACCACCTGCCATTTTAAAATAAGATACATTACTGTTTATATTATACAAACTGAACAACCTGTGTGAAACATACCCAATAGGTATCAACTTAAGCACGAGGATTATCAGACCGTAGGGTCTGCTTACTTATTTGTAACGGATACAACAGGCGAGTTGGAGAAGAGGTCTGTGGCCCCGCTGCTGCTGTTGGCACTGCCCACTGACTGGGCGCTGGGAGAGACGGTCGGCGTCTGCACGTCATTCACCTTGGCTCCCTCGTCCTGTGGGACAAACGCACCAAGTCAAGCCGCAAAAAGTGACAGTACAACAGGGTTGAAAAAAATAAAATAAATTCAGACGAATTCATACAGTAGCGCATCTACATTGTAATGAGAAGTTGCTATACGGTGAGCCCTGTCTGACCTTGAGCCTGTTCTCGTCCTCCTTCTCGTCCATGCGGCTGAGGGAGATTCCAGTGCTGGACAGTGACGACACAGCACTAGACAAGGTGTTAGCTCTGGAGAGACCACACAGCGCTTATCAGTGACCACCACGTACACTCACTGTCACACACACGGCATTCTGGGACTGACCACTAATGAATAATTCCTTTATCTGTAAGCGTTTCTGACTAATGCGTGCCGTAATTGTCATATAATAGACAGGTCTGACACACAAACACATGAAACACTCCCAAATCCAGGATAAATGAGGCTGCATTGCCGTTGTAGTCCAGATGACATACTAGCTCAGGGTGGAACACTGGCACAGCATCATTTGCACATTCATCCTCATATCTATCAAAGCTTCAGTGAGTGACAAAACGTTCCGAAATGCCTGCTTCAGACACAAAGCCTGAAACATTAGCATCAGTGTGTCTGTGTGTTGGTTACCTGGTGGCTGTGGAGAGCTCCTTGATTTTCCTCCCCTCCAGAGAGGCCAAATGCTTTGCCTCAAGGGTTCCAGGAGGTGTAGGGCCTGTTCAGTGGAGAGAGGGGGGGGGGGGGGGGGGGGGGCATGGGGAAACATTAATGCACCAGTGGGGATAGCACTGTGTAAACAATTGGAAAAACACTCGCGTGCACACACACACACACTGCATTTGCATACACTCGCGTACAGGCACACAGACACACACGCCCGCGCACAGACACACGCGCCCGCGCACACACACAAACACAGCGGCCAAGTGGCACATTGTCCTAAGCGTATTCATGTTCAGTCTAGTCTCCATATTTGCAGGTATTTTACGTAGGACAATACATCTGGTATAATTAGGTTTGGCTCCAAGCCAGACATGCACAGATCAGTCCTCTCTCATGCAAGCAAGTACACAGGCCTGGGAGGTCGTTTGTACAGTGTGTCGGCTCCTGTGGGGTTCAGAACACATCACATCGTCTGTTGGCATACGGAAAGGAGCTTAGAAGCCCATTCACAGGTGTGTATAAATGCTCTCACACACACACACATCCCAGTCCATAAATTGTGAGTTAACCAATGGATTCCGTTTCCTATAATCATTTGGGGAACCATTCATTCATGAATATCAAATTTCATAAATGTATTTTACAGGTTAGAGGAGAAATTCTATTAGCAGACAGTCAAATTATGTCATTAGCTTTAGTGACTAGTTCGAAAAGGTTTGGAAGCCGAACGAGTTAACTCACAGAAAGGCAAAGCGTCTGATGAAAATGAGGTACACACGCTTGGGAAATGAACGGTGTATTTTATAAAGACATACAAAATGATGGTTAAATAAACCAAGGATCAGTGAATTCATTTCCCCACATGTGATACCCATGTTTCAGCGCAACATTTGCTTTTCATTACAGAATGCAATCTTAACACATGCAGTAACTTGCAAAAAATAAGAATTTTCATATACTTATTTTGGGGGAATAAGAGAGAATAATGAGAATTCTGGGTATCCTTCTTCTGAGAAATCTAGAATATACTAAAAGTTTCAAATAACAGAACAAAAAAATCTACAGCTCAGTAAAGACATGGGTTACTATTTAGTTGAACAGGGATACATAAGGTCTTCATAAGCACCGCAAACATGACATAATTGACAGAAGCATTTGCTCATGTTCATTTTGCCCCACGTGGAGGGAAACACCATTAGTGTCATTGAAGAAAGCTTCAACCAGTGTTTGTAGTGTCACATCAGATGTTACGCAAGTGCTTAGGATTGCATTATGTATAACATTCAAGTAATATTTGCAGAAACCTATTTGGTAGAAACCATTCGCTGCTCTCCCCACAGCTATTTCGATGGGATGTGTTTCCCGGAAAAAGATATACAATCGTGTTCATTTTGAGGCAACGCAAAGTTAAACTGTGAGAGAAATCAAGAGCTTGATTCCTCTAAGCTATTCTATCAAGAGATGTCATCCCTTGATGTACAAAAGGCTTATATGGGCCTCACACAAGCCCCATACGCCCGTGTTTGGTAGGACAGAGGCTGAAGAGGTGCCGGACTTTTCAGCGCCATTTCAAAATCAAAGCAACAGAACATTTCTTATTTTGTGGGTTAACTTTCGAAAAACCGTGATTCAACTATACAAAAGACTCACAAGTCTAAGTAAAGACGTAAAGGATCGGTCTACCTAAAATCTGCCGAAAGACCTAAGACCAGGGAAGACTATGTTTTGCACAATCTCCAGAATTAGGAAACGAAATATGGCGCAGCAGAATCCAAGGTTCACATATTAGGAACCCATTTTTGGAAGTAGGCCCTCTCTACCCTAGAGCTCAGAGAGAGGGAGGTAAAAATCAGGTAGAAAAGGAGGGGGCGGTTGGAAGCCTGTAGGGTGAGTAGGGAATGGGAGCGTTCAGAATGGACCTACATGGGAGATATTGAGATGAAATGCACCACTGACCTGTGTGAGATCTGGGATGTCACCCTGATCAATTCCAACTTGCTGTGTCACAAAAAAGGAGGGGGGGGGGCAAACAAAAACCAAACATAATAAACAAACGAACACAACCACAGAATAAAGGGGGGGGGGGGTAGGTGTGTGGAGAAGGGAGAAAGAAGAATCAAACAAAAGGATCCATTACTCCATGCAGTGACTAGAAACAAAACAACAAAAAGACAACAGGCAGGGGAATTGGCATGCCCACACGTACACACACACACACAGGATCTGAAGACTGGGTTTGAAATGAATGTTTACACACTGAAATGCCACTGACAGGTGGGCCGGGTACATTGGGCTGTAATACTCATGTGACTGCAAGGTGAGAAACATCCAAAAGAAACACACAACTAATGTTGACTTTGAACGAAAAAAAGGCAGGGGAGACAAATGACAAACACATTGTTAGACGAGTAAATGAATGGGCCCTTAAAGTCAACGTTAGCCCGTTTTTGGATAGAAACACACCCCCATCACCCCAAACCTTCCTCCAAATAGTTAACACATCAGTAAAGACAGCAAGAACGCCTTTTAATAAAAGAATGCACGAGAAATTAGAAAACTACAGAGAGATACGGATCCTCTTTGCAATAGGGCCTTGTGAATTGCAAGTTGTACTTTACGTGGATAACAGCAGACATTCATCATTGAAAAAGAGAGAAAGGGAAGGAAAGAGTAAGGGGGAAAAAAAACCTCTTGCTAAGACATGCAACGCAGGCATCAGAACAGGCAGCACATAGAGGGGCCTTCACCTTGAGCTTCTCAGGCCCACTAATAGGCTAACCTCAGCATTCATGACCAGCATTAGCCTCCACCACACGGCAACAGAGGGACAGAGAGAGACAGAGAGAGAGAGAGAGAGAGAAAGGGGGAGAGGAGCAGAGGTCCGGGAGAAAAGCCCCACCTTCCTGCTGGATCCATCTGAAACCTTCCTTTCCTCAACACAAGTGGAAAAGGGAAAACATTACCTCTGCAACTTTGAGAAACTCTGACAGCTTGGTCATTCTGTTCAGAAACGTCTTATAAATCTCCAGGGCGTCTTTGCATTGGTTCTTCTTCATATCAAAATATTTCTCTTTAGGATACAAGAAGAAGATCGGTTAACTCGGCGAAAGAACAAAATAAAAAAATAAAAAAAATAAACAAGGATTTAGGCTATTTATTTTATATAGTATACATTTACAAACAGCATAGTGACATCCTAGCGGCACCATAGTTGTCTAACAGATATAGAGTGTACTTACCCAGCATGTTGATGACTCCTTCGTTGTACGCGGCAAAGAGGCGGATGGAGTCTTTGAAGAGCAGCATGAAGGCGCTGTTGATGACGCCATTGGTCAGTTCGTTAGAGTTAGCCTGGGAAAACAACAGATAAAGAGACAACACATCGAGAGCTCATGCAGACAGCTCACGGTCATCGTGTAGCCCGTGTTCATTTAAGGACCGCCGACACCCAAAACCATGGACCCCTGCAGCCTACCTGAAAGTCCAGCAGTGCATCCAGCTGATTCTGAATGATAGGCAGAGTCTTGATCAGCTTCTCAACAGTCATGGTGCGCATCACACCGTCGACCCTGTCGACGAGAGGCACGGAGAACCGCTTTAACGGGGCAAGCGACGGACAAACACGTTGCTCTGAACAGATAAAGCATGTCCGTGTCAATCGCGCTGAAACTCAATATAACGCACGCCATATCCAAAGTGGCTGCTGAAATGAGTTGGCCAGTTGAGCCGGGTTACCTTCAATCTATTTAAGACCTGTCTCCACAGGATGTAGCTTAATGACGCATCTTAGTGTGACACGGGGGAGGTGTTCCACGCTGGCCACAACAGGGCATCTTACCCTCTCTTCATCTTGGTGAAGTCCACAGCCACCAGTCTGTAGGACATGGCCTTCTCATTCAGGTACCTGCTGTAGCGTCTGATGAACGTTGACATGTCATAACCTGGCAGAGAGGGAGCACTTGTATTAGTATAAGTGCTAGCTGGTGGCTTACAGAGCCAAACCTCTGCAAGCATTCGGAACGACGGTTTGAACTTTTGAACTGCGCATTTTTTGTTTATGCATTGCACGTTTCTATGCTGTTTTGTAGCTGTGACTTATGTACAGTGTGGGGTGGAATTGCTTCCACGGACAAATTCCCAACAGTACCTTGTAATGCTCCCTTATCCAAGAAGTTGTTCAGGTTAAAAAGTGTGTTTCTGGACGCCAGATACTGGATTAATCGCTGGTGAAACAAAGAGAGCGTGATCATAACCAGTAAGAATAAAGATTAAATCAGTGAATAACATATAATAATGTAACCCATTTAAGAGATGCTTTTATCCAAAGTGACTTACAGTCGTGCGTGCATACATTTTCTTTGTACGGGTGGTCCCGTGAATTGAACCCACCGTTCTGGCGCTGCGAGCGCCATGCTCTGCCAACTGAGCGACAGAGGTCCACTTTAACAGTGAAGCCAGTCTGTCAGCGGGTGACTCACCTCGTTGCCGTACATCATGAGGTGGTGCGTGGTGACGAGGGCCTTGAACACCACAACCCAGCTGTTGTTGGCCGTCCTCTCAAACAACGTGTCAGCCAGGTGGGGGACACTCACGTTCAGCTCGTTGGTGCAGTGGATCAGGTCTGCCGACGACACAGAATGGTGACATTTGAAAAAATGTAATAGTGCTTTCGGTGCTTAAGAAATGTTGTACTCTACTCTACACTGAGGCTGATCAACTCACACACAGTTCCTCTACACTGAAGACGACGTGGGCGATGAAACTACGGGAAACCATTCATTTCCAATGAAGAGAAGCGAAGTGGGTGACGACGCGAGCATGGGCGACAGACGTGAACAGGGTGGGACCAAAGTTAGGGAAGCTGAACTTTATGCAAAAACTCTGCGACATCGATGAGCTAGACCGATCGAGGCTCACTATGGCATCCAGCCCTCTACTTAATAGGCTGCTAATACCTAGCACCACCTAGCTTGCTTGCACCCACACAAGGGCAAAGCTAGCGTGGTGAGGCTGAATACAAGTGTTAGTGAAAACATATTGTCATGCTGAAAATTCCTAGCAGCAGTTGGATCTCTGCTCGGCCCCTCGCACCCTTCAAAAAGATACACGTTCTTTTACTAGTGAATTAACTCTCACTTATTATGCCTTAATTACAGTGACTAAGCCGGCAATTAACATTTCAAATTGGAATTCTGATTGTAAAACAGACGGTCATAAAAATAACCTCAAATATGATTGTGTAGTCCTTCAAGACATTTCACTGTAGGAGGAGTCTAAATTTATGCTAAACCTTAAAAGGGAACATAAAGGAAACATAAATGGAATATCAAGGCGTCCGGATAATCCAGAGGAATTACACTCTTTAAAGAGCTAAATTGCAGTCGGGTACCACATTTTTAAATCACATTTGAAGTCTTCCCAAATGCCACTCAGAGAAAATGGCAGTTTTTCTGACAACAAGATTTTAGCTTACGTAATTCCACTCAGCATGACTCTAAAGTGACTAAAATGTTCACAATTGGATTACTTTGGATAAAGGTTGGGCAAAGAATTGTACAATTAAACATTCCCTCCCCAGAAAAGAATCAAACTGACAGCACATGATGAGACCTGGGACCTAACTAGCCTACCTTGTTTCACTGAACCAATAACCCTCTGGGTCTATGGCATTTGTTGCAGCCCAGAACAGGACTGATTGATCTTAATTGATTGACTGGACACAATGTTGATTGTGTCAAGTCATTATTTGGGTATAAAGCCACCTAACCTAATCATCAGTAGTTAAACGTGGAGAAAATACTTTCTACCCAATAATGACTCCAGTTCCACATTCCCACACACAGATAAACATTCAAATGTTGAGATCAAGATGGTCTCTGACACTGCTGCCACTGAACAAATATGAATGACCTGGACACCAGCTCATCACGAATTGAAGTAGCCGAGAAAACTCAGAAGGCTACATACACCAGAATGTACTAATGTACCTAAATTAGACATATTTTCCTCTAGAACTCAGTAGGAAATGAAGAAATGGTTTACAATTGGTAGACTGACTCCAATTGTGCTTCTTTAAACCTACGCTGCCATAAACATTTTCAGAGCCTATTAATTAAAAGGGAAATTTACAAAATATATTACTGCATACAATGATGAATAAAGTGTAGTAGGCTATTTATGATCACAAAATGTGCATTTGCATCTGATTTGCTTGCTGTTTGGGGTTTTAGGATGGGTTTCTGTACAGCACTTTCTGACATCTGCTGATGTAAAAAGGGATTTATAAATACATTTGATTGATTGATTTTCCTGTATGACACTCAGGAATAATAATATATTTGTCTCATCATGTTCAGGCTACAACACGATAGACTACTGTAGGATAATGACACTGTATGATAATGATTGACTACTGAGCCGTTGAAGCCTATGATGCGCAATTATTCATAGCCTAATAGAATCATTTCGATAAACCCTTGGCCATACCAAACATTATGTACATCATGACAAATACAGGTCGTCTTGAATATTCAATGTAACCAATGCTTTTGTTGCTGGTATGTAGCAACGGCGGTGCACTGGTGGTGTACTTAACCTACAGTCAAGGTGTTTCTTCTTGGGTCCGCTGACTTCATGCGTCGTGGCCTTGCAGACGGCTTTGCTTATAGCGGATCCTGTCATGCTGTGCTGAGCCGCAGCGATCCGATCCGTGATAGACTGTCCAGACATATTCCAAAAGCAGTAATTGGGGAATCAGAAATCAAATTGTCTTTAGTTATGATAGTGAGGGTGCCCTCTAAACAAACTGCCCGTCTGAAAACAAAAACGTACACTGACGCGAATCCGATGGGAGAATTCATACGGCGGCCAAATAGAATTGACGGCTACATTCAGTAAACGAAATGGCAATCCGATGTCCTCACAAATATAAAATACAAAAACCTAACCTGAACGACCCACACCAATATCAGCTCAGAATGATTCGTTCGGAGGTCGCGATGCTACAATATATCCGCGTAATAGCTTTCCAATGGTGATGCCGGTTAGAGTGTACAGCCGCAACAGTAGCCTGCATGAATACAATTGAGCATCAGGAGAGCAACAATCATTGATTAGTTAGCCTACCAATCCTCGGTTGGTGATCACGCGACGTTCTCTCTGGTTATGATTGGGGCTAGACTAATTTTGAAGACGTTACAAAATAGCATATTAATGTATTTTCTCTCAAGCCCCCCTCTGTTCGTGTCGAGGTCTTGTAGCAGTGACTCCTCCTCGTTTTTCCATATCCTTTAATTGACGTGCTCCATATGGTTTATTCTGATTGCATTTAATCTTTTTACAAATGGTTTTTTGTTAGGTAGTCGATTATTCTTTTTTTTCACTCAAACTTCATGTGTAAAATGGCAGTGTAGCCTATGAATCAGGTGACTTAGAAAGGGGTTGATTGGGCAACACAGAAAGGGTCCGGGGAGGGCATCTTAAAGCGGAACACCGCAACTGAATATTAGGCAGCTGCTTCTTGATTTGAAGTGGATGGAATCTGTCTGACTCTGCAGTACTGTCCAATCAGATCCAGACACATCTGAAGACAAACCCCTGGGTTAGTATGCTATTGATGTGAATACCATTGTTATTGGACTATAACAACAACCTTTCACAAAGCACCAGCTTCTCAGTTTCCTGCAGCTCTCTATAGGAATGTAGGACATACAGTACATGTAATGTCTAGGCATGTGACTCTACTCGGCCTGCAAGTGAGATAAAATCCCTAATATGAGTCAGATTTGGCATTGAGATGTCTTCCTCTATTTTACAAATACTGTACAGGATGTAAATGCATTTTTATAGGCTACCAACTATATGAAAAGGTTTGAAATTCACTGGTTCTCTCCCTTTCTAGTCCAGCCTCGTCCTGGGATCAACTCATGGTGGAGGATGCAGATTAGGATGAGAGGAGAACTGACATCAATGTTATCCTTTTATACCTGTGTAGTAATAATATAATGACATAGTAACAATGTTGCATTAGCATGCTGTGTTGAACAACTAACATGGTCAAATACATAGGCTACAAAAATGGACAAGACAACTCTGCTGAACCCCACATCAAAGCCATTTTAATGAAGTTAAAGCTATAGGCCTACACTGCATGTACAGTATAGGTACACCAAGGCACTGTGGCAGTGTTGTCCCCCTCCTATAAACAGAAACACCCCTTTTGTATCAGTCTGATGTCAATCATAACGACATCTTTATATCACACGGTCCGATATCCTTGGTTATATGACTGTAGATATCATAATGTGTGTCATCTCGTTGCTGATATTCTCTGCTTTGTCATTTAGTTGTCTGAGGGACTGAAATGAGGGAGAGCCCTGCTTTCACAATGTGGAGAGGTGGTTCACACCAAGGAGTTACAAGAATGTATTTCTTGTGAAAAGAAAAATGTTCCACTCATTATATTACTATTTTACCATTTCTCACACAAACATGATCATAAATCAACATAGAGAGATACACCACATCTCTCGCATAACGTTTTTTTTCTTCCATGACCCCTCTCAGCTTCTCTTGAAGATGTTCTTTAATTGGACCATTCCTACAGACTACAGAGAGACACATACAGACCCTTGAAGATCTTCATTTTTTCTCCATTCTCTTTGATGGGTCAGAATTTGTTACATGATCCACAGCGAACTCTTTCTTTAACGCTGTTGTTGAACCCAGGCAGAACCTGCACATCTGGGTCTGAATCCAAGACTGTACTCTCTTCGTTGGCCAGGATATGTTCAACCAGACATCTCGCTGCCGCTTCAATGTTAGTGTTCTCCTACAAGATAAAACAGAAGACAAAATCATGTACAGCTTAAATGACAAATGGACCTCAGATGGGAAGTATTCCCCAGGCCAGATCTGCTCAGGATTCAAAATCCTCTTACCTCAGGCAGAAGGATGTTGCTAATCTTCCATCATTATTAATGTAAGCTATCAGCTGGGTAGGCCCCAGTGACATATTCACCCAATCATCCTTCACAGCCAACTGAGTAACTCATTAGAGAGTGGCTGTGAGTGTCCCCTTCCTCTCAGGTTCAGTCTGTGAGAAGGGAACACACCTTTCACAGCCTTGCGGACCATTTCACACATTCCTGTTCACATTCCCCTCGGCTAATTAGCCTGTGTCCTTATACCCCAGGGTATGCTGACATTTCATTCCAACGGATCGCATGTATTTATCAGCCGAGTGTGATTGCATTTCATTGAACGCTTTAAAGTAACCCAAGCTGACAATCAAAGGCTGTAGTCAAATGTATGCTCTTTATAATTTCATAAAAAAAAAATAATTTAAGCTTTATTTAACTAGGCAAGTCAGTTAAGAACAAATTCTTAGTATCTTCAGTATCTTTCTTCCTCACCTTGGCTGAGGTCTCAAACCATCCCACAAATCCATTTTCCCGACAGAACGTGTCCAGTCTGGGCTGCTGGGAGCAGACTTGATCGGACTTGTTGGCCAGCAGCACAGCTGGGACAGGTTTGCCATGATTTAGGGTGACCTTAGTGTCCAGATCGTCCTTCCACTTGAGCACGGCATCAAATGTGGAGGCGCGGGTCACGTCAAACACCACCAGAGCTCCCACTGCCTCCCGATAATACACACGAGTCATATTTCCATAGCGTTCTTGTCCTGGGACAAACAAATACAAGAACAGCACACATTAGGGTCAGAGGCACACAGCACTGGTCTATCTATACTTGAATTATATGTATTTAACTATCTAATTATATTGCATTATGACTTGGCAAGATCCAAAAACTGGTCAGGTTTTTCTTATTACAGAGAGCGAGAGAGAGACTCCTGGCAATAACTGCAGTGCTCATGTGACTCTAATATGTGCATGAGACCAGCTGAGCCCAACACAAGACACATTCCTCCACAGTGCACATGAAACACCATAGGGAGAAATACTTTACACTATTCATTAGGACGATTCATGTAACATTGGCTATCTATGGATAAAACTAAATATAAGTCTCATAAAAGTGCGTTAATTCATTGATACGCCTATTGAGTTGTTGAAAACATAAATGTGATTTTACACAAAATGCTAAACTTGAATAAAGTCTGACGAATCGTCCAAACCACTGGTATTACAATGGATGGATATATAAAGTAAAATATTAAAGTAAAATGGACTGGTTAAGACATACCGGCAATATCCCAAAGCTGTAGTCGTATAACGGTGTCACTGTCCCAGTGCAGAACTTTGAGCGCAAAATCGACGCCAATAGTTGCGCGATAATGTTGAGAAAATATCTGATGGACATAACGCTTGATGATTGACGTTTTCCCGACCCCAAGGTCGCCTATAACGAGAACTTTGAACAAATGCTCCTGCTGCATGGTCTGACTGTGTACAACAGCTCATTCAAAACGCACACCACAGGATTCACTATTTGCCAGTGATGATGGCTTTCTAAAAGACAGATTATGATTTAATACTAATTCCGTTCCAACTACAGCCTACATTCTTTCAAGTGTTTCCATATAGAACATTGCATGTTGACTGTAGGCCTATGTCACGGTGCACCCATACGAAATTATGCCTTCATATCCAAAGGATGAAGTCAAGCAAATGATGTAATCCAACTTGATTCCATCGACCGTAGCCAACACGAAATGTTAACTTTTGATCTTATAATATTTTCAGCATAGGCCAACTTTCTCCCCAAAAAAAGTCTACTCCATAGCTCTAACACCTCCGCAATGAGTTTCCCTCCCTCCAGTCGCTTCGAGACCAGTTTTCCACCCGATGTCATGATACAAAAACATTTTAAAACTGCCAAGACTCAGACACACCCATTATCTTCTACCCTGCAATAGTCTACTGTGGGTCTACTTCAGAGCAGGATTCGCACACAAGCTATTTAACCATTCAGAGGACATTAGGCTACACAGTAGCCCACAAAGATAACCCGAATCTAATCTTCGGGAGAAAAATACCTACATTTAAATGTCCCTTTATAGCACCCTCTATTGAGAGCAGCGCGTAATTTCGGATACATTCTATCTGCGTTGCTGTCTGGGTTCTTACGGTAATGGTGCTGATGAGGGATGAGTCGCGCTATGTGATGCTGTTGTTACTGCCATTTCATCAGCGGATTTTCAAAAATATCTCTCCATCTTTAAACATGGAATTACCATAAAATGAAACCATCGACAAGTTTTAAGGACGGCCATTATCCTATTTCACATGAAACTCGCCAGTACAGTAACAAATCTCAGTGTAGAATAAAATAAAATGATAGCCTAGGACAAGGCCTATTTGCGGATTACTCCTTGGTGTAAAACACAGCGTTTGACTAGGCCTCCTGGGATCACTGTTTCAGAGAGCATCTTCGAGAGAAAATATTTCTCAAGATCATGGGGTTTTCTATTGCCAGGCGTTGATCGCCCATCCAACAAGGTAATTTAACATAAGTTTGTAGGCCTACATGCCGATGTTGTGTTTATTATGGATTAATATGGCATTGCCACAGAGAAGACCGTTGTAACTCGATCTATGAAGGGCGGAAAGAATATCAGTTAAATGTGTTTTAAATTAAGATGGCTTATTCTAAAACGTCAGACTTATGTAGCCCAGACATAACACGTTTCCACATTTTGGCACGGGTGAAATGAGTATTCAATATGTAGCCTATTGTTTGTCTATAAAACTGTGCATAACTACCCTTTTAATTTGGTTTGTAATTAAAAATATATGTTATTGCACTTGATTGGCTTTGCACCAACTGTGTTTCTATGAGAGCTGAATATACGAGTTATGAACCAACGGTGTTTCTATGGGAGCTGAATGTACGTACGAGTGTTATTTTGCAAGAGCTGTCTGTGCATTTACACTGGAAAGAGGAGCGGCCTTTCCCTCATTGTAATGTAGGCTAGGGCAGGCAGACTACTGTTTTTCAAGAATACGCAATTAGTCCGTCCGCAGTAGGCTATTGGAATTCTACATTTAATAGTTCTTAGCACCACTCAAATCGATGTTGGATGTTGCGCACACATCATCACGAATAGGCCACGAAAAAATAGTCATACCCATCACACAGATCTACATAAAAAAATAGGCCGATAAGGATAACGCTTACAATGTTTCCAAAAATTGGAGTCAAACAAAACATTGGAGTAAAACTACCCACTGGACACACACCGGTGAATCAACGTTGTTTCCACTGTGCCCAGTGGAAGCTTACAACAGTTGAACTAAGCTAATGAGGAATATACTGTTTAAGTGTTATTCTTCAAGAATCAATGGGTATATAGGCGATCATTAATGAATGTACTGTAGATACTAAGGAGTCTAGATTTAAGCTAGTCTACTTGATTATAGGCCATTTACTATTCGTTTATTTTTTTGCCATAGATTCTGTGAGATATGGAAGCGATATGGCTGTACCAGTTTCGACTCATCGTCATTGGGGACTCGACAGTAGGAAAGTCGTGCCTGATCCGGCGATTCACCGAGGGACGCTTTGCGCAGGTGTCTGACCCCACAGTCGGTGTAGACTTCTTCTCAAGGCTAGTGGAGATAGAGCCAGGGAAACGCATTAAACTTCAAATCTGGGACACCGCTGGACAAGAGCGATTCAGGTTAAGTTTTTAGATTGTATTTTCCTTTTTTAATCTTCCATTGTAAAGACGAAATAATTTGTCTTAAAAAAATCACTTTTTTTGATAGTCATCTGTAAATATTATTGTTATAATGATATACAATTTTATCTCTATATTATTCATCTCGGACCCTTTCGTTGTCTTGATGTTGAACCTCACCACTTCTCTGTCACGCCCTTTGTTTTTCCATTTCCCCACTTCTCAATGCTTATATTTACAATTTCTCTCAATTCTGTCTCTCTTCTTTGCTTACCCCCTCAACCCTCTCTAGGTCTATTACCAGGGCTTACTACCGTAACTCTGTTGGGGGGCTACTGCTGTTTGACATCACCAACCGTCGCTCCTTCCAGAATGTGCATGAGTGGCTGGAGGAGGCCCGCAGTCATGTCCAGCCTCACAGTATCGTCTTCCTGTTGGTGGGTCACAAGTGTGACCTGGAGTCCCAGAGGCAGGTGAGCCAGCAGGAGGCTGAGAAGCTGGCAGGTGCCTATGGCATGCGCTACGTGGAGACATCGGCTCGCGACGCCATCAACGTGGAAAAGGCCTTCACTGAGCTAACGCAGGACATATTTGAGCTTGTCAAGAGCGGTGACATCAACATCCAGGAGGGCTGGGAAGGGGTGAAGAGTGGCTTTGTGCCCAATGTGGTGCACTCCTCAGAAGAGGTCACCAAGAGTGACCGCCGGTGCCTCTGCTGAATGTCCTGTCTGTCTAGTTGGCTTTACCCCCCCCAGCCCATGCATTCCAGTAACATTATGACCCACTAGCTCCCTGTCTTATCACCTGGCATTTATTTGGCTCTCTCACTCCTATCCTGAATACTGGAAGGCCATATCAGCTCTAGTCTACCACTGAAGCAAAAATGGACAAACCGATTTGGGTCGTTCCATGAAAAGAGTGCCTTTTGTGTCCCTTGGATATTTTAAGTAGAAATTGTGCACCAATATTGCATTTGAATAGCCTGTTGCATTTCGACATGTCCCTCTCTCAACCCTGTGTCTCTTCTAGGAGGATTTTAACCCACTTAATCCCAACATTTCTCAAAGTAACATTTTGTTGCTTTGCCAAAGTTATTTCTGAAGATTATTATTCATTTCGTGTGATTAGTGATTCATTTATGTCTGTCCCTCATTTTAAGGTCAACGGAACTCCCGTTTTAATATGGTGAAGCTATTCCTTTTAAAATATCTATATTTTTTTAAAGAAACATTGAACATATAATAGTGAAATCATAGTGTAAAAGCAGGTGAGCTGGTTCTACAATTTTGGGCCATTTTCTGGTGTTGTGTGGTGGAAAACTGAGCGGGTCGAGCATAACATGTCACCCCTGTTACCCACAAATAGACAGGCTAGAAATATTCTAACGATTACATTTTTTAGGGTGAAGATTGCATTCAATTGCCATTCCCCGTCACAAGGGGATTGATGGCTGATTTAAGATGAAAACATCAACCCTGTTATGGTCAACCGTATTTGGCACTTAATAGGCAATTGCTATAGTAATGGGAAAACTTGTTTTTTATGAAGTTGAACATGTGCTGTCACATTATAACAGAATGTTAAAATTAGGTGAACCCCCCCCCCAAAATATACCAAGTTACACATCTCAAAAGGCACCGAATTGGTGGAACGACCCAATTGCCAAAGTAACCTTCCTCGCCTCTGTCTTACCTGTTACATGCACTTGAAAGAAAAGAAATGCCCTGCTTTATGATGAGATTTTCCTCTCTGTAGTTATGCCTCGTCTTGTGCCCTACGGAAGGAACACACCTCAAACTTTACAAGTCTGTCCTGGAGTCTGGAGCGCTCACACAACTTTCGGGAGGACACCTAACCTCCCTAGTCTGTTGCTGGCTGGCGTGTGCAATACAAGGGGACACCAAATCTAGCTCTGCTTTTTAAACCCTCTCTATGGAAAGATCCAATTCACAGAGGGAAGCATGTGTTGTATTAGCACTGCGTGAGCATGTGGGGAATGGCACACTGCTGTGTGCAATGCCTCCTCTGCTTTAGTTTGTGAGACTGATGGCACCACCAGACAAATGAACAATCCGAGAACACATCATTGCCATCATCCTTTTGATCATAGATAAGATGGAACCAAAGTGTGTGTGTACTGATTCAGTTGTCAACTGTGTTTCTATATGAGTATCCACAGGGAATTTGTACCGTTGAGTGTGGGTATGCACTGTGAAAGGCCTAACATCAATGTTTTTATTGCGGTTTGCGTCCTCGTTGCTCATATTAAATGCACAGTTGGTGACAGAAGGTAAATGTACAACATATCACCCCTTTTAGCTACCCTGTCCATCGATCATAATCATTACAGAGAATGTGTCTCATGAGGAAGCAGTTTTATTTACTCCATTGGCGTAAACTGTAAGCCCACCCCTTAAACATTGACATCTACCCAACGATAATGCCTCCTGATGAACACTGAAGCTTTAAATGGGGTCGGCCGCCTTTAAATAGGGTTGTTTGCCTTTAGTTTCTTAAGACCTCCATACTGTATGGTCGTATGCTTGTAGTTTCAACATGATTATAAGCAACATTCTGCATAAAGCAACATGTCCGATATTTCTTCCCGCCCTACACTGTTAAAAAAAAACTCTTTTGGATCAACCTAAAAAATGACTCCAACTGGTTACAAGTAAATAAGTTAGGTTTTCTCAATTGAAAAACACTACATTTGTTGAAACAAAATATATGATTCAATGGCGACAGTTTTATTTCATTATTACCAAACCCATATTTGAAGTTGCAATGTATTTCTTTCAAAACTCAACTTACTTTTCCCCTTTCGGTTAAACCTAATAAATAACAAATACAAACTCATATTTCATGTAAATGTAACCAATTTTTTCATATTGTTCCAAGTTCACTTTTTAATTTGGAATTACCTATCCAACTCCAATGAAATCAATTCCCTGTAAATCAAGGAATTAAGTTGGTCCGATAACTTGAAATAATGTTTCTAAACATATTCTTTATACATTTAGTAGCCACAATATCATGGCCAAGAATTAACTACCTTAACATAGAAACGTTAACAGGCTCTTTAGTACCATATGCTCTCATGCAAGTATCATTACAGATGCTGTCAGTGTACACGTTTGAGTTAGAATAACAGATACAATTAGACCACATTAACAGGAACGACATTTACTCTCACAGGTGGGCAAAAATAACTAACTGAAAGCCACGCCCCCAATAAGCTATACCTCCAGCGCTTTTGATAGGCTGCCGCCGCTACATTGCCCCGCCGCTATTCAACGCGCATGCGCTCGTGAGGTGTTGAAAGCAATTTAGAACTTTCATTCAATAAAAAAAAAAAATCACATTGATCTGTCAAATTTGTTATTTGATTTCAGGGACATTTTATAGAATAGGTTGAATGAACCAAAGTGTCATTTGTTATCATTCCAATCAGTAAATGCACTGCAGAACAACAGCATCTCCCCACTTTGTTACAGTGTTTTAGACTCAGCCATGTGCTTTATCTAACCATTAAGACTTCCGACCTCAACCCTTAGTACCTCCTAAGCAGTTTTCCTCCTCAATGCCAGTTTCCACCCACCTTATTACAACTTTTCGGTAAGCTACGAACCCCTTTGCTTCAAGGGCCCCCATGTCCATATTTCTGCATGCTAATGCAAGCAGACCATGTCTGAGAGCAATAATCAGGAGCCTCCTGGGTTCAAAGTATCTATGCACCGAGAAAGTAACCATTCACTCTAAAGGAAAGCTACAACGTGCGTTCATTCATTTTACTGTCCTCCAACCCTCACAATGTGTTGAACAAGAGGGTTGTTCATTGCCGCACGTGTATAGTTGCATTTCACTCATTTTACATTTGATTTTCCAAAGAATTACAAGTGTCTTAATGGATTTCTGATATAACATATTGTAAATAGCCAGGGTGTACTGGGTGCATTTGTTTCTAGAACATGAAGTGTAATATTGGCGTGATAGAATTCCAGTTTTACTTTCTCACAATATGGGGAGAAAATTCCATCCGTTTCAATATTTGTAGGATGTATCATACAGTAACTGGAGTGGAAAGGGAGAAGGCTTTGAATGGGTGTTGCTCTGTTCAGGATATTAAGATAGTTTTGGTTTCCCCCACTTTCACTGAAGTCGTACCCATGTATCATATGAAAGGAGATATATGAAAAATGAACGTCCACAACCTTCATATTGACATCCGGTATCTAAATATCCTACATGCTTATTGAGCCTACATGTGACAGACACATTGCAGTCTGTTGTTGAATGGACTCCTGTCTCCATTCTCTGCTTAAGCCAGGTACCAGATCAGCTGCTCATTTTACAATCACAGCACTAGCGCCAAACAACCGTTGTCTTTCTTTCTTTCTAAACCACTGACTGACTGTAATATCGGGTATCGTAGAGAGAACATTCAGACAGACGGTTCTCTGTAGTTCGTGATCTCTGCTAGACACCGGAGGCTCCGGATGACGCAGTTTACCTGCACAACGTCATGTGGCGGTTTGAAACGACGACATACATCTCTAGTCAAAGCAAAGATGCATTTCCAATTCATTTTATGTGACTTGTAAATGTTATTTGAAACAAACGTAAAGCCGAACATGTTTCTTTAGCGGTGTGTAGGTTTGGGACGCATAGAAGGGCAGGTTCAATGTCTCATATGCTTGTAAGAAATAAACATTTGATCTCAGCAAAGGCACGGTCAATATTACCAATGCTCTATGATGCCCATCCAAAATACATGTGTTCAGTGTTAGTTACCTCTGCATGCACACTTATAACCCCAATGACTTAGATATTCCCCCAGCCTGGAAAAAACATTATGTTTATTTAACAAGGCGTTCAAAAGAATTTGAAATTCCGTAAGTGAAACTGGATATGCAAGCAGGTCAAAGCACATGGAGACTAAATTAATGTAATGTCGGTGATGTATCTATTTGTACCACAAAGATTCTGTGAACTAACTCCCTATTAAATTGTGAACACTGTTGATACGAAAATAACCGTTTGTAGTCTCCATTAGTGTAATGCTGCAATGCCATGTACAAACACACAAGAGGGCAGCACACACTAAAGAGTTGGCGTTGTAAATGGTTAGACGTTAACAATCACAAGGCGCAACATTAAAAGTTAAAGACACGTGTAGTTAAAATACAGGGCGACAAAAACATATGGGATTCTACTGTGGATCTAGAAAGAATTCCTATTGAATGTGTATATAATGGAATCTTAATCAGCATCGCCCATGCACACAGCGAAGCGGCACCATGTAGCCATGTCCAGCTGCATCCAGTGGTGGGAAAAGTACCCAATTGTCATACTTGAGTAAAATTAAAGATAGAAAATTACTCAAGTAAAAGTGAAGGTCACCCAGTAAAATACTACTTGAGTAAAGGTCTAAAAGAAAGTCGTTTTAGATATACTTAAGTATCAAAAGTAAATGTAAATGCCAAAATATAATTAGGTATCAAAAGTACAGTGTATTTGGGAAAAGTATTCAGACCCCTTGACTTTTTCCATATTTTGTCACAGCCTTATTCTGAAATTGATAAAATAAAAATAATAGCTCATCAATCTACACAATACCCCATAATGACGAAGCAAAAACTGTTTTTTTGAATTTTTGCAAATGTATTAAAAAAATACGGAAATATTAAATTTACACAAGTATTCAGACCCTTTACACAGCACCTTGTTGAAGCACCTTTGGCAGCGATTACAGCTTTGAGTCTTCTTGAGTATGACGCTACAAGCTTGGTACACCTGTATTTGGGGAGTTTCTCCCATTGTTCTCTGCAGATCCTCTCAAGCTCTGTACGGTTGGATGGGGAGTGTTGCTGCACAGCTATTTTCAGATCTCTCCAGAGATGTTGGATTGGGTTCAAGTCCTGGCTCAGGCTGGGCCACTCAAGGACATTCAGAGACTTGTCCCGAAGCCACTGCTGCGTTTTCATGGCTGTGTGCTTAGGGTCGTTGTCATGTTGGAAGGTAAACCTTCGCCCCAGTCTGAGGTCCTGACTGCTCTGGAGCAGGTTTTCATCAAGTATCTCTCTGTACTTTGCTCTGTTCATCTTTGCCTCAATCCTGACTAGTCTCCCAGTCCCTGCCACTGAAAAACATCCCCACAGCATGATGCTGCCACCACCATGGTGCCAGTTTTCCTCCAGACATGACGCTTGGCATTCAGGCCAGAGTTCAATCTTGGTTTCATCAGACCAGATAATCTTGTTTCTCATGGTCTGAGAGTCTTTAGGTTTCTTTTGGCAAACTCCAAGCAAGCTGTCATTTGCTTTTTACTGAGGAGTGGCTTCCGTCTGGCCACTCTACCATAAATGCCTGTTTGGTGCAGAGTGGAGATGGGAGGCCCTCCTCCCCCGATTGCTCAGTTTGGCCGGGCAGCCAGCTCTAGGAAGAGTCTTGGTGGTTCCAAACTTCTTCCACTTAAGAATGATGGAGGCCACTGTGTTCTTGGGGACCTTCAATGTTGCAGACATTTTTTGGTACCCTTCCCCATATCTGTGCCTTGACACAATCCTGTCTTAGAGCTCTACGGATAATTCCTTCGACCTCATGACATGCTTTTTGCTCTGACAACTGTGGTACCTTATATAGACAGGTGTATGCCTTTCCAAATCATGTCCAATCATTTGAATTTACCACAGGTGGACTCCAATCAAGTTGTAGAAACAACTCAAGGATAATCCACAGAAACAGGATGCACCTGGGTCTGAATACTTAAATAAGGTATTTCTGTTTTTTAAGTTGCTAATTTATTAAAAAATGTCTAAAACCCAGTTTTTCACTTTGTCATTATGGGGTAGTGTGTGTAGATTGCTGAGGAAAAAATTATATTCAATACATTTTAGAATAAGGCAATAACATAACAATGTGGGAAAAGTCAAGGGGTCTGAATACTTTCCAAAGGTACTGTAAAAGTATAAATCATTTCAAATTCCTTATATTAAGCAAACCAGACGGCACCATTTTCTAGTTATTTAATTTACGGATAGCCAGGAGCACGCTCCAACACTCAGACATTTAAAAATGAAGAATGTGTTTGGTGAGTCCGCCAGATCAGAGGCAGTTGGGATCACCAGGGATGTTTTCCGGTGCTGCTAAGCATTCAGAATGTAACAAGTACTTTTGGGTGTCAGGGAAACTGTATGGAGTAAAAAGTACATAATTAGTGGAGAGAACAGTCTATGACTAGGGTGGCTGGAGTCTTTGACAATTTGTAGGGCCTTCCTCTGACACCGCCTAGTATAGAGGTCCTGGATGGCAGGAAGCTTGGCCCCAGTGATATACTGGGCTGTACACTCTACCCTCTGTAGTGCCTTGTGGTCGGAAGCCGAGTAGTTGCCGTTTTCTCTTTAAAGTAGCACTTTAAAGTATTTATACTTAAAGTACTTTACACCACTAGCTGCGTCATGAGGTAGATTTTGACAAAGACAGTAAACAGAGGTAGCCAAGGCAGCAGGGGCACCTAGAAAGGGGAGAGAAAACAGTTAGTCATCATTTTACTGCATATCTAGCTGTATTATAAACTGTAACGACAAGGTTGTAAGCCATGAATAAACACTGCACGTGTTGTTGACACCTTCAATAAGTATCCAGAAACTAACCTTGAAGGTGAGGGCTTCCTTGCTCTCAGGTTGCCTCCAGATGATAATGACACAAAGGGCACAGAGCAAGGCCAGGAGAATCTGAACACATCATATTCATCACATGACCCAAATTAAAAGAGCGACTGGAAGAAGAAAAAAGTTGTTTGAAGCCTGTGGCATCTATAGGCGTTTATTCTGGTTAGTGTCAAAATTGACTACAATGTGTAAATAGGATAACTTGACTGACTCAGTCTCGTTCAATGTAATTTGCAAAATTATTATGAAATAAAGGTATGTCACGGAAGGAAGGGTACGTACATTTTCCTTGGGTTGGGTTATTTCAATCCTGCCCACAGCTGGCAGCACCCAAGTAATCATTCATTTGAAGCACTGACCAGTGACCATGGTAAATTTGGTTTCACTCTTGATATCCCTATGGGGCTATTTAGGGACCATCAGTAAATAAACAAAAATGTACATGGGATGATCATTTTTTTTAATTAAGAAGCTAAAATGTTCAATGACATAAAAACCTCAAACTATAAATTGTAGAAATGAATATACAAATATTGAATGCATTTAATGAGAACACTAAAAAGGTTTGAAACATGAAAATATTGTCCCATTTACATTGTGTAATATATTGACAGTCCCTAACTAACCCTCACAGATATCCAAAGTCAAACCTTCTTTGCCATGGTCGCACTGAAGCTAGCTTGCCTACTTCCAGACAAGACCTGGTTAGATGGTTTCAAGTTATCTAGAAGGGTGAGTGTCTAATTGTCAAAACAGTACAGTTCATGTATAAAAAAAAAAATGTAAAAAAAAAAGCTCAGTTGCCCATTATTTGGGCAAGCAAGGCTAGAAGTGGCTATGAAAGAGGGGGTCTAAGGAGCATAGGGGGTGCAAAGGGCGTGTTTGTCTCAGTTACCAGATCTCAATCCAATTGAACACTTAAGGCCGATTCTGGAGCGGTGCTTGTGACAGCGTTTTCCCCCAACACCAAATAATGGAATTTCTCATCGTAGAATGGTTTCACATCCCTTCAAGGCACATTGAAACTCTTATGGCAGCCCAAAGCCCTGAAGATATTGGCTTTTTTGGCAGTTACCTGTACATGCAGCATACAAAAGTTGTGGATCTGTAGATGAGGGCAATTTGTTTTATGGATATGTATTCCCCCCACTTGATAGGATTAGGAATTTTCTAAAACAATTCCAGTTATTCTTGAGAATCAAAAAAGGCAAATAATTTGTATTTATTATTTATTTAGAAAAGAACAATGAAAATACAGCTCATTTATACAGGTAATTACACAAAAGTATGTGGACACCCCTTCAAAAGAGTGGCTTTGGCTATTATAGCCACTCCTGTTGCTGACAGGCGTATAACGTTGAGCACAAAGCCATTCAACCTCTATAGACAAAGATTGGCAGTAGAATGGCCTCACTGAAGAGCTCAGTGACTTTCAACGTGGCACCTTTCCACAAATCAGTTTGTCAAATGTCTGCCATTAGAGCCGCCCGGGTCACCTGTAAGTACTGTTATTGTGAAGTGGAAACATCTACAGGAATGCCTCAGCCATGAAGTGGTAGGCAAAAAAAGCTCACAGAACGGGAACGGCGAGTGTTGAAGTGCGTAAAAATTCTCAATTGCAACACTCACTACAGGGTTACAAACTGCCTCTGAAAGCAACATCAGCACAATAACTGTGTCAGGAGCATCATGAAATAGATTTCCATTGACGAGCAGCCGCACACAAGCCTAAGATCACCATGCGCAATGCGTCGGCTGGAGCGGTGTAAAGCTCGCCACCATGGGACCCCGGAGCAGTGGAAACGCGTTCTCTGGAGTGATGAATCACACATCGCCATCTGGCAGTCTGACAAACAAATCTGGATGCCAGGAGAACGCTACCTGCCCGAATGCATAGCGCCAACTGTAAAGTTTGGTGGAGGAGGAATAATGACCTGGGGCTGTTTTTCATGGATCGGGCTAGGCCCCTTAGTTCCAGTGAAGGGAAATCTTAATGCTACAGAATACAATGACACTCTAGACGGTTCTGTGCTTCCAACTGTGGCAACAGTTTGGGGAAAGCCCTTTCCTGTTTCAGCATGATAATGCAACCGTACACAAAGCGAGTTCCATACAGAAATGGTTTGTCAAGATTGGTGTGGAAGAACTTGACTGGCCTGCAAAGAGGCCTGCCCTAAACCCCACCGAACACCTTTGGGATGAATTGGAACGCCAAGGCCTAATTGCCAAACATCAGTGCCTGATCTCACTAATGCTCATGGCTGAATAGAAGCAAATCCACACAGCTATGTTCTAACATCTGGTGGACAACCTTCCCAGAAGAGTGGAGGCTGTTATATCAGCAATGGGGGGGGACCAACTCCATATTAAGGCCCATGATTTTGGACTGAGATGTTTGACGAGCAGGTGTCCACATACTTTTGGTCATGCAGTGTATTTACAGTATATAAAACCGAAGATAAAACCTGTGTCTTGGTTTACCAGCCAGTGGGATCTTTGAGGTGGTAGGCATTTTTAATAACCGGTTTCTTATGGAGGAACCGGTTTCTTTTGTCTAACAAACCCTCAAGAAACGATGTTGTGAAAAGTAATGCCGAGAAGCACAACTATAAAAACATGTCCATTTGTATAATATACAGCATTATACTAATAAAATACAGCTATACACACGGTACATCTACAGTTATTACCGTACTACAATACCATATCTATCAATTATCCTCGCCATCTCCAGGGTCTTTGGAGCAGAGCAAATAAAGTTCAAATTTAGAGACCAATTTTTGCTGGTCATACTCATGCTCTTGAACCAGTGTCTCCAAAGCAAAATGTAATTTGGTCAAGCAGCACCACAACTAGTGACTTAACAAATAGAGTCACGAGTAGACCTGTCAATTATTTGGTGAAGCAAAAGTTTTGCTATATACAGTAACACATTAAAAGCAAGGGGGTAATCAAGAGTACACGTAAAAGACAAAACACATCTATAAAAAGCACATTACTCGATTAAAGTCAGTTGAAGGGCATAGCAGGAAAATAGATGGCTAAAATGATGATGCAAACTCGACAGCCAAGCTGCCAAGAACAAGTTTCAATGGAAACTAAAAATGTTTGTGAAAATAGGTTCACAAGAATCTACAGCTAAAGTAATATTAGTGGTAATACCTGACCAGGACTAAAATCACTGCCTTTTAAAAAGAGTCAATACAGCGCATTGTCTAGATCATACGGGTATTTCTTTGTTTGACAGTTAAATCTACATCTGTAGACAGCTCAAGCATTCGAGGCAGATCTCTCAAACTCAAGTATTTCCATATAAAAAGGGTAGCTCGGATTTGTAAATCAGAACTCCAGAGATAAATAGAAATGCATATGAAGGGGGTTACAAGAGTACAGAACAGCCCAAATGACGATACCAGATTAAAGATTATTCAGCAGACAGTGCAGAGGTGCTGGGATGCTTTATCACCCTCCAAGGGTTGATTTACCTCAGTCAATTCTTTGGATGGACCTCAGAGGCAAGTAACACAGGGACTTACATCACCATGAAAATGATAACATACATCATTACTTTGACTATTTTTACCATACGTTCAAAGACAAATGTACGACAGAAAAATCACCGGCAACAGATTGTTCATAAACGCCTTTAACATTATAGGATATGTAGTTCGAGGTCTCTGTGGTGATATTTCCATTTCATGAGACGTATTGAAGAAGCTGACACCAACAAAAATAATCGTTTCTGCAACTAGGTGCACAAAGTCCTGTTAAATAGGTTGCTCTTTGGCAGGTGGAGGACAGCTCGTCTACGACAGTCATCCCAAAAACCGCCCGCGTTGGGCCTCGACACCGTTAACAAGTCTACGGAGGCCCTGACCAAGGCCGTAAACCCCACAGACACACTGGTACCCAGTAATACACATGGCCCTAACCAACAGATCCTGTACAGCTGTACTTCATATTGCTGCTGGGGGCCCCCGTGGGCTAACGATTGGAGGCACGGCCACAGCCACCAACTAGGAAGAGACTAACGGTTAATAAATAAAATTTAAAAATCACTAGTAATGTTAATAGAAACATTAAGTGTTGAAAGTGTCCAATAAAGTGTAAGACAGATCTCCCAAAAATGAAAGGCAACAAATCTAGACACACACATTGCAGTGTCAGTTGAATTGTCTGCCTTCACTTCAGAGGTATAACGTGTGGGGTTTCCTCCAGTCCCTAGCCGTTCAGGGGCTCATCCCCTCCGCCTCACTCTCGTCTCTCCCCAGGTAGATGGGCTTCTTCTTGGTCTGGAGGGCAGGCTCGTATTTCCGGGGGGTGCTGTTGGCTGCCTCGGTGCTGTGCCAGATCCCGTAGCAGAAGTAGATTGCAAATCCTGAGGGAAGGAGAAAAAGAGAGGAATTAAGTTGACTGAATTAAAGAGGGAATCTTTAAAAATGGTGAATATGCCACGTCTGTTTGCGATATTACAAAGTCACTGCAAACAAACAGTTCCCCCCCCCCCCCGACATCATTGCACGAGCGATAGAACAGCAGAAAATGCACTGCAATTACATTGACCATGGGGCAGACGGTTTTCCCCTACAGCGGATTCCGTGATTAACATGTGATTCTATTGTGAATTTAGAAAAATGTCCTACTCTGTATAATGTAATCCAACTCACCAATGCCCATCCAAACAGCAAAGCGGCACCACGTAGCCAGGTCCAGCTGCATCATGAGGTAGATGTTGACAAAGACACTGAACAGAGGCAGCCATGGCAACAAGGGCACCTGGAGGGGGTGAGAAACAAGTTAGTTGTTTTACTGCGTACAAGTTGTATTATGAATTGGCCGTGAACAAACACTGAAGTATCCAGAAACTAACCTTGAAGGTGAGGGCTTCCTTGCTCTCGGGTTGCCTCCAGATGATGACGACACAAAGGGCACAGAGCAAGGCCAGTACTACACACACCGTGACCCACACAGGCTGAACCTCGATCAACTCATCCAGCTTCCCCGCCAACACCACACACAGCACAGTGATGAGCACCGCTAGAGAGGACGAAGAGAGAATCAAAATGTGCTTTCTCTAAAAAAAGAGCCGCTTTGAAAACGACCCGTGGTCAACTGCATTACAACTTCATAAGTGAGAGAGAAAGAGAAGAGGCGTCACTCACAGATAATGGCCGTGGTGGCATAGACGATGTTCCCAGAGATCTGAGTGGGTAGATTCCCGCTGGGGAAGAGGAGGAGGCGGGGGGTGAACTTCTCCCGGAGGGGGCCGTCCTCCAGATCCAGGCCGTACTCGTCACCGCTGTCTTGCCCGGACACGGCCACCTTCTCCCCTCCCACCAGCTCCACCAGCTTTTCACTCTGACTGGACGAGCTCAGGGTGCCCGGCTGGTACCTGGACAGGAGGGAAGAGCAGGTCAGTTTCCTGGACCATGAGCGGTAATCACACTGAGAATGTCAAACACCATAAGCAAATCACAGAATTGGAGACAAATCATAATTTCAACACCACAAAAATGCGGTGTTTGGCATTAAAATATATTTAAAAGAAAAAGCGGCACAAGTCGTCACCCACCTGAGGATGAGCACACAGATGGCCACTAGTGAGTAGGCCAGCAGTGTCCCTATGGACATGAGGTCAACCAGGGCAGCCAGGTCAAAGAGGAAGGCCATCAGAGCTACAGGGAGAGGAGACAATGAGCATTACCATCATACATACTATAGAAAACACAATCCACATCCCTTCAGTTGGTTATTTACTCTAGTTATTCCGGCATTCAAAAACAATGAAGAAAAAATAAATAAAAAAATAACACTTTTAAAAAGCATTCCACTGATCAAAGGGTCTATTTCGACAAGCTTCCCTCCTGCTGCACATTCATAGATTCATACATAAACAAAAACATAACAGCAGGAGTTGACTACAGTGGAACCCAGAGGTAGTAGAGCAGAACCAGATGAATGAACAGAGAGAGGGCGGAGGGCTGAACTCACATGCCACACAGCCAGAGACGATGGTGGCCATCAGGGGCGTCTTGGTGCGCGTGTTCATGCGGGACAGGCCACGGAACAGGAGCCCATCCTCTGCCATGGCGTAGATCACCCTCGGCATGGGGAACATGGACCCAAGCAGGCTAGGAGGACAACAAAACCAACATTATATACACACACGTAACAAAGGGAGTGCATTTGATAGCTTGACAAGAACACCAAGTACTGAGGACTGTAGAAGACAAGGGAGCTACAGAACAGTAGCCATAGTGCGGTCTATCAGCCTAACTGACCTGGTGGAGAGAGCACAGAGGGAGCCCACAGCCACGATGTAGTGAGCAGCAGGCCAGCCTATGTGGATGAAGGCCTTTGGCAGGGGGCTCTTGGTGTCCAGCAGGTAGTAGGGCATCATGAGGGTGAGGGCCGCAGACACCCCAAAGTAGGCGAAGAAACAGATGAGCAGAGAGGCCACGATGCCCACAGGGATGGAACGCGTTGGGTTCTTAGCCTCTTCGCCTGGGGGGGGGGGGGCGACGACAAGGCACAACATATATTTGTCTGTAACTATGAGAGAGTAACAACCAAGTAGAACTATACATTCCAACTATTTAGCGAAAATTGGCCACCATATTAAAAAAGCTACATTTTGACTAAGTGGCATGTAAGTGAACGCTCAATCTACTGATAACAAACGACGTGGTCCTATCTAATGTTTAGCTTTGGAGCACAGTAAATAACTCACTTGTCGTGGCGATGCAGTCGAACCCCACAAAGGCATAGAAACACGTGGCGGCACCAGACAAAATGCCACGGAGGCCAAACGGAGCAAAACCACCTGTGCCAAATGTCTTATCCACAACCCTGAGAGACAGAGGCAGCAATTATACGGTTTTATTTCTGAAGCCAAGTGCAGAGATTAAAACACAGCGAGACACATGAAAGCATGATTTAGTCAATACCAGTGCCCTATAATGGAATCTCTGGCTAAATCTCAGCTGGTATTAATCTGTATTGGAGGACTCACTCTTTGGATAAGCTGGACGCGTTGGTGATATTGGCGTTGATGACACGGTAGGTGTTGTTAAAGTCATCCAAAGTAAGGTTCCAGTTGTTTGTGTCTCCCTTCACAAAGCCTGAGATGATGACGAAGCCCAGCACCACCAGGTTGACCCCCGTGAAGATCTTATTCACCAGAGCCGACTCACTCACGCCAAACGCCAGCAGCCCTGGAAGAAGCAACAGTATGGCGTTAGGAAACACAAATCAAGTCGCATTAGGCACATGTACGTTACAATACATGCAAGTTTTTACAATGAGGCTATAACTTATGTGCTGCCTCCCCCAGCACTATACATTTTGGTTGACTGAAGTCCTCACCGGTTAATAAGAGCACGAGGATGAGCGCAAACAGGTCCGGGTATTCAGCCAGCACGCCCCCCGGGACGTTCATGGCCATGGACGACCTGAAGAAGTCCGATATCCTCTGCTCCACCAGGCTATCGAAATTAGAGCTCCAGGCTCGGGCCACACTGGCTGTACCTAAAAAGGACCATGGAGAAGAAGTTAACGTCATGGAAACCGTCGACCAAACTCAAGAGGATAAGGCAGACTAGAGACTAACCACAGTGAACATTGTGGCTCAACGCAAAAGCCTTTGAAAACGGAAGCAATTTCCAATCTACTAACTCACCGAGGACATAGGAGAGGATGAGGTTCCACCCCGTGATGAAAGCCCAGATCTCGCCAACCGTCACGTAGCTGTACAGGTACGCCGAACCAGTCTTGGGTACGCGGGCGCCAAACTCGGCGTAACAGAGTCCGGCCAGCATGGAGGAGAGCGCAGCGATGAGGAAGCAGAGCACGATGGCAGGACCAGCCTTCTCCCTGGCTACCTCACCAGCCAGGACGTACACCCCTGCCCCTAGCGTAGAGCCCACCCCCAGCGCCACCAGGTCCAGTGTGGAGAGGCAGCGGGCAAAGCGGCTTCCCTCATCGGAGCAGTCCAGTACCCTGCGTCGCAACAAGATCCGGCCAAAGGAGGCCATCTTGTCTACCATGGTCACGTCTGCGGAGGGAGCTGCGAAGCTGAAGGGGTTGACTGAGCAGAGCTGCGAAGAGTTGAGACGGAGCAGGAGAGATCCTATGATCAAACAGAGGGGAAGCAGATTGATGAGTGACTATGGGAAATAATAGGCTACCGTTTAATCTAGCTGTTTGTTGCTTTACTTTGTTCCGTGCGGATCCCTTGTTAGCCAACCAACCGTCTCTGTGATAACGAACTGACTGATTAGCTCTCATGTGCGTATTTAGTCAAGTTGATACCTTACATGTCTGTATGGTGCCACACTAGTTTGTTTCCTCCTACTCGGGTACTTCCAGTAAAGTTTTAATTCCCCTCCTGCAGGTTTCCAGACAAGCAAACCACATTCTTCTAAGGAACAGCATGCTGCTATTATGCGGCTTCCCAGAATTACATTTCCCCACCTTCAATAGTGGTTTATAAAAAAAATGTTTCTAAACATGACCTGACCGGTAGAGAGCTTCGATAAGCAGACATGGAAGTGAACACCAATCTCTCTGTGCCTCGCTTTTCACTAATAACCTTACTGGTTGACTACAATTTTAAAGACATGGGCAATTCCCAATGACTCAGATCCTTCACTTTAAAAATGTTTGCCAAACCAAAAGTTTAACAAACCATACAACTCTATGCACAATGACAACTTTTAAAATTGAGAAAAAAATGCAGATGCAAACTTTGGTAACAGAATTACAGTAAAATCTCCCTCGGTTGTATTCTACTAGCAAATTTTGTACCGGCAGTTCTTCCTATAAAACGTGTTTTTGTAAAATGCGTGTACATCTTTAAAAAGTAGTCCTTGTCCATAGAGCTCTATGATTTGTTCAACTTTGAAATCAAAATGGTTGTTGTTTGGTATACGTTTTACAGTGAACAATCTGAGTCTCGGCGTAATCCCATTACCGTGGAATTGCCCACATGCCGACCACCTTTAAGTCATCAGAAACAATCGTTGTGTAGTCTATTATACGGCAGTAAGCAATAGAACATCTTGAATAGAGGCCCGTATCATGTCAAAATACAGAGTTACAATTCAAAACCAAATGAAGTGATAGCACGTAGTAAGACAACCACTTGGCATTTAGCCTACATAGATAAAAAGCTGATTTTTCATATTATCAAAGTTCACTGTCACAAGGTTAATTTGCCTTCCTCCAAGAGTTAGGCAGTAGATCGGCCCTACCCTAGCAGAACAACGCCAACTCAAGTGTTATAACAAGTCTTCAAATTGGGATCCCACTTTCTATTACAACTAGCATGTCCCACAAAAGGGAAAAAAAGGTGACAACAGCGCAACATTTCAAGCAAAACTTCTGCTTAGCAATCTCGTGTAACGACAACAAATCATAGCATTCACGTCAGCGATGTAGTGTTTTGGCATCTCTAGGGGCAGGCTGACTAATACTGATAGCACCACTTACAACAAACCCCGGCCCCTTCAGCTCAAGGACAGACAGCATCTCTATCTGTGCAGGTGCCAGACTGCAGGGACACTCACACACACAACCACCTCATAAGCATTGGAGGCTCTGGTCACATGACCTTGTCTGACTGGCAGCAGCTGTCCACACAGCTCCATGTTGACATTAAGCACGTTGCACAGAACGTCTGGTCCCTGTCCCGACCAACCGTAAGGTCATCATGGCTACTGCTTATTCGAGATATCCGAGACGCTGCCTCTTCAGCAGCACACCAAACACTCCACAAAAGGTTGGCGACTTGGAGGTGTAGCTTAGCCTCTTAACACCTATAATAATAGTCAAATAATAATAATAATAATAAATGTTTTCGGGCCCATTCTACGTTGTTATCCATAGAACACTGTGCACAATCACCGGAAGGTTATTGAGAAAACAATTTGCAAACACAGAACAAAAAATGGAATGTCAGTAAAATAAACATATCCACTGGCCTTTGAAGGTAACAGGAAATTAAAACTGTTCAAAAATAACTTTCATGTATCAGGCATTGTAGTTACTGTCACAAACTGTCTACAGGGAAAATAGTCAATGCTGGTTTGATCGGGCAGTCAGCCTGGGCTAGATTCCGTGATTGGATCACAATGGTGCAACCAACTATATTCCATCCTGCACTTGGACATGCACAATGGCTTCCTTATTGAAGTCTGCATGGGCTTGGCATATCCACCTTGTAACTTAAACCAGTGTTAAAAATTTAAAAAAATACACACCATGGTTGTGCTCTCTAGGGGTTATGATTGAACAACGGAATAGTTAAGCAAGACTGAAACCGCATACAGGGTCTGCTCTGCTGAAGAGTTGCATTAGCTGTTTTAGGAGGCCGGCGGGCAGGGCAGGCGTCATCTCCGGCCCTGGGAAAGGTTCACTTCTGGGAGTCCCCCTGCATGCGATTAATGTGCGGCGCCTGAGAGGTTTAGTCTGTTCTGCCCACACAGTAAGCTCTGGAGGTAGGCCACCCTGCGTCACCTAGACCAACTAGGCTAATCTTTTCCTTGTGGTCTTCACGAGGGGTGGCTGGCCTCTGTGAAACAGCGGCGGCTTCAGACCAGGTTGTGAAGACACCAACACGCAGCTCCTATAATTTACCACCTGGAAGCTCAAATCAGGCATGCTCGTTGGAGCCTCTAGGCCAAAGGGTTTAGTGGGACTCTTTTCCTGTAATAGGTAGGCTATAGTATACAAAGGGTAGGAGTACTTCAACCACTTAAAGAGCATTAAAAACTAGGCCTAGTCTAATTGCCTAATACTTGGGCTGGGAATTGCCAGGGACATCACAATACGATATTATCACAATATTTCGGTGCCGATACGAAATGTATCGAGATTCGATACTGTAATTTGATTGCGATTCGATGTTCCAAATATTGCTCACCTCTGCCGCAGAGGGACAAGAGAGCCCTGGTATTGCTACCTAATACCATATGGATTAGATTTAGGTTTATGTTATGAGGCTTTTAACTAGGTCTTCCAGCACACAAGTAACCACCCGGCGGAAGCTTCCGCAGATACTGTATATTATTTGCCTCACTGAGCTTTTCCAAAGCACCTGCTGCAACAGACTAAGAGGATTATCTTAGCTCAATCTCATTAGACTGTTGCTCACTCCACACAAAGCACTTTTGGGGGGTTTTGACTCACTGTCTAGCCTCAACTCTGCCATCACGATACGGTATTATGATTAGCCTAGTTTGTTATCAGGGTGTCCTAAGCTTCCTAGGCTTTAAGATAGCATATGAAATAAACAAAAGTTAAGACCTAGGCCCTCATCGTTAGCTAACTTATGATACTATATAAAGTGGAAAGACTGGGTTCCCTTATTGGTTAGTGTTCCTGCTCACTGGTAGTAGGTTCACGACATGGTGGGATCTGTGTCTGTACAATGAAATCATGCGAGAAATGGCCGTAGAGTCACGCAATGATATGGTGTGTGGTCCTCCCAGAGCGATTTAGGAAACCATGCAGTTTATTAGGCTAGAGATGAAATAACTTGAGGAACTTCACAGGGTGGTGAAAGTGCACGGTGATCTTGATGCTCCTTTCCAATAAATATTGAGGGTCTGATTCTGGCGACTTGACGATCGATGCGTGACAAATAAAAACAAACATTCTCACTTATCCATAATGATGATGTCATCGTGTAGAAGCTGGTGGCTAGAGTACATGCGCCAAGACCAGAGTAGGCACATTTGCTATTTAGCGCAACAGTTTTGTGACAAAACTATCGAGTTGAAAATGCGATGGAAACACATTGAACTTTAGACGCTTATTCGGCACATGAAACCTTAAGTGAAAAGGTACATTGTGTGCACTGTCATCACCCACTGATTTTTATCTGCAATAAGTCCGTTTGGTGGGAACACAGCACTTGTTTGAGACCATTTGAATGAAAATATGTTGCCAAATTGGATGGAAACCTAGCGATACACACTGAAATACATGGATATGGACTAAATTTAGACAAATAATTACACACAATTAAGATAAAACTTATTTAAAAAGGCAGCTGACCTCAAAAACCAACTTATCTGCTTCAAAACGACCGATGTTACATTGATAGTCAAAAACGGTGTAAAAATGTACTACCAAGTGTAAATAGCACAATGTGTCATAAAGTCAGTATCTTAAATTGAGATTTGAGCGATTTAGGTAGTACCTCCCCAAAATGTACCCTATGCTAAGCCCCACCCCATAATTTTGAGCACCCAACCACAGCGGTCAAATCTGATAGCAACTGTCGTCAAGTCCGACACCTCAGACAAGCGCATGTGTAAAGCCAGTCAGGGCTATGGCAAAAAAAGTCTTCTCCCCCTCCAAGTTTTTAAAAATATATGTTTTAAATTGTAATTCCATTCAAAAAATTAAGTAGCAGCCTGTTGGCTCTCAGCATATCCTTCTCCTTTAACTTTTCATTCCGTCTTCCATTGATTAGATATCTCCTTACGTTTGCCACACATGGAGGCTCTATGACTGTAGACTATTGCCACTTTGATGACTTAGGATTGGCCAACAACAAGCTACACGTTCCACGCCCCAGTCATGAAAAGCAAGCGCAGCGGCATAAATTAGCGCGTTCAGATGTGTACAAGCCCTTCCGGACAAGTCAGTTAAACTAACAACCAGAGATACCTAACAATCATATCCAATCCGACCCAGACCCTTGACATTATTTAGAATTTAGACGGGTGCCACTAAGTTACTCAGTTGGTGGCATGCAATAGAAAAAACATGTATCTTCTTGTAAAGTCATTCACAGTGCTTTATTAAAGTGTAATAGACTAATGAGATGGTATTCAATAAACAAGTTGTTTCAACGTCTCCTCGTGTTTTGAGTCAAAATATTTGAAAGACGCACTACGCCCTGGTTGCTAAAAAGAGCATTCTTGCACCTCTCGGTCCTGGCGTGTGGGACAGAGAACGCAAGTGATACGGGTGGTTCTGCCTGTCACTTGTCCTCGGCAGGCAGGTAAACAGATTGCAAAGTCCAGGCACCACTGCTATAATCTTAAAAAATGTTCACTGTAACAAGCATATCAATTAATGGGTACACTGTATAACATGACCAGATTTGAAAATGCCTCGAAATGACAACTTTACTCCAGCCCTGCATTTCATGTTCGACTAATGACTGCTGACTTCATGACCAGGGGAATCATTTGACAAACTGGCTCACCATGCAATTTGTGGGTACAATTACCATATACTAAATGTTAAGCACACACAATGAAATTATTTTAACACCTACACATGGTGTTTCTTGCCCCTTTTATATGCTTTTTCAGATGTCCATTGGGAGAGTGGATACTTTTTAATAGGCTGGTGCAGAGCGCCCTTTCAGCATTCTAATCTCAGTGGGCGAGGTCACGCTTGGAGCTATGTGATGGGTGGCACACTTCATGCATCACAGACAGTCAATAGTTGTCTAGTTGTTTGACGCTATGGTGCAATCAATTTTCCAGAAAAAAAAAAGGACTACTGCTATGAGCCAACAGGATCCCTTCCTCCTTCCTCAATGCCTCTGCCATGACCAGTCTACACAGAGCTTGGGGCAAATTTGCCCCTTGAACATTTCAGAAAATGTCCCTGAAAATGTGTTTTTCCATCCATCAGCTTAGAATACTAGGGTGACCAAATAAATGCATTCAATGCAAAAAGTGACCCCTTGAATGAGTCAGTTGAGGCAAAGACCCCCCTATAATAAAACAAATGTTCCTCTGCATGATGACCAACCTGAACATCAAACAATTACTAAGGCGGTAAAGTTATGTTCCTTGAGAGTTGAACAACAACAACTTGAACAACTAGCTGTCTGACATGAGACTGAGGGCGAACAACTTTCAACACACAGACAAGGAGTCCTCACATTGAATATGACGTGTAACACATTTTGATAGTTGTGGCTAGTTAATAGCAGCAACTATAAAATGCTGCTAGTTAGCGAACTCAAGCTGATGCAACAGCTGACGCAACATATTAAAAATGCAGTTAGCTGCAGCTAACGCTACAGCAGTCAAGCCACGGACCCGTCTATTGTCTAGCTAGACTGGTATATTATGAAAGTTGTTTGTGATTGGTTTGTTAACTAGTTACATACCCACTGTTAAGATAAATATTACAGGTTGCACACTTGCATACCTACAGTTCGTTGATGTGTAGTTTTCTACCTAACGATAGTTAGCTAGATAACATTATCTAACTAAACGTTAGCTAGCAAAGTAATTGAACTAGTTGACTTAAGACTTTGTTTGATAGCTAGCAAGTAAAACAATGAATGGTGACACACATCAGCTTTTACACCCGACAAGATAAACTAGTTAGTTGCAACAACATGGATTTACACGGCACATCTTAGATTATAACGTTACCTAGTTAGCTACCATTAATAGCCAATATGCTAACTGGCTAAATTAACGTTCCCCGCTAAAACATCAACCACCTAGCGAGCAATGGTATTGGTAACGTCAACTAACGTTTGTTGGAAGACGTTAGGTACCCATCTAACTATTTATTTCAAACAAAATAAACAGACAATAGGTATTCTAATCCCTAAAAACATAACCAGTAATGTGCTGTTTTAAAAGAGAATATCGTTATAGTAGTTGGCTAAAGTTAGTATTTCTGACAACACACGAGGGTGTGATTGCGTCAGAATTAGCGAGAGTAAAATACTACGGAGTCTCGTGCAGTTTCGACACATGGACCACAACATCGAAACGTAAGCACATACTTTTCAGTACAATATAGTTTTTTTAAACGTGTGATGTTGGTTACTTTACCTTTGGTTTTACTTTGGAATGCTCGAAGGCTCGACAGCACGACCAAATACAGTTGACTTCACATTCGCTGATGAAACATCCCGCGTTCCTTAGTTCTTGTGTGCGTTTTTTTTAGAGGGCGGAGACAGTGACGTGGATATTCGTAGTATAAACAACCCTCCCTTTGTGGGGTGGCGCAAACCATTCATGTATTCCAGGGTACATCTCAATGTGGTACAGTGGCTTCCTCGATTCGCCTCCCCCTCCACCAATTGCACTGATCACATACGAGGTGAAACGCAATATGCTTTCATTTCTCGAGTTCTTTCACGTCGCTGCAAATGAAGGAAATGCAACAAGGAGAGGAAGCTTTTTAAAATGATTGAGATAGACCCACACTTTGACCTTTACAAAATTCAGAGAAATTATACTACAAATCCAGGAGAGATGTGCAGTCATTATGCCCATTCAAGCCCGTTGTGTTGTGCGTGCGTGTGAGTGCATGTCATTCCCTTTTCAAGATCTTTCACTCCAGCAACTGAGCTAGCTCCAAGGGCTTTTCACTGTATCCGCTGTAGCTTTGTCACCCAGATTAATAGAAGGGGGAAATGGTTCTGCTTCATCTCTGCACCCAATGCCCTTGTCTGGAGTGTTAGAGGTGCAATGACCATGTTTAATGATGCCATACTGACGGTATGACATATGCCCTTCCCAGTCCTGAAATCTCACTGGCATGCAAACTCCATAACAGGAAAGGTATATTACTCCCACCAATCAGACCATGATAGGAAAGAAGAAAACACAATTATTCTTTCTACTGTAATATTTTGAGTTTAAAGGGCAACTCTAATACTTTTCAACCTCATTTTCATTATCTCCCCATCACAATAGCTGTGTCTACCAGTGGTGTAAAGTACCTTAGTAAAAATATTTTAAAGTACTACTAAAGTAGTTTTTTGGGGTATCTGTACTTTACTATTTATATTTTTTACTATTTTTAATTAACTACATTCCTAAAGAAAATATTTTAATTTTTACTCCATACATTTTCCCTGGCAACCCAAAGTATTCGTTACATTTTGAATGCTTAGCAGGACAGGAAAATTGTGAAATTCACGCACTTATCAAGAAAACACGTGGTCATCTCTACTGCCATGGTCTGGCGGACTCACTAAACACAAATGCATCCTTTGTAAATAATGTCTGAGTGTTGGAGTGTGCACCTGGCTATCCGTAAATTAAAAAAACAAGAAAATGGTGCCGTCTGCTTTGCTTAATATAAGGAATTTGAAATTATTTCTACTTTTCCGTACTCTTTTGATACTTAAGTATATTTTAGCAATTACATTTACTTTTGATACTTAAGTATATTTAAAACCAAATACTTTTCGACTTTTACTCAAGTAGTATTTTACTGGGTGACTTTCACTTTCACTTGATTAACTTTCTATTAAGGTAGCTATACTTTGACTCAAGTATGGAAATTGGGTACTTTTCCCCAAGTATGACAATTGGGTAGTTTTCCCATCACAGGTGCCTACATATGTGAAAACAGTGAATTTCTAAACTTTGTAGAAAAAAAGTTATACCCGATGACATCAAAAGTTAAAGCGTTTACGGTGACGTGAGAAGCAAAAAAAGACCCTGCCTCTGGCTAGAAACCCGTTGCAGATTTTGCAAATCATGTCACTAGCTAGGTTTCCATCCAATTGTCGACAGATTTTGATGCGTATGTTTAATTTGTCACGAAAACTGTTGCGTTAAATAGCAAACTTACATACTATGGTCTTGGCATTTGCGCTCTAGCCAAACAGTGCAGGTAGACTAATCTAGATGATGAGATTATTATGGATAGCCTAAGAGCGAGAATATTTTTATTTATCAAACGTCAGTCAAGCATCGATTGATATTTATTGTAAAGGAGCATCAAGATCAACGTGCACTTTCACCACCCTGTGAAGTTCCTCATAAGTTATTTTATCTGTAGCCAAATAAACTGCATCGTTTCAAGAGTCGCGTGACTCAAAGTTTACTTCGATATGATTGTATGGTTATTATAGAAATATTTGCGCATAAAGGTGCTTCCACTGCCATTTCTCTCTCGCATAATTTATTTTACCGACCCCAAAAAATCCCACCATGTCGAACTAGCAAATTATCTGTCGGCATTTAGAAATTTTTAACAAAACGTCCTGTTTCTATCACAGCTGTTGTGATATATTTTCAGTTTTCACTATGACTTTACTGGCATAAAAAATTGATGGAAACGTGGTTACAGAGAAGCAGTAATTAGGACCTTCTATCTTGCCTTTTTCATATTATGTAGACACTGGTATTATGCTTGAGATGATGAATATGAGGTTGAAAAGTGGCAGAATTGCCCTTTAACTTTGGGTAATACCCAACCCATTGTCCTTGCTCAGTGACATCTGCCTCCCTTCAGGCCAGCATGGAGTTGCTCTTTCAATGAACTTCCACTTTATCAAGCTAACAAAACTGCATGTCTCCCTAAGTAAAACAAGCGTCACCGCTGAAAACCAGGCTACAGCCTTACGTTCTGGGATTGTATCTGCATCTGCGCCATTAACATAACACTGCTAATCTCACTGCTGTCCCATACAGCTCATCCATTCTGTCTGCTTTCATTGAACAGGACAGGGCCTGGAGATCAAAGACAGGCTTGTGGGTTTTTGCCTTCAGTAGATATTCTGAGTCAGTCTCGATTGGCATCAAACGTGCACTCTAGTTTTCTTCATGGGTTCTGCAAAAGCTAAACTTTACTTCACAACCAGATATGACCACACATACATTATCATTGTTGAATAGCACTATCGTCCAAGACATTTGACATGGGGACATGAATGCATGTTTGAATGAAAAAGTGTGTTGTGTTTGTAACCCTAGCATTCCCAGGGCTTGACATTAAGGGTTGTCCGATTTCAAGTGAACTGAGCAGTCACGCAAGTTGAACCTGCTCCGAGGTTACCGCATTGGGCAGGTGATTTAAAAAGAATAATGGAAACAACCAAACTGCAAATAACTCTAATAGCCTAAAACTGACAAGACACAATGGTTCTTACCCATTGTTTAAGTAAAAGACAGGCAAATTGAGCCTGAGATTATATATATTTTTGACTGATAACCAAAATACAAATAATTCCAGTACTGAACTTTTTGATTCCTCCCCTGTAGGTGAAAGGCAGGCAATATATGGTACTTCTGCATATTAAAATACTATTTATATTTTTGGGCCAGTGATCATAATCTTCAGGCAGCTCAACAACAAAAGAATACTCCTGACTTGACAGATGGGCAAGTGCCTTTCAGACTTTAATGTCAATCCCTGATTCCCATTAATAGTTGTTCATGAAAATCCCTTTGCACATCATTTCCTCCACGCACATTTTATACCCTGCTAAAGTAACTGAGTGACCACTGCATATGCGGGTGGCTACAAAGGAGTGGAAAATCCTACTAGTCTTAATGCTACTTTCAATTAAAACTTAACAGACGGTTATTTGGGAAAATTGTGTCTTGTTATTTTTGAACCATGCATTATACAGGTCAAGGCACACATCAAAAGCTATTTTTGGGGTACATTTAATCCTGACTACATTCCCCTCCTCCCTGTTAATCCTGTCGATTCCTGGAGTACGCTACTAAATTAAAGAGGTTCAACTTTAAGAAAGTAACCCCATACATCCACCCAAACTACAGCACTTTGGTTGTCCACGTAGTGTAATCGTAAAAACATGCAGACCTATTAAGTTGTTATACACAGAGCTTATGTTTTTACAAGGACTGTGATTGCTGGAAAATACTAGGTTCATCAGAAAATATGATCTTTCTTTCGCTAAGAACTATGTTTCCATAAAATAATCTCTTGGAACAGAGATGTCATTCTACTTCCGTAATTACTGAACTGGCGACATAAGGAAATACACTAGAAAAAATTAAACATACAATATGCGCCTGTACAAGATGCAAATGAGAACCACATACCATCCCCTGAAATTAATTTGAAAAGACCATTTAAAACACTATTTTGGACATGGCACAGCAGGCAGAGATTTTATTGATAGTACAAACAAGGCAGTTATGAAAACTGAAAGCTGCATGATTAAATGTACATAATAATGAAGAGGTAAAAGACATGACAGAAAGCAATTTAAAGAATACTTTGGGTCAATAAACTTGATGCTGAAAGCTTTATCAAAAAAAATGTGTGGATTATTTTTCAGCCCCTTGTTTTCACAGTGGTTTGATTACCTGACATTACATTCCATAAGCAGACTGAAGACAACTTATGCAGAGCTCAAGGCAAACAAAGTTACAAAAAAAAAAAATCATATTACAAAAATCACACTAAGAGCATGTTGAAGTGCAAAGAAACATGGAATGTCATGCTACAGGAAGACTATGGGAAGTAAATCTCCCATTTAAAATGGTTGTTTTGCTTAACTTTGGAAGGTATCATTTACTGACATCCATCAGAGATGGGAAACATACAATTGGAGGAACAATGTTGGTTACTGTGGGTATGAAGAGACAGAGACATTATGATTGAATACTTAGATGGGATAACATACTCTATTTCTCATGTATTTTTATATATATCTCCAACAATGCACTAACTTCCCTGTCACACTCCCCATTTAGTGTTCTTGGAGTAAACAGCCCCATGACAGGGCTGCAGAGGGACATGCACCATTGTTGCTGGGGCAACTAGCAGAATATACTTTTTGTATACAGTACAAGGCATTAGAGAGTGACGCAGGCAGCTGTCAAAGGTGGTTGCGGCCACGACGGGGATAGGGTGCGGTATGCTTAATCGGGCCGAGGTGATAAAACAGACGGGTCCTTGTCTGTGTTCGGCACGTCTTGCCTCTGGATTACTGGATCTGGAGTCCAAACAATTGCGTCACATGATCAGATGGTCTTTCCATTACTGAAAGAGATGTTGCAAAAATTGTGAAATCCTTAACCTCAAAGTGTCAGGTCCGACTTTTTTTTTTTATGAGGGGGCCCGAGACTGCGGATTCATAGGCAACTGTTCTGTTCTGCCCGTCTGAAAAGATCCGTATCGTGTTCTGTGTTTCTTTACGAATACATTTTTTTGTGGTCACCATCCCTTCACATTTCTCACTGTCAATTTTGAATTATAATTCTTAAAAAGTTTGACTGGTGAAATGTCCATGCAGCATCTGCATGCCAACCATTGGATCTCAATCAGTTTCATGGGAATATGCATTATATCCATAATATAAAGATCTTCTTGGTTATGTACAGTGTTGTTTCAATTACTGGTATGTGCGGTGAGCAAATTGAGGCGATGACGTTAATAAACTGTAGCCTACATTTTGCCTAGTGGCGCACACTTGAGTTGTGGCCGCATACATTTTTTTTTTTTAAGTGACCATTCGCACAATCATCTTACAATCTCATAAGAAATGCAGTAATTTGTGTCTTACAGTAAGTAACGTTAAACTATGCTATTATATTCGCTTCTGTTATGTACAATACTATCATAACGTGATGTTGCAGATATTGATTCAGCTTTGAACTAACGTCATTGAACAAGCACCATTCGCAAGAGAAGCTTGTTCTCTACGAGTAGAGTAGCTGTGTAAATAGAGAATCCAGCACATGCGCAGACGCTTCGGGACCTTTAGCCCCCCGGGATAAGGGGTCCACCTTTTTTTTTTTAACTAATGATTGTGTCCATGCTATGATCTAAACCTTCTAAGAGATTTTAGAGTGTCAAAAAAAGTCAGACTTACTTCATTCATACCTGCATAAGAGAGAGAGAATACATTTAAATCAGTAAACTCACTACATAACTTTGCATACGGTGCCTTCAGGAAAGTATTCAGACCCTTTAACTTTTCCCACATTTTGTTACGTTACAGCCTTATTCTAATGGATTAAATAAAAAATCCTCAGCCATCCACAGTACACACAATACCCCATAATGACAAAGCATAAATAGGTTTACATTTTTATTTACATAAGTATTCAAACCCTTTGCTATGAGACTTGAAATTGATCTCAGGTGCATCCTGTTTCCATTGATCATCCTTGAGATGTTTCTACAACTTGACTGGAGTCAACCTGTGGTAAATTCAATTGATTGAACATGATTTGGAAAGGCACACACCTGTCTATATAAGGTCCCACAGTTGACAGTACATGTCAGAGCAAAAACCAAGCCGTGAGGTCGAGGCACAGATCTGGGGAAGGGTACCAAAACATTTCTGCAGCATTGAAGGCCCCCAAGAACACAGTGGCCTCCCTCATTCCTAAATGGAAGAAGTTTGGAACCACCAAGAATCTTCCTAGAGCTGGCCGCCCGGCCAAACTGAGTAATCAGGGGAGAAGGGCTTTTGTCAGGGAGGTAACCAAGAACCCGATGGTCACTCAACAGAGCTCCTTTGTGGAGATGGGAGAAACTTCCAGAAGGACAACCATCTCTGCAGCACTCTGCACCAAACAGGCATTTATGGTAGAGTGGCCAGACAGATGCCAATCCTCAGTAAAAGGCAAATGACAGCTTGCTTGGAGTTTGCCAAAAGAAACCTAGACTCTCAGACCATGAGAAACAAGATTCTCTGGTCTGATGAAACCAAGATTAAACTCTGGCCTGAATGCCAAGCGTCACATCTGGAGGAAACCTGGCACAATCCCTATGATGAAGCATGGTTGTGGCAGCATCATGCAGTGGGGATGTTTTTCAGCGGGAGGGACCCGGGAGACTAATCAGGATCGAGGCAAAGATGAATTTTAGAATAAGGCTGTAACAAAATGTGGAAAAAGTCAAGAGGTCTGAATACTTTCCAAATATTCCTACACAATATTATATACAAAATATCAAATAAAAGTACTGCACTACTTTGAATGGCAAAGAGCTCTGTGTAAAAACAACAACGAAAGAGCAGAGCAGAGGGACAAGAATAGAAAGCAGTCATTTCCACACCACATTGTCAACCCCAACTCCAAACCCTACAGACGTACCTTTCCGGGAACGTAGTTGCGGTCGATGCTCTCGTCCTGCAAAAACATGTGAAGACAGCGCTCGTTTTGGGCCAGAGGGTGACCTGCAATTCTAGAAAAAAAAACATAAGACATGAATTCATAAAAAGTAATTTATGTGCAGTTCAAAAATGGTGTCTAGAAATGAATGCATTTTAAATGACCCACACCAGCAGAAGCCAATTCCAAATCTGCCACAAAAAAACTCAAAGTTGATGCAGGTTATTTCACATCATTACATCTGTAATGTTTAATAAAATTGAGGGCCACCTGTTGATGAACTGCTCAAGACCCACACGCCGCTCTTCAATGAAAGCATCTTCAAAAATGCCTTCATCCCCACGGAAAGGTAGCTGTCTCTTCAGTGCCTTCCCAGGCAAGGGAGGCACCACAATCTGGGGGAAGAAAACCAATAGCAATGCATTTAGGACATAGCAGATCCACTTAATCATGATTCATTAATTACATCATTAATTATTGCTCTAGATAAATGTAATTAGCCTAACTTATGGAGACATCACCATGGAGTAAAATCCTATTGTAATGTGTAGTGTAGATATAGTTGCGGCCAAATATATTGGCACCCTTGCACTTTTCTTAAATAGTTCCACCTTTCTTTTCTAAAATACATTAAAAAATAATAATAAATGGGTCACCACATCTTGTAATTGGACTTAACATTGCAGAATTATTTAATTTAAGTAAATTTAAGTTCAAAATTTGAATTTTTCTAAATTAAAACAAAATGGCATGGACAAAATTATTGGCACCCTGGAGCTAGTACTTGGTTTCACAGCCTTTGGCCAAGATAACTCATTGTAGCCATCATTGAGTTTGCTGCACCTTCTGCTGGCAGTTTGGCCCACTTTTAGCAGCAAACTGCTCTAATTCTTCAATGTTTTACAGCAGGGGTGTCAAAGTCAAATGGACGGAGGGCCAAATAAAAAATTTAGCTACAAGCCGAGGGCCGGACTGTTCGAATGTTCATTGAATTTTTTTTAAATGACGCATATAGTCTAGTGAACCTAATTGAACCTACTGAAAACCTAACAAATATATTCCAATATGATCAGATAAATAAAGCAATATTTTCTTATGGCTCTGTCAGTAATCTTTAATTTTCAACAGACACAAAAGACAAATTTCCTTTATATAAAAATCCCCATAACATGAACATTAAATGAAAGAAACCGGTATTCAAGGCACCATCAGTAGCCTATATTTTCTATTTTACGCAAAAGTGGGCTAAATTTACTTCAAAGAAAAAAACAATAATAGCAATTTTCTATCATCCACTCAACTGAAATATTTTAAAATATAATTGGATTGAAATACAATAAAATAAAGTGCAAAAAATCTATTAATCAAAAACAACACTTTGTTTAAGGAGAAGTAACATGCAGTGAAAACAAATATTAAACTTTAACTTTTAAACTTGAACTGAGTAAAACTCTAAATATGTGATTGCACAGTAATGTTCACTTGTTGAGGTTGAGGGTGATACTTGGTGGTGTCCCATCTTTTCCACAAGTTCATCAATGTTCGGGGTAAGGCTCTGAGCTGAGGAATCCTCAGAATTGAGTGGAGGTGTTCAGCAGTAAGTCGACTTCTGTGTGATGTTTTGTTCAGGTTCATCAAAGAAAACAGTTGTTCACACAGGTATGTGCTGCCAAACATAGACAACGTTTGAGCAGCCTGGATGCGCAGCTGGGGCATTGTGTCGGGGAGGAACGGGCGAACTCCGCAGCACCCACTGCCGCATATTTGCCCTCAGTGCATCATTGCATTGGAGGTCATCAACTCCATTGGAGGTTTGGTGGTGAGCTTTCCCACGTCAACAGCAAATGGGTTACCGAGCAGTTCCAACCTGCTTTTTTGTGCTTCAAAGTCAGCAAATCGGCGTCGAAAGTCAGCGGCAAGCATACCTATTTTATCAGCCAACTGTGCGCTCGGGAACGCACTGGTAGAGAGCTTCTCTTTCATGGTCTGGCAGCTGGGAAAGTGGCTCAAATTTTCTTTCCGCATCTGCGTCTCCCACAGATCAGTTTGGTTTTAAATGCCTTCACTGTACTGTACATATCAGAGATGACATGATCCCGACCCTGCAGCTGCAAGTTCATTGCATTCAGATGACTCGTAATGTCACACAGAAAAGCCATTTCACACAGAAACATTTCGTCTCGGAGTTGTGTTGTGTCTTTCCCTTTGCTGTCCAAGAACAGACAAATCTCCTCACGAAGCTCGAAACATCTTTGAAGCACCTTTCCCTGGCTTAGCCATCGCACTCTGTGTGATAAGGCAAATCACCATGCTCCGTTTCTAACTCCGTCAGAAATGCCTGAACTGGCGGTGATTCAAACCTTTGGCTCTGATAAAGTTAACTGTGCGCGTGATGATGCTCATTACATGCTCCATTTTCAAGGCTTTACCGCACAACGCTTCCTGGTGTATGATACAATGATAAGCTGTCAGCTCACCTGTCGCGTTTTCCTCTTGCATCTTTTCCCGTATCTTCGCCACCAGTCCGCTCCTGTGTCCACACATCGCAGGTGCTCCGTCGGTTGTCAAACCCACGAGTTTTTCCAAGGCAGCTCCATCTCATTACACATCTTGAACACCTCTTCATACAAATCATGCCCCGTAGTTGTGCCATGCATAGGACGTAAAGCCAAAAACTCCTCTGTCACGCTTAGGCTGGAGTCCACTCCGCGGATGAAAATTGACAACTGGGCAATGTCAGAAATGTCGGTGCTCTCATCCACAGCCAAGGATATGCAATGAAATCTTTTCCCTTTTTCACAAGCTGCTCTTTTAGATTGATGGACAACTGGTCTACTCTCTCGGCAATGGTGTTTCTGCTCAGACTCACACTTTAAAAAGAGTTGCCTTTTTTCTGGGCAAACTTCGTCACAAACTTTAATCATGCAGTTTTTGATGAAATCCCCCTCCGTAAATGGCCGGGCTGATTTAGCGATCTCTTCTGCCAAAATAAAACTGGCCTTGACAGCAGCCTGGCCTTGTGATTTGGCTTTTTTGAACAGAGCCTGTCGAGTTTGAGGCCTCGTTTTAATTCCTCTGCCTTTTGTAGCCTTTGTTCCATGTCCATATTCTTGTTTTTGTCCGCGTGTTTCGTTTCATAATGTCGTCTCAGATTATACTCTTTCAGTACCGCCACACTTTCTCCACACAGAAGACACACAGGTTTTCCAGCTACCTCCGTGAACCATATACTCCGACTCCCACCTTGTTTGAAACACCGGTTCTCAGTGTCCACCTTCCGTTTTGCCATTTTTGATGGGTATCTGAAAGTTAATTTTACTGTGATGCTGACGACTGCTGTGCCAATAAATATTGAAATGAAGCAGCCTACTGCTCGGTGCGTCACCGTTGCATTGTGGGAAATGTAGTATTGGTGCGTGTAAAAGATCTGCGGGCTGCCGGCTTGCTGCGGTCTGCGGGCCGGTTCTAATAATAAATCAAGATCATCCCAGGGGCCGTAAAAAACCTTCTCGCGGGCCGGATGTGGCCCGCGGGCCTTGACTCTGACATATGTGTTTTACAGTGTCCTCCACCAACTGCTGTTTTCAGATCTCGCCATAGGTTTTAGATGTGATTCAGATCAGGGCCGATTTCCTAAAAGCATCTTATGGCTTAGGTCATAGTTAGAACGCTGAGTAGTTTCCCAAAACCTTCGTTACTAAAGTTTCACTTGAAAATCCTTGTTATTTACCGACTGCCTCAGACCACTCGTAAAACAACCCAAAAAGTGTTGTTGTACTGAACAAAAATAAACACAACATGTAAAATGTTGGTCCCATGTTTCATGAGCAGGAAAAAAAAATCCCAGAAATATTTACATCCCTGTTAGTGACCATTTCTCCTTTGCCAAGATAATTAATCCACATGACATGTGTGGCATATCAAGAAGCGGATTAAACAGCACGATCATTACACAGGTGCACCTTGTGCTGGGGACAAAAAAATGGCTAAAATGTGCAGATTTGTCACACAACACAATGCCACAGTTGTCTCAGGTTTTGAGGAACCATTCAATTGGCATGCTGACTGCAGGAATGTCCACCAGTGCTGTTGCCAGAGAATTGAATGTTAATTTCTCTACCATACGTTGTTTTAGAGAATTTGGCAGTAAGTCCAACCAACCTCACAACCACGCCAGCCCAGGACCTCCACATCTGGTTTCTACGCCTGTGGGATCGTCTGAGACCAGTCACCCGGACAGCTGATGAAACTGAGGAGGATGTCTGTCTGTAATAAAGCCCTTTTGTGGGGAAAAACTCCTTCCGATTGGCCTATGTCATCCCAGACCCACTCATGGCTGCGCCCCTGCCCAGTCATGTGAAATCCATAGATTTGGACCTAATAAATGCATTTCAATTGATTGATTTCCTTATATGAACTTTAACTCCGTTGAAATTGTTGCACGTTACGTTTATATTTATGTATACTTTTTATGTTAATACCTGCAGTCAACTTGTGCAATACCTTAGGAGATAAAGCAGATTGCATTCTTAAAATTTTACCTATCAAATTATTTTACATAATGAAGCTTACCGTAGTTCTCAAGAACAGTCAGTCACATTTGTAAATAGCACAATGGGAGAAAGTGGGAGCTGGTGAGTCCAAAGAGTTATTTTTTTTATTGGCGAGTCTCTGTTGAGAGGCACACGAGGGGATGAAGTCACACGTGTATGCAATTCACTACTAAATGTTAGCCATCAGATATCTTATAATGGATTTCTGCCAGAAAGTCAAAGAGCTCTGGATAAGTTATCAGTAACTGCCATTTTCCATGTGTGCTTCCTACTAGCATTTTCTTCCTCCTCCGCTCTACTCAGTGTACACATGCTGCTCTTCCTTCAGAAAAGCATACATCACAACTCTGTTCACTTGCACAATTTCGCTCATTCACTTTCGCTTGTAAATGTCCACACTCACCGAGGTTGCTACAAGCTAGGCTTGTATAACTTTATGAGCTGGATTTGTTCATTTCTCGCACGTTAGCATTTTGCAATTCATGTGATTTCGCAATTAGTTTGTGCTAATTTTGTTAAAATTCTGGTAATAGAGGCCCAATGGGCTTTTCTTGCATTTTTAGCACCCCCTTGTGTGCCATGTCGGTAATAAATGTAAATCCCAGGATGAGAGAAGGACAGCATGAACATCTGGATACCGTCCAAGCCTAAATCGGTAGCCACCGTCCGTTATACCCAATGTCCCCTCTAAGCTGAGCGTGTGAGCGGCCGCACACTTCTTCCAGGACTGCCACTCAGAAGAAAAGCCATGCCACGCAGAGACGCAAGAGATAGAAATTCACTGAGCTTGCACTATATAGATCAACGTTTTTTTCTGTGATCGAATCAACATTATACCAGCCCCTTTTCAATGCATCAAACCAAACCAAATCTAACTTTGCAAGATTGAGTCTGATTTTGTTGTAGGCAGAGCCAGAGTACAACAGAGAAGAATTCTATGTGGGGTAACCCACGAGCGGTCTTTCAATAACCCACAAGTGAATGTGCTTTTCAGATCAGTTCATGAGTGCAGAGGCTTACGTGTGCACCTTTGTTGATATTCTTTACTAGTTAGCGAGTTATTCGCCCAGTTATAGATAAGTATAGGTCAGCAATGGGGAGTTACTGCTTCCTACAAGAACACAAAAAGTGTAGGTTACAATTCAAGCTGTCTTTGAAAAGCCAGTCAGGTAAAATGCTTAGATCTTAATTAAAGGGACAGTGTTGTATTTTCAGACAGGCTGGAATATGCAAATAAGCCAATAGGCAGAGGGGTAGTCTACATTGTCTAATTCTCTGAATAGTAATTGTAATTGTAATTCTTGCATCATACAACACAATACAATTTACAGTCACCTATTTGGCCCATGGTGTTACAGACCAAGTAAGATATTTTATGTAATTAAGGTCAAGCTACTGTAGGCTAGATCATAGAAATCAAAAGCTATTTCCATTTCAAAGTGTTATGGGATTTGCTCCATTGGTTTTGTTGGTAGGCCTACATTATGCTCAAATAGCTACTGTCTAGCCTAATGGCTACTGTCTAAAACTGTAAGGGCACAGCCTCAGTGTTCACTGTAAACACGCACTGGAAGTTGCACAAAATTCTCACAACGTTGCAAGTTTCCGCTCACAAGACCTCAAATTTGCTCTGTGCCCCCAAGAAAATGAGGGAAAATTGGTTACTCACATACATTTATAACTGTCACAACTTTAGTGTTAGTTTCCTTACATTTTGCATCATTCCATTCCATTTTTAGTTTACCTTTCTTTCCTCTGTCACGTTCGTGTGATTGTTCCTGAGGCTCGTTAGCAATAGTGAATCATATTAGGCTAACGTATTACAAAGTTGTGTACTTATTTGGGACATGTAGCCAATTTGAATCATTATGGAACGCACACCAAACGTAACAGTTTAAACCTGGAGTCTGGCGCACGGTTCACAACGACTGGACCGTTGTCAACAGTTCCATGACTAATGAAGATTATTAGGGTAGATTTATAAGACTACCGCTCAACCCCTATTGTACACTTCTCTCACCTCTCATTGCGTCATGATCGAACAACTGAATACGGCAACTTTCTGGATGAATCAAACCACTATTTTTGATTCACCAATATATTTAGTGTGTAAAGGCTCATCAAACCAGTTTTTTTTATTATTCATACAAATACTTCCTAACCCTAAATAATATACATTTTTCAACAACCAATTGGTCCTGAAAAGGAGACGAATATGCACGTTATCTCCATATAGTAGTCAGTTTGTCGAGAAAATTATAATTAAAGGATCACCAAATTGAAAGGGATGGCTTTAGATAAATGTACTGAAAACTCAAATGAATGAACTCCATGAGAGTCTGTTGGCCAGCAAGTGGGAAGGTTTCCAGCAGTTGATTTGATGTGCACACAAGGCAACCACGCCTGCAAAGCCCATTACGCACCTGCGTAAGGCAAGTCTGAATGCCAACTACTGAGAAGTGAGTAGGCAAGGTGTACATTTCTTCAGTCTGAATCAGACTGTTGGAGCTGATCAATCACTATTGTGGAAGAATTCTAATGCTAAGGTAAGATTTGAATGGAGAAAGCGGATTTGAGATTAGAGCTGGCTTTCTTTCAATCCTATCAGTATCAACAAATGCCTCAACGATGCACTTAGTGAACGCACTTAGGGAACGTTTTCTCTGCGTGGTGTTTTGGGAAACGCATCTTCAACCGTTGCATTGTTAAAACACTTGTAAGCCTAAATGTCATAGGTATCGTTGGCCACTCCAGAATAGTCCAACACCTCTTCTCGAATCATCCCTGGGGGTTTTTGGTGTGTGTTTTGGGGTCAATGGAGACCCAGTTTTTGGACACTGGGTTGAACATTGGACTTTAAAACATGATAATCTGCTGATTTCATGATGCCTTGCACACCCTTAAGGCCCCCAGTACCACAGACAGCAAAACAACCCCATAGCATTATAAAACACCCCATATTTGACTGCAGGGAGGGTGTTCTTTTCATGGAATGCTTCATTTGGTTGTCAGTTAACACAGCGCTGATCTGTATTGCCAAAGAGCTGTAATTTTGGTTCATATTTTTTTTCAATCAGGCTGCCTTGGGTCTCCTTCAGCAGTGGGGTCCTCCTATGTTTACCAAAGACCAAATTAACCATTCAAAGAAAAGAACACCCTCCCTTCAATCAAACATGGGAGAGGTTTGTGGGGTTGTTTTGCTGTCTCTGGTACTGGGGGGCATCATTAAATCACCAGATTATCAATGTGTTTAGGAGTGCAATGTCCAACGTTCAATCAAGTGTTCAAAAACGGTGTCTCTGTTGAAGGTTGTGGGTCTTCCATCAGGACAACAACCCAAAGACACATCAACAGAACCCTGGAATTATTCAGAAAGAAACGCTGGACTGGAGGGGTCAGCGAAAAGTCCAGATCTGAAGCACAACCATAACCTATGGCAAGAGCTAAAAACATTAGTTGGTGGAGGGCACCCCTCAAATTAATTTGTGTATCACAGTCTGATTAATCAGTCAAGCTATAGCTATAATCTTTCACTCACCTTACTGTCTCGCTCCAACTCATTCTTCAGCCACTCAAAGTCACTGTATCTTCTTCGCACAATAGAATCCTTCAACTTAAAAATCGGCAGGTTTGTCTGCATTTATTGAAAACAGAAACAATAACATTATATATTCTCGTCAATAGACAGCCAACAAGTAAACGCTAGCTAGCTAACCCATCTTAGCTTAAAAAGGCTCTCTCACGTGCAATTTTAAACACTTCCTTAGCTTACAAAGCTAACTAGCTAGTAGGCCGGAACAAGTCCTGGGCCTCGATTTTCATCCATCTAACCTTAGCAAAAGCTACAAACATGTTCAGCAAGCTAACTATGTAGTGACGACAGACTTCTAGCTATAATAACCTACCCGCATACGGACTTCGTACGTTGTGAAACGGTTCCGCCCGACTCCAACAGTTTGGGGGTCATAAACATCCATTTCAAGAAAATTGCTGGGGGGACCATAAGCATCCGTCAGGTCCTGAGGTTTTGAATTTAACCGGCGAGTATCAGCTACCGTGGGATCTGACATCTTCCTTGTCCGACAACCCGCAAGATGTTCACGTTATAAAACTCAATAGCGAGAAACAATTCTCAGCTAGATCTCCCCTACTAATTTGATGTGTTCAGCAAATTTCAACGCGGCGTAAATCAACACACACACACACACACACACACACACACACACACACACACACACACACACACACACACACACACACACACGGAGGGAGGAGCGCTCTCTCAAATTGAACGGTAATCTTTTTCTTCTATGGTATATATATTTATTTATTTATTTGCGATGGAATATGCGTTCCGCCACCTACTGTCCGGGATGGAGAAAGGATTCGCAAAAAAACAAAATGTGGTGTATTGACAAATGTATTATGTGTTAATGAGTTTAGATTTTAAATGGTTGCAAATAGCCAATGGGAATTGTATGCTGGGGTTGAGTTATTTTAATTAACAAATGACAATGGGGTTTCCGTTCTTGCATTGAAGTGATTGGATTACGAGATGCAAGGGCAGTAAAAGTTCAATGACATATGGGAGAGTTGGGCTGAAGACATTGTAGAGAGTAGTCGACTGTAACAGGCTGACTACGCAATGCGAGCGTTGCAAAATACATTTAGAAATCTATATCATTCAATTATTGCACCTACACAACTCGCGCGCGTCAACAAGCATCTGCGTTGCCAAGGGCTAACACGGAACCCAAACCGGCTGTGCATGCGCCATCGTGCATAAATGTATTTTGTCCCCCCACACCAAATGCAGGTTAAAATATCAAAACAAACTCTGAACCAATTACATTAATTTGGGGACAGGTCGAAAAGCATTAAACATTTATGGCAATTTAGCTAGCTTGCACTTGCTAGCTAATTTGTCCAATTTAGCTAGCTTGCTGTTGCTAGCTAATTTGTCCTGGGATATAAACATTGAGTTTTTATTTTACCTGAAATGCACAATGTCCTCTACTCCGACAATTCATCCACACATAAAATGGTCAACCAAATCGTTTCTAGTTATCTCTCCTCCTAGGCTTTTTCTTCTCTTGACTTTATATTGCGATTGGCAACTTTCATAAATTAAGTGCATTACCGCCACTGACCTCGTTCGTCTTTCAGTCACCCACGTGGGTATAACCAATGAGGAGATGGCACGTGGGTACCTGCTTCTATAAACCAATGAGGAGATGGGAGAGGCAGGACTTGCAGCGCGATCCGCGTTACAAATAGAACTGACTTCTATTTTAGCTCTTGGCGACGCGAGCGGTGTAGTCAGCCTGTAAAATAGAAGTCAGTTCTATTTGTGACACAGATCGCGCTGCAAGTCCTGCCTCTGAGTCCCCAAAGAATTTCTGCAGCAGCCACAATAACGTCCAGTTTCTTAGATTTCTTTGAGACTTGTGCCGTACAGTTTATAACTGTGTCAATGAATGCCATAAAATCCACCTTTTTAACACACAGGGTATCTTTTGCCTGGCAGCAAACATTTACTACAGGCTGTGATGTGTCCACTACCATGTCTTCACTAGCGTCACTTGTTTTCTCAATTATTTGAATCGCCTCCGCATAGGAGATTTGATTGACCGCTCAAACTTTTGCCACCTCAATCTCCTTCACCCTTACAGGGCACTCCAGGAACTCGGAATCATGATCCCCCACCACAATTGCAACACCGTAGTCCTTCTACTCACTGTTCTTCAATAAACTCTGTCCGTCTGCACACACTTGAAACATGGCCAAATACTTTACAATGCTTACACTGCAATGGCTTGGGGACAAAAGCTCTTACAGTGTATCTTACATAACCAAGCTTCACATAGGTATTTGCTCTTCATCAAAAAACAACAGGACTGACAGACTTTCTTATTTTTCTCCATTTACCCAGCGGGTCAGACGCGGGGCACCAATCACACCGGGAATTCTCTTCAGGGATTCAACCTGAATATCTGTTGTCACCCCTAAAATTACTCCTTTGACTGGTGCTCTACTCCGAAGCTCAAAACACAAAACTTCTGTTGTCCGGATTCTTTTGAGGCTAACTGCAATATTCTTATTTTCTTCAGAAATACAATTAATCAAAATAAGACCACTCCTGGTCACTCTGACAGACTCTTTTCCCAGCCTATACTTCACCATTTGACACCTCAAAGGGGTCTCCCACATATGCATCCTTACTCAACAAACGCATCCCAACAAGAGGTGATTCATTATCATTCATACAAGTATCCTCCACTACTATTGTCCATTCACAACATTCATCTTCACCAACTTTGTTCGACACGCTGCTTGATTTGAATTGTTCATCCACTTCCGCGATTTTCCCCCTGCCGCTCTTGAACAGTAATCTGTGCCGCTCATTCATTTTGTTTACAAGGCACCATTATGTATCATCCAGACTCATACAAGATCTATTATCCATAAAATAAATTATTTAATTTTCTAAATAGTTTTCATTGGGAAGGCAGATAAAGCGTTTTTATCAAAAGCAATCGCTTTTACATGGGAAAATACAGAATTATACTACTACACGTCTGACAGATCAGGGCACCTGGCTCTGTCATATGATTTTTCTGGAAATTGAAATCAGGTTAAATTTAGGTTCTGATGAAAGATGAAAATATGTATTTTCCATACATTTAAAATATATTTTTTTCCAGGACGTTGAAAAAGCGTATTTTCCGGATGTTGAAAAATATGTATTTTCCTGATGTTTAAATCAAATTTTTGGTTCTGAATAAAATTTGAAACGTGTAATTTATAGACGTTTATGTTTGGGCCAAATCCAGGCTGGTCCAGACCGGACAAAATCGAACATAGACGTCTATGATTGGTTCAGATTTGATCCGGACTGGACAAAAAAAATCTATGTCCGTGGACGTTGAAATCAAGGCTGGTCTGGACCGCACCAAATCTGAACAAAACATAGACATCTATGATTGGTTCAGATTCTGTCTAGACCAGACCAAAAACCAATATCTGTGGATGTGGAAATCAAGAACCAAAAAAATATGTCCAAAAGACATCGGCTCGTGCTTACTGGGGTGTAGCCTACCATGTCTGCAAAAATGTGGATCAATTTGTCTATTTAAGCCCGGAATATCAGCTACCCAACTTCATCAGGAGTTATTGTGAGCCTCTTTGCAATGTGTTTACACACAGAAGTTTTTGTTTTTTCCCGCAATGGTCAGCTTGTCAAAAATTGATGGATACAAACTTGATGGACTTGATGGAAACCACTGATCATGACAATGGGGGTGAAACTCCTGGACAACAGTTGTGATTGTCCATTCCATATTTTCCATTTTACTTTGACCTGTCCTGTTTTAAGGATATGTTGTTTGTTGTTAACATGACAAAGCCTTTTTATTTGATTGGGCGCCATTTAGGTTATGCTATTTGATCGGATAAACCTGCATAATGTAAAAAGTATCCGTCTCATTACATTGTCATACATTTTATCTCCAGCCTGTAGTTACAAAAAAGGCCACCTACTTTTCCTACCATATTCTATATCTGCTACATGATTTATGTTAGATAATTTTTTATTGCAAGTGTAGCGTTGTATTTTTTGTGGCATCATCACATCATCTACCTACGTTATATAGGTATGCACGTTAGCTTTGACATCGGTTTTGCACATCGGCGTTAAACTAGACATTGGGCCGATGCCGATGTTGGCAGTTTTAGCTAATATCGGCCGATTCTGATATGCTTACCGATATATCGTGCATCCCTAATGACAAACATACTGCACAATCTTCAAATTCACTGTTCTACACAATATTGTATCACATTTGATGAGATACTGACCTGTCCATCCACAGGCTCAATCTGCTGTAATCTCTACAACTGGACACTCCCGCTTGGATCACACTGGCACAGGATGTCCATGCACCAGATGGTCTGAGGGATGCACTCCTGTTGGACTGGAAAACAAAGAGACATTTGGTCAGTGGTGGGTCTTTTTCAATGCTGTATCAACTTCTTTATCTGGACAGAAAACTCATTGTTTATAACGTAAACCCACATTGGACAATGTGACAAGTGGTCACTCAACACCCATCCTCATGCCTCATTGTTTGTTCTTGTTTCCCAATCAACAGCTACTTCTCTGATGAGTCGGTCTTGGAGGTTTACAAGTGCACAGCAAGTCTGCACCAGCACATTACTATAACAACATAGATAAGGTGGGATGGATCTCAGGATTTTTAAATATTTTTGTCAAGCATTTGCCCTCTCAACATGGATCTTGTTTCTCGCTATGTCTTTTGTGAGATGTATTTCACTGTCTGTGAAACCTCTGTGGTTCAGGAATGGGGGAATGTTTACAGTGACTCCTGCAGGCATCGAGCTCTGGATCAAGAAGCCTTTGTCTGCCAAGATCACGTCTCCGGACATGAAGATCTTCTCAAACCTTGACTTCTGGAATATGGCTTCGTACGACACAGATCCTGGATACAGATCACTGCAGTATGTTATCATCACATTAGGTGCAACACCCAGGAGTAGCTTGAAGGAGTGCATTGAACGGTACACAGAGTAGGTTTGTTTCTGTAGATCCATCTGACTTGGAGTAGCAACTTCTATGTCAATACAGTCAATGACGATCCTGCAGTTTCTGCTGGACCCCTGAAACGACGCAGGCAAGCACGTTTGATTCTTCTCCTGATTTGGAACAGTCTTCATTGTTCTAATGGAAAAAGGATTGTGGATCACATGAATGAAAGTGATGGTAACATTGCTGACAGTGCTTGCACTACATTGGAATAGTTGAGCCAGGTGCAAGTTAGTGTAGCTGTGGCGCAACTTCCTAAGCGCCATAAACACTTGACCTAAAAAGACAACGTCTCGACACTCCACTTTGCAACGTAGACAACACAGTCCTTGTGATGTTCCAAGTAATCAACAACAAAAATTTTCTGGAAGTCCTGTTTCCATCCTAAGTACTTTATCAGACAGCTGCGATGCTGAATTCCTGTTGCAGGTATTCAGCTGATTCTCCTGTAGAACCTTCAACTGACTTAATGTTCCCTCAAGATGCACCTCAGTGAGAACATTCTGCAACTGTGCAGACAGCAGCCGCCTACATTCTTCAGCCTGCCGAGGGGCCTGGAACTTCATCTTCTGTCATGGTGGATGTGTCTGGATCTCCTCTTCTGTCATGGTGGTTGTGTCTGGATCTTTCTCTTCTGTCATGGTGGATGTGTCTGGATCTTCCTCTTCTGTCATGGTGGATGTGTCTGGATCTTCCTCTTCTGTCATGGTGGATGTGTCTGGATCTCCTCTTCTGTCATGGTGGTTGTGTCTGGATCTTCCTCTTCTGTCATGGTGGATGTGTCTGGATCTTCCTCTTCTGTCATGGTGGATGTGTCTGGATCTTCCTCTTCTGCCATGGTGGATGTGTCTGGATCTTCCTCTTCTGTCATGTGAATGTGTCTGGGATCTTAACCCGTTTGCCATGGTGGATGTGTCTGGATCTTCCTCTTCTGTCATGGTGGATGTGTCTGGATCTTCCTCTTTTGCAATGGTGGATGTGTCTGGATCTTCCTCTTTTGCAATGGTGGATGAGCTACCAATTCTCTTTCCCACCGGAAAATGGCAGCTGCAGACCCGAGTGTTGTCACTGGGTTTCCGGCACGCCCATCTGCAAAAAAAAAAATTATACTAGCTAGCTGGGTTGATTACTAAAATGGTAACATCTATTTTTAAATACCATAACCCACAAACTTCACTATAGTAACGGTAAAATAGATTGGGCTTTGGTCGATCTGCACATAAAAAAATCTTACCATTTGGATGGGAAATTTCTGCTGGGCTGGAGGAATTATCTGGAATGCTCAACTAGACCAGGACGGGTACCATTGCCCAAAGAGGTGAATTATTGCGATGGGGTATACGGCTGTACTTATGATTCTAATTCTCAAGAGGAAAGTTAACCCTCAGCCGTGAGGAGGACCAACAGTCGTAGAGGGATCGTCTGAAAGGGACTGACATGCAGAGATGGAGCATAAGGATTTTGGGCACTGGCCAGCAGACCACAATTTCTACTAGCCTGGGTAACATTCAAGTCCTAAATCTGTGGCATGTGATGTTTGTAAAGGCAAAGTTGCACTGCTGTGTCAGGCTAGTTTGGCAGATTGTCTACTAGCCCAGTCTGAAAAGTATTAGCCTTGGGCTAGCTTAATTTTCATCCCTTCTGACATTTCTAACTGACTTCACAGGTCATTTGATTAGTCATGTACAACCAATGCACTCGTGAAACAAAACCGTTTCTGTGTTTTGTATGGGGAAACATTGAGCTCACAAGTACTTTGTGAGATAGCTAGCCAGCTAGCTAGTGTTAGCTCACCATTCGTGTAGTCACACTTTTCCATGTGGTGACATGCTAGCTAATGTCAGCCCACCAGGGCAGGGATATCAACACCAAGGGCTTCCCATGGGAAGGGTAAACAGTAATTCAATGGACAGTTCACCCAAATGTCCTTACCCTGTAAGCTGTCTATGGACAAGGTATGCCAGCGATCCATGCTTTGTTTTTGTTTACCTGGCCAATGTTTTCAAATGCTCACGTTTTAGCATTTGTGACACAAATCCAATTCAATATTTTAGATTTTTTTATGGGGTTTTGTGTGCTGTGTTTCTACACTACATTTTCCCTGTTGCAACTTGTAATAAACCAGATGTTTTTGATTGACTCATCTGCAACTGCTCTTCTCTTTTCTTTTTCTTCTCTTTTGTTTAAATACAGCATTTTAATAGCAGAGTATCTGAATGTAATTTGGAGAATATAGCTGGTTTAATGTAGCCCTTAAGGTCTGTGTGGATTCCTGCATCTGGCCCACCTGTGGACCAGGGACCTAGGAGGGAACTCAGCCGTACCTTTGTGCCCTATTTAGGCCAGACCTGGGCTGCGCCTTTTTATTTCACAATCATTTTTCACTATATGGCCCAGAACTGATGACTCGTCCCTTTTGGTTCGTGACATGTTTGTGAAACTACAGTATATCGACATTTACAGACTGTGATTCTTATTTAAAAGTTGCATTCTATATTTGCACAACATATATTTTGTTTGTGTGTGACTCACTATTTAAAACATTTCGATAGAAATCGTGGTGGGACCAAGTCATTTTTTTACAAGTCACAAGTAAGACTCAAGTCAAGTCTCAAGTCAAGACAGGCAAGTCCGAGTCAAGTCTCAAGTCAAGACCGTCAAGTATCAAGTCAAATCTCAAGTCCTAAACTTTGAGTTTCGAGTCCTAAACAAGTCATAATGTGCTCTTCACCAAATGTAATACCATTTCATATTTTTAACAAGAGTAATAGTTAGTAGATTACATTTACGCAAATCATGAATGCTGATGAAAATATCTCTTTATTTATTACTTTCCAAATAAACATTATATTTCCATGGAAATACATGGGTAGCCATGAGAAAGACACACCCCCCCAATAGTGATTGACTATCGAGGATCGCTATGGGGCGCAATCGGGCGACGTAGGCTTGTACACAATCGCCCAACCTTAACACACAAACACACACACACACACACTCTGTGTAGTTACAGTATGCTAACGTATGTCAATGGTTTAAGGATCAGCAGTAACATCAGGCAGGATTTAGGCTACCAACTGCCTAGCCAGTTGTAGCTCAATTCTTGGGTGCAATGATCACGTTTCCGCACTAACTGACTGTGTGGAGGCTCATTGATTTAACGTTACATTAGCTTACATGATACACTAGTAAAGTGATAAAATATATAGCTGTCGGCTATATTAGCCACGATTTACCGTTCTTTGTGCAGCTTCAAATGTCAAACAAAGTTGGAGATTGTTGCGCCTCCGTCTGTAATTTTCTTCCCGCATGTTTTGAAAGTTGCAATCCGTTTTCTGTTGATACAGCATCGTCTTTATATCCGAAAATAATAATTTGGGGTATCATCTTTCCAAGGGCTCCATCTGAATTCACCCGCCGACGTTCCTCTGCACTGTCACGCACAACTTTTTCTCAGCTGGCACAATTTGATTGGCTGCAGTCCGATTCAAACTGTAATCTGTTAAATGAAGAGTTGATGCACTGCATACTTTTTTTAATAGCATCATTTTTTATATTTGGGTTTGGGGAGGGTATCAAGTCAGATCGAGTCATAAGGCTCAAGTCCAAGTCAAGTCACGAGTCATTGGTGTTGAAGTCAAAGTCGAGTTGCAAGTCATCATATTTGTGACTCGAGTCCAAGTCATTTGACTCGAGTCCACACCTCTGGAAATCGATCTCCATACATTACGCCCCTGGGCTTGAGTGAACTACTGTATCTTTATCCAGACATATCTGGCGAGCCGATACTAAAATGCAAAAAAAAAAAATAACGTACATTTTTTAAAGTATTTTTTGGTGTCACCAACCGAAGTGTTTCAGGTCCCACTAGCATTTGACGACTCAACAACAGGCCCATTTTTGTGCAGTTCATGAGTAAAGCTGCAATAATAAGTTACGCTATTTTGGCCTAATGACGAGCTACATTTTGTTATGCATTTAATAATTCCAACAGGATGTTCGGAAGTTTGTTAGGCTGGCGGAACAGCGTGAACTCGAGTCACAAGTTACTAGCCAGCTAGTTAGCATTCTCAATCCGAGTCTTTTCGGTGTGGAGCATCATTTGGCAGAATTTATGTCCCCGACCCCTCCTGTCTCAGCCTCCAGTATTTATGCTAAAATAGTTTGTGTCGGGGGGCTAGGGTCAGTCTGTTATATCTGGAGTATTTCTGCTGTCTTATCCGGTGTCCTGTGTGAATTTAAGTATACTCCCTCTTATTCTCTCACTTTTTTTCTCTCTTTCTCTTTCTCCTCTCTCTTTCTCTCGGAGGACCTAAGCCCTAGGACCATGCCTCAGGACTACCTGGCCTGATGACTCCTTGCTGTCCCCAGTCCACCTGGTCGTGCTGCTGCTCCAGTTTCAACTGTTCTGCCTGCGGTTATGGAACCCTGACCTGTTCACCGGACGTGCTACCTTGTCCCAGACCTGCTGTTTAAGACTCTCTCTCTACCGCACCAGCTGTCTCTAACTCTGAATGATTGGCTATGAAAAGCCAACTGACATTTACTCCCGAGGTGCTGACCTGTTGCACCTGACCTGTTGCATCTACAACCACTGTGATTATTATTATCTGACCCTGCTGGTCATCTATGAACGTTTGAACATCTTGGCCATGTACTGTTATAATCTCCACCCGGCACAGCCAGAAGAGGACTGGCCACACCTCAGAGCCTGCTTCCTCTCGAGGTTTCTTCCTAGGTTCCGGCCTTTCTAGGGAGTTTTTCCTAGCCACCGTGCTTCATAATTTGCATTGCTTGCTTGCTGTTTAGGGTTTTAGGTTGGGTTTCTGTACAGCACTTTGTGACATTGGCTGATGTAAAAAGGGCTTTATAAATACATTTGATTGATTGATTGCTTGATTAAAAGTGCAGCATCATTTGGCTTTCAAACGGCACTTCATTCAAAATGGTTGAAAATCGACCTAGAACCAAAGACAGTACAGTATGAAGATAGGCAAAAACTGCTTCTCCAATAGAAATCCTTGATCACAGTGTGGTGCCAGGAAAATAACCTCTCACTCAACATCAACAAAACTAAGGAGATGATCGTGAACTTCAGGAAATAGCAGAGGGAGCACCCCACTATCCACATCAATGGGACCGAAATGGTCCACCCACACAGAGAGTGTGTTGAAGAAGATTAGGAATCACTGGCCACTTTTAGAAATGGATCACTAGCCACTTTAATAATGTTCCGTATCTAGCATTACTCATCTCATATGTATAAACTGCACTCCACACTATTCTACGGTATCTTAGTCACTTTTAAATTGTGTTTACATATGGCATCACCCATTTCATATGTATATACTGTATTGTATTCTATACTACACCACTGACTGTTAAACAGCCATCTCCAGCACATCAGAGGCTGCTGCCTATAGACATAGATTAGGAATCACTGGCCACTTTAAGGAAATGAAACACTAGCCACTTTAATAATGTCTCCGTATCTTGCATTACTTGCATTACTCATCTCATATGTGTAAACTGTACTCCATACTATTCTACGGTATCTTAGTCACTTTAATTGTTTGTAAATATTGCATCACCCATCTCATATGTATATACTGTACTCTATACAATGACACTGTATCTTAGTCCAATGCCACTCTGACATATTTGTATATATATATTCTTAATCCATTCCTTACTTAGATTTATGTGTATTTTGGGTATATGTTGTCAAACTGTTAGACATTACTTGATAGATATTATTGCACTGTCGGAGCTAGAAGCACAAGCATTACGCTACACCCGCAATAACATCTGCGTATGTGACCTATACAATTTGATTTGATTTGATTTGATTTGGGCTGATAGGCAAACTGAAACGGATGGAGGAGCTTCTGGGTGGCGCTGAGAACATGACTCACAATTTTCTCAAGGCATTTCAATACTAGGGATGTCAAGGCGACAGGGCGGTAGTCATTCAGGCCAGAGGGATTAGATGCTTTAGGAATGGGTATAATTATTGAGTTTTTCCACAATACTGGCACGTGTTGCTGGTCGTTGACTCTCGCTTTGAGTCAACTACTCACCACATTTTAGCCACTGCAGTGCTAGCTAGCTGTAGTTTATGCTTTCAGTACTAGATTCATTCTTTGATCCTTTGATTGGGCGGACAACATGTCAGCTCATGCTTCAAGAGCTCTGACAGGTTGAAGGACATCCTCCGGAAGTTGTCATAATTACTGTGTAAGTCTATAGAACGGGGTGAGAACCCAGAGCCTCCTAGGTTTTGTGTTGGAGTTAATGTACCCAGAGGGGGACGGAAACTAGCTGTCCTCCGGCTACACCATGGTGCTACCCTACAGAGTGCAGCTGAGGCTACTGTAGACCTTCATTGCAAAACAATGTGTGATATTTAGTGTAGTTTTATCTAAAAAGGATAACTTTTTTGAATCTTTCACTATTTTTTTTACACATATTTATTTACACACATGTACGCACACGGTTTCAGCCTACCTTTCATAGGTGAGTCTATCACATGCTCATCTGTGTGTGCTTTGTCCTGCAGGTGTGGCGGCCATGTTGTTGTGTAGGAGGACTCAGGCTCACTACACCTTCAACGACCTTTCTTCTGACTCAAACCGCTACTGGAACAGATACCGGTCTATTGGTCTCTAAAACCATGCTGTTGGTTTTCGTTTGACAATGCCTGGCCTGACATTTGAATTTGGATTTTTGGTGTTAAATTGTTCGTTTTTCATGAGATAAACACAACAGTTCTAGCCATAACAATCCAGTCTTCAACTTGGACCCACCATTCGGGAAGCACTGTTCAATGGTGATTGTATGTACAGTATAGTGCAGTGCAGATGCAATGTTTAACATTATACGCTAGAGGGCACTCTTTGAATTTCGTTTGCAATGTAAAGGAAAGTCAGTTCATGTGATACACAATCAATGAAAATATGACGAGGCACTAAATGCCTTTATAGAGGTTATTCCTTTATTGATGATGATTGTGCTCCGACTACTATAAATCAAGCGCAGCAGTTTCATACAGGAAACCCGAATGTTGCATTAGCTGATAGCATTGCATCAAATAGATTCATCACACTACCCTTAATATGGTGGTCTATTTAGCCGACCAGGTTGAGCACACATTCTCTGATGGCTGGTGTTCTCGGTGACATTCTAATGCTGTAACATGCGTTACTCGCAATGCATATCTGTTTTCTGCTTTCCCACCACCCACCCCAGCCTCCACCTGTTTGGGATCTGCTTTTGTTTCAGTCAGGGGGATTGGTATAGCATGCCTTGTTCACTGCCTGTTATTATTATATCTTACATGATATATGCTCTGGCAGTGAGCTAACCCGAAAAAGCAGAGCCAAAAAGCCAAGACTAATGTATAGTAATCTCCTAATGAATTGCTAAAGGAGTCCGTGGCGTTTTGAGGATTAGATCTCTTGAGTGTGGCCTCCTCCAGCTACCTGAATCCGCTGTTGACTCACAGCGGCCCACCCCTTACTGCCACCCTGCCAGGCTGCTGTGGCACTTGGCACGCTGTCTCACCAGCCCTCAGGCATACGAGGTGAGTGTTCACAAGCAAACACACTCCCACACACACACACACTGGTAATGTAATGGTAGTGGTTCTTGATTCGTTCTCTCTCCAGAATGAAGGGCGCCTGCACAATGATGAATCTGACGAACTGAATGACGGCAATGCAACCATGTATTGTGACGTCACAATGAGCACCGATGCCTCAAGCACCCGCACCACCAACCACAAATGTCTGTCTGCCTCCACAAGGGGTGTGGCCTCCTTGAACCAGGTGGTGGAGCATGAACTGGTCATAAGGGGAACATGTCTGGTCCTGCCCATGGACGACCCCCCTGAGCCTACTGTGATTTGTACATATTAATGAATCCTTTACAGTAAATCATTTGGATTATTATAACTTGAAACCCAGCTCAATGTTATACCAATACACTGTGGAATATAATGTGTATGAGCAGACTTATTCATAAGCAGATTTATGTTAGGAGATTCCTGTCTATTCAAGTCTTGCTCTGTGCACTACAATGTCCTTATCCATAAGCAGATGCCTTTATACTGAATCTATTGACCTGAAGAAGGGTTTGGTATGATACTGTACAGAGCTGCTGTCTATGGAGTACACCCTGGCTTAATGTGTGTATGGGCTCCAAGACAGGAAACTGGAACTGTTACTCCGAGCTTCTGCTATGCAGGATTTGTTTTTGTTTTCTTTTTTAGTCAGGTAGGCAGAAACTAAATCTAAATCAAATCAAATTGTATTAGTCACATGCGCCGAATACAACTATGGACATATTCTGACATTTGTTCTATATTACATTTTTGTATTTGCTTTTATTGTCATCTTTATTTAATATAAGCCACTTGCGCTAACAAATTCTGCCCTACCACAGACAGTAGATAGTGTAACCACATGTTATGAGTACTGTAACTGTACCAGTGTATTGTAGTCAGTATATGAAAGGAATGCTTCACATAGTCTACCCTGGAACAAATCTAGTCTGTAAGTAGGGTTGTAGGTGGGGTTGTAGATATTTAGTATATAAAAGGCCAGTTGTTGAAGTAGCAGAAAATTCAACCTGAAAAGGTGAGGCAGTCTTTACTTGTTCCAACCGTATTTGGGTGTGTTATGCATGTCGTTTGAATGAGGAGACCAAGGTGCAGCGTGGTAGGCGAACATCTTACTTTTATTAAAATGAACACCGAAAAACAACAAAATACAAAACGAATGTAAAGTTCTGCAGGCTACACAACAACTCTACAAAATCAAGATCCCACAAACTAAGGTGGAAAAAAGGCTGCCTAAGTATGATCGATAGACAGCTGCCTCTGATTGGGAACCATACCAGGCCAACATAGAAATACAACATAGATTGCCCACCCTAGTCACACTCCGACCTAACCAAATAGAGAATAAAAAGGCTCTCTAAGGTCAGGGCGTGACAGGGTGTATGATATTGATGTATATTTTGTTTTTGCCTTGAAATGTGAATTCAAAAAATAAAGTTAAATTGGTGGATGTGGGGAGAAACAAAACCTTAGATCTGTATTATTCATTTGTACTTGACAAAGTTACTAACAGCACAATAAAAACAAATATTGTAGTTGAAATTATTTCAATACTTTTTATGTGAATGTTTTTTTTTGTTGCTATTACCAAAAAAAGCAAATCTATCTCACTCTGTGTGTATTTATGTACAAGTATGTTATAATTGTTAAACTGTAACTTGTTGTATATCACATAGGTCAGGGGTTTTCAAACATTTCTTTCCCAGAAACCCCTGCCCAGGCAAATCAGCGACCCAGGGACCCCATTATATGTTAGCATAACAAAACAACATCACGTCTTGTTTTATCATCAAGTGAATGATAATGGCAAGTAGAAGTAACGTTAATCAACATTTTATAATGAATAGATTTGGTAGACAGCCATTATTTTGAACTCCCCGCAGTTCATTGCAAGAGCAAGTGTGAACTCAGCAATCTAGCTAGGAAGCTAAAGGTATATTGGCGGAGTAGAGAAAATGTTGCTATTGTAAAGAAAATGTTATGCAATTCTTCAGATTTTTCTATTGAGCTGAGAGAACATTTTGCAGTTTTGAATCTAATTTCCTGCAAGTTTGGCATGGAGCTGAGAGACATTTTAGCTCAATGCATTTTGCCATGGCTAAATGTTCCTCTGCTCAAACAAAACAAAATCATTGGCCATGTGCCTTGAATGCCTGATTTTTTACATGTTTTGATTCTTCCTTAATGTCTAGCTTTTATTTGATTGTTAGTTCTCAAAGATGGTATTAAATAAATAAATATATATATAGTATTTTTTTTTATTCTGCTTGCTTTCTATCTGGTTTTGGTCGTTTAACTGTTTTTCCATCCTGAAAATTACCACTTCTATGCAGAAACAAGCCTGTAATTAGCGCCAATGACTGTAATTTCCTCCATATTAAAGGGATAGTTCGAGATTTTGGCAATGAAGCCATTTATCTACTTCCCCAGAGTCCGTTGAACCAGAACAGCTAGCATGCTAACTTCCAGTCATTGCGCTAACGCTAGTTAACATTGGCTCATGAAACTACTTCTAACTTCTTTCATACTGGATGCAAATACATACAAATGGTATCCATGATGGTATTCTGTTGCAGCTAGCGTTATTCATATTTTTGTTGATTAAATCACCCCAAAAATTCCCAGAAAAGTTTCCCAATTATATATTTTAGAAATCGCAGACCACCTGCAGTACCTCCGCAGATCCCAGTTGGAAAACCCCTAACATAGGCTACACTTTCAGTTTAAAACAATTGTGTAAAGAATAGTGCTACAATTAAAAACAAAGATCAATCAACATTTCAGACCAATTAGTAGGCGTATTGTTAATTCAACCATTTCCTGAAGACTTGGCCAATATATTCTGCATGGAAATACAGTACTTTTACGTTTATTCGAAGGCAGTCATATCCTGTCATGATTTATTACCCGATATCCTGCCTCCAGAGTGGTTTGCATTTTTTGTAAGTACCTTATACAGTAGTAGGCTATATCCTGTGCAGAAGAACTGGCGCTTGTGCAGATCAGGGAGAGCGTGCGCGTCCCACATAACCTCATTTGAACTTGGTAAGTTGCATGGACAGATCCAAATCTAGTCGTTATTGATTAATACAAGGACATTCGAAACTATTCGTAGACCTGTTGGCGAGGCATGTTTTTCGATTCAATTGTGAATGTAAAAGCTATGTAAACACGAATGTACAGTTAGTCAGTCCATATAATACAACATGGCAACATAGACTGATATTGTCTCTGATTTGCAACTTCGACTTCTGCATTTCATGTCTGTCTTTTATTCGAGAATCAGCAATACATACCGCATTTTAACAAGCCTATTAGTAATAGTTTTCTGCACATGAATTGGCTCCATGATGATTACATAGCAAACTCTGGCGACTTCAGTTAAATCCCCAGCGTTAATAATAGGAATATGCCTGCTTTAATAGATCGTTATCTTTCTTTAAACACCGAATACTATTTCATTTGAACCAATTAGAGACCTAAATAAATGCCGTAAGGCTATTTGCAATAATGCGTTGAGTTGGTTGGGGCGTTGGCTGAAATATCATATGCAACATGCTGACTTCTGAAAATCTTCCTCCAAAATCTGTTTCTTATTAAGATTTTTCAGTGTAGGGATGGACCTCTGGGACTGAGGCATGTGATGGCAGAAACATGCATCACCAAGATCAATTAAATGAATTCCTGTCCTCTCTCTATATATATCGCTCTCTCTCTCTTTATGTCTCGCACTCATTCTCTCACCTCCTCTCTCTCCGTCTCGGTGTGTCTGTGTCTGTCTGGCTAAAAGTCCAATTGTGTTATCGGACAGATGTTGGCCCAGAGATCGCTTCTTTCTGCAGCTTTCCCGCTCCCAGAAAAGAGCTAACGTCAGAGGTCGTACGCAGAAAATTAATTACTATGACCTCAGTGCTCCATAAAATCTTGAGTTGCTGATATTTCTGTATGGCTGCTATATAAAGCTGACTCTTATCCATCCTGTAAAGTGGTAGGCAGTATACCCCAAAGATCTTGACACCTAGGTAGTTTGTGTGTATGCATTGATATGTTTGTGTGTATGCATTGATATGTAGGCTACGTGTGCCTTTTTACAATTGTATGTAGTTCTGTGTTTGAGCTGTTCTTGTCTAATGATGTTCTGCATTATGTCATTCTGTATTATGTTTCATGTTTTGTGTGGACCCCAGGAAGAGTAGCTGCTGCTTTTGCAACAGCTAATGGGATCCTAATAAAATACCAAAATACCTACAGTACCAGTCAAAAGTTTGGACACACCTACTCATTCAAGGGTTTTTCTTTATTTTTCCTATTTTCTACATTGAAGAATAATATTGAAGATATCAAAACTATGAAATAACACATATGAAATCATGTAGTAACCAAAAAAGTGTTAAACAAATAAAAATATATTTTAGAGTTTAGATTCTTCAAAGTAGCCATCCTTTTCCTTGGCAGCTTTGCACACTCTTGGCATTCTCTCAACCAGCTTCAACTGGGATGCTTTTCCAACAGTCTTGAAGGACTTCCCACATATGCTGAACACTTTTCCTTCACTCTGCGGTCCAACTCATCCCAAACCATCTCAATTGGGTTTAGGTCAGATGACTGTGGAGGCCAGGTCATCTGATGCAGGACTCCATCACTCTCCTACTTGGTCAAATAGCCCTTACACAGCCTGGAGCTGTGTTGGATCATTGTCCTGTTGAAAAACAAATGATAGTCCCACTTAAGTGCAAACCAGATGGGATGGCGTATCGCTGCAGAATGCTGTGGTATTCATGCTGGTTAAGTGTGCCTTGAATTCTAAATAAATCACTGACAGTCACCAGCAAAGCACCATCACACCTCCTCCTCCATGCTTCACGGGGGGAAACACACATGCGGAGATCATCCGTTCACCTACTCTGCGTCTCACAACGTGTAACGTCTGTCTAATTCCTCCTCCTCGGATGAGGAGAAGGAGTAAGGGTCGGACCAAAATGAAGCGTTGAATGTAGACATCATGAATTTATTTGACAAGACGAACACTGACACGAACTACACTTGATAATTTACAAAATAACAAACAAATGCAGACCGACCTGAACATAAGAACTTACATATACACGAAGAACGCACAAACAGGTACAGACTACAAACAAACCGAAACAGTCCCGTGTGGCGCTACAAACACAGACACAAGAGACAACCACCCACAAACAAACAGAGTGAAACAGCCTACCTATATATGATTCTCAATCAGAGGAAATGAATAACACCTGTCCCTGATTGAGAACCATATAAGGCTAACAAACAATGAACCTAAACATAGAAACACGTAACATAGAATGCCCACCCCAACTCACGCCCTGACCAACTAAACACATACAAAAATAAGAGAAAACAGGTCAGGAACGTGACACAACGACATGGCGGTTGGAACCGAAAATCTCAAATTTGGACTCATCAGACCAATGGTCAGATTTCCACCGGTCTAATGTCCATTGCTCGTGTTTCTTGGCCCAAGCAAGTCTCTTCTTCTTATTGGTGTCCTTCAGTAGTGGTTTCTTTGCAGCAATTCGACCATGAAGGCTTGATTCACGCAGTCTCCTCTAAACAGTTGATGTTGAGATGTGTCTGTTACTTGAACTCTGTGAAGCATTTATTTGGGCTGCAATTTCTGAGGCTGGTAACTCCAATGAACTTATCCTCTGCAGCAGAGGTAACTCTGGGTCTTCCTTTCCTGTGGCGGTCCTCATGAGAGCCAGTTTCATCATAGCGCTTGATTGTTTTTGCGACTGTACTTGAAGAAACTTTCAAAGTTCTTGAAATGTTCCTGATTGACTGACCTTCATGTCTTAAAGTAATGATGGACTGTCATTTCTCTTTGCTTATTTCAGCTGTTCTTGCCATAATATGGACATGGTCTTTTACCATATAGGGCTATCTTCTGTATACCACCTCTACCTTGTCACAACACAACTGATTGGCTCAAAAGCATTAAAAATGCATTAACTTTTAACAAGGCACACATGTTAATTGAAATGCATTCCAGGTGACTACATCATGAAGCTAGTTGAGAGAATGCCAAGAGTGTGCAAAGCTGTCATCAAGGCTAAGGGTGACTACTTTGAAGAATCTCAACTATAAAATGTATTTTGATTTGTTTAACACTGTTTTGCTTACTACATGATAACATATGTGTTATTTCATAGTTTTGATGTCTTCACTATTATTCTACAATGTAAAAAATAGTAAAAATAAAGATAAACCCTGGAATGAGTAGGCGTGTCCAAACTTTTGACTGGTACTGTATATCTTTACATACAGTGCGCTCCAAAAGTATTGGGACAGGGACACATTTGTTGTTGTTTTGGCTCTGTACTCCAGCACTTTGGATTTGAAATGATACAATGACTGTGAGGTTAAAGTGCAGACTGTCAGCTTAAATTTGAGGGTATTTTTATCCATATTGGGTGAACCGTTTAGACATTACAGCACTTTTTATACATCGTCCCACCATTTTAGGGGACCAGAAGTATTGGGACAAATTCACTTCTACTGTATGTGTATTAAAGTAGTCAAAAGTTAGTATTTGGTCCCATATTCCTTTCACTCAATGATTAAATCAAGGTTGTGACTCTACAAACTTGTTGGATGCATTTGCTGTTTGTTTTGGTTGTATAAAAAAGTACGAAAATGTATCCACTCGCTACTGTAAATCGCTCTGGATAAGAGCATCCGCTAAGTTACTAAATTTTAAATGTAAATGTTTCAGATTATTTTGTGCCCAACAGAAATGATTGGTAAATCATGTATTGTGTCATTTTGGAGTCACTTTTATTGCAAATAAGAATCGAATATGTTTCTAACCACTTTTACATTAATGTGGATGCTACCATGATTACACATGGTCCCGTGTGGCTCAGTTGGTAGAGCATGGCGCTTGCAACGCCAGGGTTGTGGGTTCATTCCCCACGGGGGGACCAGGATGAATATGTATGAACTTTCCAATTTGTAAGTCGCTCTGGATAAGAGCGTCTGCTAAATGACTTAAATGTAAATGTATTACCGATATTCCTGAATGAGTCGTGAATAATGATGAGTGAGGAAGTTACAGACACACCAGTCTAGGCTAGCTACATCAGTCTAGCTTTTCTACCTGGAACACTAGCTAGATCACACTTTGCTCAATGAATAATATTTATTAGAGCCATGGAGGATGCTACCCTTACACAGGGAGAACCGAGCAGGTCTCCTGCCCCAACACGGACACACTCGTGTCCATGCTGGGCTATGATAGCAGGCATAGACAAACACCCCATGTGCATCACCTGCTTGGGGTTTGAGCACGCTAATGCAACACTCACTAACCCCGATTCCTGCGTACAGTGGTGTAAAGTACTTGAGTAAAAATACTTTAAAGTACTTAAGTAATTTCTTTGGGTATCTGTACTTTACTTTACAATTTATATTATTTACAACTTTTACTTCACTACATTCCTAAGGTAAATAATGTATTTTTTATTCCATACATTTTCCCTGACACCCAAAAGTTGTTGGGTGTACTGAATGTAGGATCGGACTTGTTGTCCAGAGGGAATCCCCTTTGCGGGGATTGGAGACTCCATCCCCAGATGGTGAACCAGATCTGGGAGAGATATGATATAGCCACCATAGATGTCTTCGCATCGCACAAAGATATGCACTGTCCGTTGTTCTTTGCAATAGCAGGATACGCACCACTGGGATTGGACGCGCTGGCATCTACTCTTTTCCTCCTCTATGCTTGATACTCCCCACCCTGAACAGAGTGATGGAACAATGATTATTCCTAATCTTGGTAGCCCCTCGATGGCCAGGGAGGCTCTGGTTAGCAGAGATCCTTCTCCTGCTTTACGACAATCCCTGGCAACTACCATTGCGAATTGAGAGATTTTCCATCCTCACCTAGGAACCATGGCCCTCTGGGCCAGGCCCGTGACAGGAGAAATCTGAATGCAACAGGCTTGCCTCTCAGAGTCATTGAGACTGTACAGTGCCAGAGCCCCTTCTACACCCTCACTGTATGGAAACATGTCGTGGGACCGAAAACAGATTATTCCTTTACCATTGCTCTGTATCTGAGGTTTAATGATTCTTGTAGGACCTTTTGGACAGAGGGAAAGCTTTCTCCACTGTTAATGTCTAACTAGCTGCTATCGCATATAGGCTTCAACATTAACAGAATAGGGAAACACCTTCTGTTATGTTGTTTCATGAAGGGAGCGAGTCGCGCTTACCCCCATTCTCCAGGCCTTTAGCCCCATCTTGGGATCTGTCTATTGTGCTTGAGGCAATTCCACAGCAACCTTTTGAGCCTCTGGAAGGCTTGGAGTTGAAATATCTCTCCTTCAAAACATCTTTGCTGATTGCCCTTACATTTGCAAAGCGAGTGAGTAAGCTACACGCACTGTCAGTCCACCACTCGTGCCTAAAGTTTGCTCCGGGGTTATCCAAGATAACATTGTTACCCAACCCCGCCATTACGCCTAAGGTCAGTTTCAATTGCAATTGTCTCGCCTTAGAGCTTATGGATTTCCACCCACCGCCCTTGACTTCTACAGAAGAAGGAGTGGTGAAGCTGTTGGGACTACCCTGGCTTCGGAGAACATGTCTGCGATACGGGAGTTAGCCATATCCCATTTTTAGAATGCTGTTCATTGACTACAGCTCAGCGTTCTACAGCATAGTGCCCACAAAGCTCATCACTAAGCTAAGGACCCTGGGACTAAACACCTCCCTCTGCAACTGGATCCTGGACTTCCTGACGGGCCGTCCCCAGGTGGTAAGAGTAGGCAACAACACATCTTCCACGCTGATCCTCAACACGGGGCCCCTCAGGAGTGCGTGCTCAGTCCCCTCCTGTACTCCCTGTTCACCCACGACTGCATGGCCAGGCACGACTCCAACACCATCATTAAGTTTGCTGACAACACAACGGTGGTAGGCCTGATCACATATAACGATGAGACGGCCTATAGGGAGGAGGTCAGAGACCTGGCAGTGTGGTGCCAGGACAACAACCTTTCGCTCAACGTGAGCAAGACAAAGGAGATGATCGTGGACTACAGGAAAAGGAGGGCCGAACACACCCCCATTCACATTGACGGGGCTGTAGTGGAGCGGGTTGAGAGTTTCAAGTTCCTTGGTGTCCACATCAGCAACGAACTATCATGGTCCAAACACACCAAGACAGTCGTGAAGAGGGCACGACAACTCCTTTTCCCGCTCAGGAGACTGAAAAGATTTGGCATGGGTCCCCAGATCCTCAAAACGTTCTACAGCTGCACCAGCGAGTGCATCTTGACTGGTTGCATCATCGCCTGGTATGGCAATTTGATCGTGAGACATCGAAACGAGTATTTGCGTAACCCCGGTTCTATGATAATATGAGTCGATGTCTCACCACATTTCCATGCTTGAAAGAGCGCAAGGAACAGAGGCATGCTTGAGAATTACCAGTGGGTGGGCGAGTGGCGTCTTATTCGGAGGAGAGGGGCTCACCTCATTCGCCACTCACCCTGTCTGTCTCCAACAGACATTGTGTGCGTCATTACTCGAGCCATAAGTGATCCACGAGTGAATCCGATTGTGAGACATCTCACTCATATTATCATAGAACCAGGGTTATGCAAGTAACCCAAGGTTTTGTTAGCTGTTCAGTGTCTGCTCTTTTCTGTACAACCTAACTTCTCAGTTACTGAGTTACTGAGTTCAGGTGAGCTCTTTAGGGAATGAGGTAATGAGAGAGAGCAAGAGAGRCCGGGGGGGGGGGGGGGGGGGGGGGCATACATTGCCTGTTTTGGCCTACTTTCAACCTTTTTACAAGTATCTGTGAAAGTGATCATAAGGTATGACTCACACAGATGTCTTGTAAAATGCCCATGTTGGTTGGTGTCAGTCAGCTGCTGATAGATATCTGGCTCATGTCTAGTAAAAGTGTATTGCTCGAAGGATAGTGTGTACTTGTGTGTGAACTAGACTATCGGCAGTTTCTGAGAATAGTTCAGCAGTTTTTGCAGACTGTTGACAGCTTGAAGCAGACTGTGCCACCAGTCTGCCAGACGTCCTGTTTCTCAGCTTTCCTCCACATTCTTTAGTGATAAGCTCATGCCAACATACCAGAACCTTTCAATGCTTCCCCAGCTGCTGAATTGTCTTCTCTGTGTTTGTGTTTGTGTGTGTGTGTGTGTGTGTGTGTGTGTGTTTGTTTGTGTGTGTTTGTTTGTGTGTATGTGTGCATGTGTCTAAAAGCTGTTTGAACCACAAGATGATGTCATTGTCCCAATTCTAATTAGGTCTCCCTCATCTGTGCCACTGGTTAGGGTGAGGTAAAGCACCAAACCCTTTTCCATGGCCAGAGGGATAAAAACAACTTTACTATAGAGAGAGAGAGAGGGAGGGGGAGAGAGGCCACAAGGCAGTATATGGCTTGCCAACCACTCTGGAATTCCGTAGAGTCCCGTGGCTGATGCATATCCTCTGCTGAGCGAGCCCTGGCCACAGATGCTCTGGTTTTGCCGTGTCCCCTCTCTGGCAGAAGCCCTTCACACATAACCAACTGGGATCCAGATGCTGGCACGCGATGTCAGAGAAGCAAGACTCCACCTCTCTGTTTCCCCCAATAGCTCTTATCGTTTCCACGGAGATCAGATCAATTCAGATCAAAGACGTTTGCTTACCTCTGACGTCACCGTCAGGGTCATTGTTAAGTTCCTGTGCGTACGTGTCTGCATGTGTCGACTGACCAGAAAACGGTGATGATAGCACGCAGCACAGAGCAGAATGGCTGGCCTATGAATGACGGTCATTGTTCTGAGTAGCTCAAGCTACCGCTGAATGCCAAACCACCCGGGCTACTGATAATGGTGGTGGTGGCTCACTCAGAGATAAAGAAAAGTCATTGACTTCTTTCATTTCAATGTTCTCTTCGGTCATACCTTAACATTGATGCCAGTTCTCCTTTTGGGGGGGGTGGGGGGTGGGGGGGTAAAAGCAACAGAAGAGGAGGGGAAAATGTGGATAACGTCACGTGTGTCTATGGAAGAGAGAGAGAGCAAGAGATGGGGAGGGGGGGGGGGTGCGCGATGGTGGAATAGAAGAAAAAAAGAAGGATTTCAACAGAGGAAGTGAAGAAGAGAAAAGACAGAGAAGGTGTGGGTTGGCCTCAGCTGTCAACTCAACAGAAGATACATTCGATTATGGAAACTTTCTGTGGGCCCTAGCCCCTCTCGTTTTTGTTTTCTCGTGCGCTTAAGTGATGCGTTAGTCTTTTACAGGTTACTACGGGAGATGAGGAGATGGTAGGGAAGATAGGTAGAGACAACATGTGACACGAATGAGCTCCAATTTGGTTTGTGCATTCAGACTGTGGTAAAATGCCACTGTCTGAAATATTGTAGTGCAGTGAAAAGGGACGAGCTATTTGAGTCTGTGGTCAGGTCTAAGGCAGTGGCAGACCTTCCCTGGGTTCTGACTGCTTTACACTGCACTTACAACAACAAGCTCTTTAACACGATTTTCTTTTTTCAGACACCGACGGTTCTTTATTGTAAGTGTTTGCACACAGCATATGGATTCTGTTGTATTAAACGTGCACATTTCTGTCATAGCGAACAATGGAATAACCGTACACTTTGTAGTAGATGAACGTAAGAGTCTAGTTTTTGTATGCTGTGGGTCCTTAGTACCTCTTCTGCTTCACAGAGGGGGTCCAAAGGGAGGGTACGCTCACTGGGTCTGTCAAAGAGCTGTGTCAACAGTCCAGATCTCACCACATTCATACCAGGCATTCCTTCATGTGCACACCTCCCTGCACAAACATACCGTTCACACGCACGAACGCATGTTCACACACAAACATACACACTCACACCTAGTACATGCACAAGAACACGCTGATATAGTAAAAAAGGTGTGTGTAGGCTATAATCAGTCTCCGTTGTTTAGGTTCCACTCGTTTTTACATATGGATTTGATTTATTTTCTGTCATCCTAACCCTACAATCAAGGATCTATTTGTGATCTATGGCAGGGCACATGGTGATTTTCTCCAGACCTTTTTATGCCCTTTTCAACCATCAGTCACAGTTCATTCTCCATTTTACAACATCCCTGCCCGTCATATTAGTTGGAGATAAGCATAATGTGAGGAACGTGCACAGTCTACCTTTTGTTTGCTGTGATTATACAACGAAGAAACCGGGCTCCAACCCGGTTCAATGTTCTTCCTTGTTAAAAGATGTTGAACAAATAGCATCTTATCAAAACCTCAGTAAATATTACAGCATGGTTTCCCTGGGAACGGAGTACACTCCAACTGTTGTTAACCGCTTTACATCCAGACCCAGGTTTTGATTGAATAGCGTTCCGTCTCTCTTTGTTCACAGTTCACTTTCATTCCCTCATATTGTTAGAGCTACACCACTAGAGCTACGCTGTCCCTCTGTGGCAATAAGAAGTAATGCAAGTGGCCAAGTAATGTAAAACCCAGTCATTACCACATCTGATAGCTTTCTATTGTATTGGTGTACTCTGCAGGACTTACAGCATTTTATTCTGACAATAGCTCCTGAAACATACCACGTGTGATAAACAGAGCAACAGCTCAGTATGTCCTCTACGCCTGTGTGTTTTTCAGGTGTTTGCTACCCGGCTGTTGATGTTGCCATGGCGAACAGTATGAACTGCAAATACTGCCGGGAGGACCTGAGTGGGAAGAAGTACGTTAAACAGGAGGAGAAGCCTGTCTGTGTCCGATGCCATGACAAGTTCTGTGCCAACAACTGCACTGAGTGCCGCCGTCCTATTGGCATCGACTCCAAGGTGTGTGTGTGTGTGTTCAGTGACACCTCCCATGTCTAATATACTGGCATGAAATGTATTTTACGTATTACATGTGTTATGTCTTTTTGTGTGTTTCCATATGGGTTTGTCTATACCTGCAAACTGTCAGCATGTGTTTTCATGGCAGCAGACTGTCTGTCTAGACTTGATAATGAGTGCACACTGTCTACACAGCAGGTGAGGGAGAAAACCATTCTGCTCCATTCTGCTCCTCCCTTCCTAAAGATAAAAACTTAAACAGGAAGTACCCGTGTAAGGACTGTTCAACTTTGGTCCGACCAATCGGAATCTATGCTTCAGGATTGTTTTTTCAATCTTGAAATGTATGCTTCAAGATTGATCACGCGGACTGGGATGTGTTCCGGGTTGCTTCTGAGTATAACATTGTAGTCCACACTGACTCTGTGACTGTGTTCATCAGGAGGTTATCCAAACCAAAAACCCGTGGATCGATGGCAGCATTTATGCAGAACTGAAAGCGCCAACCATCACATTTAACCACGGCAAGGTGACTGGGATGATGGACGAGTACAAACAGTCCAGCTATGCCCGCCGTAAGGACATCAAACAGGCAAAACATCAGTACAGAGACAAAGTGGAGTCACAATTCAACGGTTCAGACACAAGACATATGTTTCAGGGACTCCAGACAATCACGGATTATACAGGGAAAACCAGCCATGTCGCGGACACCAACACCTTTCTCCGGGACAAGCTAAACACCTTCTTTGCCCACTTCGAGAAAAACACATTGCCGCAGACGCAGGCCACCGACGTGGGCCACCACTGCTCACGAGGACTGTGAGCTCTCATTCTCCAGGGCCGACGTGAGAAAGATATTTAAACGTGTTAACCCTTGCAAGGCTGCCGGCCCAGACGGCATCCCTGGCTGCGTCCTCAGAGCATATGCAGACTAGCTGGCTGGAGTGTTTACAGACATATTCAATCTCTCCCTATCCCAGTCTGTTGTCCCTATTTGCTTCAAGCTGTTCACCATAGTTTCTGTACCCTCATCATTAAGCTCAGGGCCCTTGGTCTGAACACCTCCCTGTGCATCTGGGTCCTTGACTACCTGACAGGCCGACCCCAGGTGGTGAAGGTAGGCAACAACACGTCCGCTATTCTGATCCTCAACACAGGGGCCCCACAAGGGTGTGTGCTCAGCCCCCTCCTGTACTCCCTATTCATCCATGACTGCGTGGCCACTCAATCATAACGTTTTCAGACAACACAACAGTGCTAGGCCTGATTACCAACAACAATAAGACAGTCTACAAGGAGGAGGTGAGGGTCCCCTTCTACAGATGCACCATTGAGAGCATCCTGTTGCGCCATGTCACCGCCTGGTACGGCAAATGCACCGTCCGCAACCGCAGGGCTCTCCGGAGGGGGGTGCGGCCAGCCCAACGCATCACCAGGGGCACACTGCCTGTCCTCCAGGACATCAACAGCACCCGGTGTCCCAGGAAGGCCAAGAAAATCATCAAGGTCCTCAGCCACCAAGCCACAGCCTGTTCACAGCCTGTTCGCAGGCGCATCAAAGCTGGGACTGAGAGACTGATAAACAGCTTCCATCTACAAGCCATCAGACGGTTAAATAGTCACCACTAGCCAGGCTCCGCCCAGTACCCTGCCATCAACTTTAGTCACACGTGAAATGCTTACTTAGAAGCCCCTAACCAACAATGCAGTTTAAAAAATATGAATAAGAATAAGAAATAAAAGGAACAAGTAATTAAAGAGCAGCAGTAAAATAACAATAGCGAGACTATATTGTCACGAACGTTGGTTGAATTAACGGACCAACGCGCAGCGTGCATAGAGTTCCACATGTTTATTGGATGAAACTCACAGAAAACAATAAAGCACAAAACGAAACGTGAAACTAATGTAGTGCTCGCAGGCAACTAGACATAGACAAGATCCCACAAAAACCCAGTGGGAAAAGGCTGCCTAAATATGATCCCCAATCAGAGACAACGATAGACAGCTGCCTCTGATTGGGAACCATACCAGGCCAACATAGAAATGAAAAAACTAGACTACCCACCCTAGTCACACCCTGACCTAACCAAAATAGAGAATAAAAGGATCTCTAAGATCAGGGCGTGACATATATTCAGGGGTTACCGGTACAGAGTCAATGGGGTCACCGGTTAGTCGAGGTAATTGAGGTAATATGTACATGTAGGTAGAGTTATTAAAGTGACTATGTATAGATAATAACAGAAAGTAGCAGTGGCGTAAACGAGTGGGTGGCGGGCAATGCAAATAGTCTGGGTAGCCATTTGATTAGATGTTCAGGAGTCTTATGGCTTGGGGGTAGAAGCTGTTTAGAAGCCTCTTGGAACTAGACTTGGCACTCCGGTACCGCTTGCCATGCGGTAGCAGAGAGAACAGTCTATGACTAGGGTGACATGAGTCTTTGACAATTTTTAGGGCCTTCCTCTGACACCGCCTGGTATAGAGGTCCTGGATGGCAGGAAGCTTAGCCCCAGTGATGTACTGGGCCGTACGCACTACCCTCTGTTGTGCCTTGCGGTCTGAGGCTGAGCAGTTGCCGTACCAGGCAGTGATGCAACCAGTCAGGATGCTCTTGATGGTGCAGCTGTAGAACCTTTTAAGGATCTGAGGACCCAGCAGGAATAGGGGAAATAGGTTTTGTCATGCCCTCTTCACGACTGTCTTGGTGTGCTTGGACCATGTTTGTTTGTTGGCGATGTGGACACCAAGGAACTTGAAGCTCTCAACCTGCTCCACTACAGTCCCGTTGATGAGAATTGGGGCGTGCTCGGTCCTCCTTTTCCTGTAGTCCACAACCATCTCCTTTGTCTTGATCACATTGAGGGAGAGGTTGTTGTCCTAGCACCACACGGCCAGGTCTCTGACCTCCTCCCTATAGGCTGTCTCGTTGTTGTCGGTGATCGGGCCTACCACTGTTATGTCATCAGCAAACTTAATGATGGTGTTGGAGTTGGACCTCGACGTGCAGTCATGAGTGAACAGGGAGTACAGGAGGGGGCCGAGCACGCACCCCTAAGGGGCCCCTGTGTTGAGGATCAGCATGGCGGATGTGTTGTTACCTACAACTTACCACCTGGGGGCGGCCCGTCAGGAAGTCCAGGATCCAGTGTTTAGGTGTTTAGTCCCAGGTTCCTTAGCTCATTGATGAGCTTTGAGGGCACTATGGTGTTGAACGCTGAGCTGTAGTCAATGAATAGCATTCTCACATAGGTGTTCCTTTTGTCCAGGTGGGAAAGGGCAGTGTGGAGTGCAATAGAGATAGCATCATCGGATCTGTTTGGGCGGTATGCAAATGTATGTGGGTATAGGATTTCTGGGATAATGGGGTTGATGTGAGCCATGACCAGCCTTTCAAAGCACTTCATGGCAACAGACGTGAGTGCTACGGGTCGGTAGTCATTTAGGCAGGTTACCTTAGTGTTCTGCTTAAAACATGTTGGTATTACAGACTCGGACAGGGAGAGGTTGAAAATGTCAGTGAAGACACTTGCCAGTTGGTCGCAGTACATGTCTTTGTCATCCATCTGGCTCTGCGGCCTTGTGAATGTTGACCTATTTAAAGGTCTTACTCACATCAGCTGCGGAGAGTGTGATCACACAGTCGTCCGGAATAGCTGGTGCTCTCATGCATGTTTCAGTGTTATTTGCCTCGAAGCGAGCATAGTAGTAGTTTAGCTCGTCTGGTAGGCTCGTGTCACTGGGAAGCTCTCGGCTGTGCTTCCCTTTGTAGTCTCTAATGATTCGTTGGAGGGCATAGCAGGGTTTCTTTTAAGTTTCCGGGTTAGAGTCCCACTCCTTGACAGCGGCAGCTTTAGCCTTTAGCTCAGTGCGGATGTTGCCTGTAATCCATGGCTTCTGTTTGGGGTATGTACGTATGGTCACTATGTGGACAACGTCATTGATGCACTCCTCAATGCCATCAGAGGAATCTAGGAACATATTCCAGTCTGTGCTAGCAAAACAGAACTGTAGCTTAGCATCTGTTTCATCTGACCATTTTTTTATTGACTGAGTCACTGGTGCTTCCTGCTTTAATTTTTGCTTGGTAGATAGGTAGATAGTGTGGTCTACAGCTTATCATGAGATACTCTACCTCAGGCGAGCAGCACCTTGAGACTTCCTTAGATGTCGTGCATAGTCCACCCCTCCTTGTCTTACCAGTCACCGCTGTTCTATCCTGCCGATACAGCGTATAACCAGCCAGCTGTGTGTTGATAATGTCGTCGTTCAGCCACGACTCTGTGAAGCATAAGATATTACAGTTTTTAATGTCCCGTTGGTAGTTTAATCTTCCTCGTAGGTTGTCGATTTTATTTTCCAATGATTGCACGTTAGCTAGTAGAACGGAAGGCAGGGGGGGTTTATTCGATCGCCTACAAAATCTCAGAAGGCATCCCGACCTCCTTCCTCTTTTTCATCGTCTCTTCACCAAATGACGGGTATTTGGGCCTGTTCCCGGGAAAGCAATATGTCGTTCACGTCGGGCTCGTCTGACTCGTTAAAGGAAAAAAAGCTTCTGCCAGTTCGTGGTGAGTAATCGCTGTTCTGATGTCCAGAAGTTATTTTCGATCATAAGAGACGGTAGCAGCAACATTATGTACATTATGTATTATTTTTGGGATGTGTGTGTATTGTTTTGTATTGTTAGGTATTACTGCACTGTTGGAGCTAGGAACATAAGCATTTCACTACACCCGCGATAACATCTGCAAAATATGTGTACGCAACCAATAACACTAGGTTTGATTTAAAAACATTGACTTTCTTTCCCTCCTCCATTCCCTTCTTCTCTCTGCCCTCCGTCCTCCCTTCCTTCCTTCAGGAGTTGCAACATAAAGGCCGTTATTGGCACGCAGACTGCTTTCGCTGCTACAAGTGCTACAAGCCATTAGCCAAGGAGTCCTTCAGTGCTAAGGATGACCGCATCATGTGTGGGAAGTGCAGCTCCCGGGAGGATGCCCCTCGTTGTCACGCCTGCTACAAAGCCATTCTAGCCGGTAAGGGACACTATGGGCTAAGACTCACTGATTTGCGTTGACATTAAATGAAGCTAGTTCTATTTATGCCCTCTGTATGATTAATTTCTTAGGTGCTCTCCATCACGTGAACTTAGATTAGTAAACACTTTCCTGAATTTCAGTTAAGTGGAAATCTGCAGTTCAAACAATAACAAAGTGGACACCCCACCACTGTTTTGATAAATAGCTGAGGGTTGGGGCTGGAGAAATGTAACCAGTTTCAAATGCATAGACAGAGCTATAGATGGAATGACTGACCATCCATGGATGTTTTGAGGCTATTCAGTATTTGTTTACAATGACATTATTTACAACCAATGGAGTAAAACAAGCTTGTATTTGGGGTTCTGATGGGGTACGACAGTTGAACTAAGCTCATAAGGCATTTATAAGTTATATTCATCAAGAATCAATAGGTATATCTGCAATCCGCCCTGGCATGCTGTCAATTAACTTCTGGGCCACATCCTGACTGATAGCAGCCCATTCTTGCATAATCAATGATTGGAGTTTGTCAGAATTTGTGGGGTTTTGTTTGTCCACCCGCCTTTTGAGGATTGACCACAAATTCTCAATGGGATTAAGGTCTGGGGARTTTCCTGGCCATGGACCCAAAATATCGATGTTTTGTTCCCCGAGCCACTTAGTTATCACTTTTGCCTTATGGCAAGGTGCTCCATCATGCTGAAAAAGGCATTGTTCATCACCAAACTGTTCCTGGATGGTTGGGAGAAGTTGCTCTCGGAGGATGTGTTGGTACCATTCTTTATTCATGGCTGTGTTCTTAGGCAAAATTGTGAGTGAGCCCACTCCCTTGGCTGAGAAGCAACCCCACACATGAATGGTCTCAGGATGCTTTACTCTTGGCATGACACAGGACTGATGGTAGCGCTCACCTTGTCTTCTCCGGACAAGCTTTTTTCCGGATGCCCCAAACAATCGGAAAGGGGATTCATCAGAGAAAATGACTTTACCCCAGTCCTCAGCAGTCCAATCCCTGTACCTTTTGCAGAATATCAATCTGTCCCTGATGTTTTTCCCGGAGAGAAGTGGCTTCTTTGCTGCCATTCTTGACACCAGGCCATCCTCCAAAAGTCTTCGCCTCACCGTGNGCGCTCACCTTGTCTTCTCCGGACAAGCTTTTTTCCGTATGCCCCAAACAATCGGAAAGGGGATTCATCAGAGAAAATGACTTTACCCCAGTCCTCAGTAGTCCAATCCCTGTACCTTTTTCAGAATATCAGTCTGTCCCTGATGTTTTTCCTGGAGAGAAGTGGTTTCTTTGCTGCCCTTCTTGACACCAGGCCATCCTCCAAAAGTCTTCACCTCACTGTGCATTCAGATGCACTCACACCTGCCTGCTGCAATTCCTGAGCAAGCTCTGTACTGGTGCTGCCCCGATCCCGCAGCTGAATCAACTTTAGGAGACGGTCCTGGTGCTTGCTGGACTTTCTTGGGCACCCTGAAGCCTTCTTCACAACAATTGAACCGCTCTCCTTGAAGTTCTTGATGATACGATAAATGGTTGATTTAGGTGCAATCTTACTGGCAGCAATATCCTTGCCTGTGAAGCCCTTTTTGTGCAAAGCAATGATGACGGCACGTGTTTCCTTGCAGGTAACCATGGTTGATAGAGGAAGAACAATGATTCCGAGCACCACACTCCTTTTGAAGCTTCCAGTCTGTTATTCGAACTCAATCATCATGACAGAGTGATCTCCAGGCTTATCCTCATCAACACTCACATCTGTGTTAACGAGAGAATCACTGACATGATGTCATCTGATCCTTTTGTGGCAGGGCTGAAATGCAGTGGAAATGTTTTTKGGGGATTCAGTTCATTTGCATGGCAAAGAGGGACTTTGCAATTTATTGCAATTCATCTGATCACTCTTCATAACATTCTGGAGTATATGTAAATTGCCATCATACAAACTGAGGCAGCAGACTTTGTGAAAATTAATATTTGTGTCATTCTCAAAACTTTTGGCCACGACTGTATAAATATATATCATTAATTCAAAAAATGTATGTACCAATTGCAGATTGCCCCTTTAAACCATCATAGAGACTGATGTGTGCTTTTTTCTTCCTAAAGGCTCTGAGAATGTGGAGTATAAAGGCAATGTGTGGCATGAGGACTGCTTCACCTGTTACCAGTGTAAAAAACCCATCCGCTCCCAAAGCTTCCTGACCAAAGGCACTGACATCTACTGTGGCCCTTGCCATGAGAAGAAGTTTGCTAAGACCTGTGTCAGCTGTAAGCAGGTAACATAAAGATTTCATTTTTTTCAATGACCTCCAAATTCTTGGATATCATTGATGGATGTTCATTTTCAATAAGCCAATTGGACCAAAGTGGTTGATTTGAAACCAATGGTTCTCCTGTATAAAGGGCGTGAGGATTCCCCTCTAAACTGACTTGACTCTCTGCCGACCCCTGTCTAGGCCATCACCTCCGGGGGAGTGAACTACCAGGAGCAGCCATGGCACTCAGAATGTTTCGTCTGCAGCTCCTGCCGAAAGCCTCTGTCTGGGACCCGCTTCACCTCCCACGAGGAGAAGGCTTTCTGTGTGGACTGCTACAAGACTACTGTAGCCAAGAAATGCAGCGGCTGCCAGAACCCCATAACAGGTCAATACACGCTCGCACACACACACACACACACACACTCTCTCTCTCCAACGCCACTACTGAACGATTGTACACATTTGTAATTGTTTGTTGTTTATTCTCTGTCCCATCCAGGCTTCGGCAAAGCCACCAATGTGGTGAACTACGAGGGCAGCTCGTGGCATGAGTACTGCTTCAACTGCAAGAAGTGTTCCCTGAGCCTGGCTAACAAGCGCTTTGTGGCCAACGGAGGGAACATCTTCTGCTCCGACTGTGCCAAGGTCTGAGGCGAACTTGGAACAGAAGCAGTGGGTCTGCCGTGCCAGCTTTTCAGGGTGTGAAGCTGAAAGCAATTGTTTTACTTTTCATTTTACAGCGATAGCGAGGGATTCAAATATTCTGATGAAATCTGTGGATTCAGTGGGGTAATCGAGTTTTTTCCTAAAGATTGGGGTCATGTTCTATAGGAGACATTTCAACCCTGGGGAACATCATAACCGTAGCTGTTAATTCAAAGGTCTTAAAGGGGAAAACAGTGTCCCAGAGAGATTGCTTAGCTAATAGTTATTGTGATGGGTAACTATAAGCACTTTTAATGTGTCACTTACCGCGCACAAAGCCAATGAAAATATATGAAAATCCAATATAATGAACTGCATGTCTGGTGTCTTGCATTTGTGGATCTGTAATCAGCAATAAACAAATATATTTCCACAAAGTTGTGTGATTTCCTTTTTCTGTGTTCCCAAGCATTGAGAGGGACTCTGGTTTCTTTTGTCATGGTCGTTGTAATTACATTGAATTGTCATATATTGGGTTCAGTATATACTAGGTATAACATCCTTATTCAAATAAAAATACAAAATCTCAGACGCATGGACAAATGCCTAATTTATCCAGCAACACAGACATTTTACTGTACGGTTTGTGTGCCATCAAAACCAAGAGATTGAAAATGTAACAAACATCCATTGATTATAAGCATTTGGAGAGAGCAGTAATGTAGGGAAGAGAAGAGCTCACCCTGAAGGCTGATTCACTGTCACAGCATATTAAGCAAAGAAGGAGTAGTCGAGGGGGGGTGGAGCGACAGTCAGGTCGAGGTTTTCCATGTGTGTGTACACCTACATGTCTCACTGACACTAGAAAACACCATCGGTCTCATCCATCCATTCAGGGGTAGATACGATGCTTAATAACGCCATACAATAGGCTAGTATATATCAGGACCCTCTGCAGTCAGATAGCTGCCTGTTGTATGCCTCCTAATGATTTGGTAAGTCAATTTACCATTTATATTACTGACCTTTTAAAATGTACTTTAAGACAATGGTTTACACAGTGATAAAGTGTAAAGTGACGTTTTGAACTTTATTCTCTGTTTAGAATATCAATTTCCAACTCAATTTCATTTGAATCTTAATGTCATCTCTCATTCATGTCATACATTGTCATCTTTTATGATTGTCCATAATTCTGTTAGGATTATTATAAATATTCATTACTGTAAATATTGTCAGTCTCATTTGGAATTCAATTCAACCGTCCCTCAAAGGACTAGAAAGGGCTTTGGCAGTGGAAGCAATATAATAGAAACAAAATATGCAAACACATGAACACAGTGCAATTGGGTAGCTACATTTGCTTTGTTATTGTATTGTGTTGGATAATAGCAGTTTAGACAACTGCCCTGTAAAGTGTTTACCCAAATGCAAAGCTTATACAATGATTGATAGAGTGATACTACAGAGAACCACATTTTGTCCTACAAAATCCGATCTTCAGAGATGACATTTTAAAGATAGGTAAAACATCAGAGTAAAAGCTTGAGAACGGGTCTCATTCTTATTTATGTTTATTTCAGAGCCGTGATGAAGTTTAGCAAGACACTCCTCCTTCTCAGCCTGTCTCTACTGAGCTGTGGCTCTCCCCAGGATCCAGGTTAGCAGCTGGCCACGGCACTCAGCACTCTTTACTCACACTCAGTAACACACACAACTGATCAATAACGCGCCACACGTTGCCAATTCTCTGAGAAACACTGTATCTGTAGGATGTGTAAGTTCATCATGGAGATATACACTGAGTGGACAAAACATTAGGAACGCCTGCTCTTTCCATGACATTGGCTGACCAGGTGAATCCAGGTGAACGCTACAGTATGATCCCTTATTGATGTCGCTTGTTAAATCCACTTCAGTCAGTGTAGATGAAGGGGAGGAGACAGGTAAAAGTGGGATTTTTAAGCCTTGAGACAATTGTGACATGGATTGTGTATGTGTGCCATTCAGAGGGTGAATGGGCAAGACAAAATATTTAAGTGCCTTTGAACAGGGTATGGTAGTAGGTGCCAGGTGTACCGGTTTGAGTGTGTCAGGAAATGCAACGCTGCTGTGTTTTTCACGCTCAACAGTTTCCCGTGTGTATCAAGAATGGTCCACCACCCAAAGGACATCCAGTCAACTTGACACAACTGCGAGAAGCATTGGAGTCAACATGGGCCAGCATCCCTGTAGGAATGCTTCCGACACCTTGTAGTGTCCATGCCCCGACGAATTGAGACTATTCTGAGGGCAAAAAGGGGGTGCAACTCAATATTAGGAAGGTGTTCCTAATGTTTTGTACACTCAGTGTAGAAGATAACAAAATCAAAAGTGCCTGTTGACAGTGGTCCATTTGCCCTGTGTATACCAGAATGTTCCAGTGTGAGCTTGTGGGGGAAGATGGCTGACTTCACAGGGGAGTGCAGCTACTGGCAGCTGAGTCCGGACCTCTCCATCCCTGCTCTGGAGGAGCTCAGCGTGTGCGTCCACCTCCAGCAGCACATCAGCACACCGGCCTGGACAGCCTTCATGTATCGCCACCCTGACGGGCTGCAGGCTGAGCTGGGCCTGACGGGTCAGGAGGGCCTGGTCCACACCTGGCTGTTTGGGATGAGGTGGTCAGCCCCCCTCCACCTCCCCCTGGGCCACTGGCACTACGTCTGTATAACCTGGTCTGGGGCGTCTCACCAGCCAGCCCTCTACGTCAATGGGACCAGTGTGGATGTTACAGCCCATGCTAACGAATCCCCCCTGTCCCCGTCCTGCTGCAGGTTGGCCCCGCACGGCACGCTCACCCTGGGTGTCTCCCACTACTTCATCCAAGGGGAGATGCATGTGGAAAACGGTACCAACCTCAATGGGAGTGTTTCTCTGTTCCGCGTGTGGGGGCAGGCACGCACCCCTGAACAGGTGTCGGACCTGAGCTGCACAGAGGGAGACGAGGTGCGCTGGGATGCTGTGGACTGGCTTACTCTGAGCTGCCCTCCAGTCCCAGACTCCCATCTACAGTGTGGTGAGACAGGAGACCATTAACATTTTTTATCAATTTTGATTGTCTATAAATGTATATTGAATGTCATTCTCTATGGAAAAACTGATTGGTGTTCGCTTTAATGAGCAGCTTTTTTGTCATGTTTCCACGTCTCTGGTGGCCTCATCTCCTGTTCCTGTTACGTGACTGGAAAATATTGATCTTGTGTGCTCATTTTAATGGCGCACACACAGGGTGCATAATTAAACTTGTTAAACATCAAAGCTTACTGCAGATGTTTTCATGTCGTTAGAGATGGTCCTTTTACATTGTATTAAGTACACTGAACAAAACTATGAAGGCAACATGTAGAGTGTTATTCCCATGTTTCATGTGTAGAAATAGAAGATCCCAGAAATGTTCCATACGCACAAAAAGCTTATTTCTCTCAAATGTTGTGCACAAATTTGTTTACATCCCTGTTAGTGTGCATTTATCCTTTTCCTAGATAATCCATCCACTCGTCAAGTGTGGCATATCAAGAAGCTGATTAAATAGCATGTTCATTACACAGATGCACCTTGTGCTGGGGACAATAAAACCCCACTGTAAAATGTGCAATTTTGTAATACAACACAAAGCCATCGATGTCTCAAATTTTAAGGGAGCGTGCAATTGGCATGCTGACAGCAGGAATGCCCACCAGAGTTGTTGCCAGAGAATTTCATGTTAATTTCTGTTCCATAAGACGCCTCCAACGCCGTTTCAGAGAATTTGGCAGCATGTCCAACCGGCCTGATGAAATTGTGGGTTCGCACAACCAAAGAATTGCGGCACAAAACTGTCAGAAGCCATCTCAGTGATGCTCATCTGCGTGCTCGTTGTCTTCACCAGGGTCTTGACCTGACTGTAGTTCGCCGTCGTAACCAACTTTAGTGGGCAAATGCTCACCTTCGATGGCCACTGGCACACTGGAGTAGTGCGCTCTTCACAGATGAATCCCGGTTTCAACTGTACCGGGCAGATGGCAGACAGCGTGTATGGCATCGTGTGGGCGATGCGGTTTGCTGATGTCAACATTGTAAACAGAGTGCCTCATGGTGGCGGTGGGGTTATGGTATGGGTAGGCATAATCTACGGACAACGAACACAATTCCATTTTATCGATGGCAATTTGAATGCACAAAGTTACCCTGACGAGATCCTGAGGCCCATTGTCGTGCCATTCATCCGCCGCCATCACCTCATGTTTCAGCATGATAATGCACGGCCCCATGTCGCAAGGATCTGTACACAATTCCTGGAAGCTGAAAATGTCCTAGTTCTTACATGGCCTGCATACTCACCAGACATGTCACCCAATGAGCATGTTTTGGATGCTCTGGATCGACGTGTACGAACACGAGAGGTTCAACATTCCACAGGTCACAATCAACAGCCTGATCAACATGTGAAAGAGATGTGTTGCGCTGCATGAGGCAAATGGTGCTTAACACCAGATACTGACAGGTTTTCTGATCCTACATTTTTCTTAAAATATCTGTGACTAACAGATGCATATCTGTATTCTCAGTCATGTGAAATTCATAGATTGGGACCTAATCAATTTCAATTTCAATTGACTGATTTCCTTATATGAGCTGTAACTCTTATGTGAACTGTAAAATCTTAGAAATTTTTGCATGTTGCATTTACATGTTTTGTTCAGTGTAGATATGTAGGTAAGTTAAGTAGCGTTAGCTACAAATCAGAAGGTAAATGGACTAAGCACCAAGGCAATGTCTGTTATACATTGCTACTGATCAATGCCATCATTTTCCTAATTTGTGTCAGCCTGGTCTTTGTACGAACTTAAAGTCAAGATCGCCATCATCTGCTACGATGGAAACAGTACAGACGTATACAAAGCCAGAGACCTTGCACAGAAATGGGTAAGCTAATGGGGTCACATTTCACTTACTGTTTGTTGCACAGTGTTTTAAATGGTTCCGAGATGACTCAGCACATGTAATGTTCTCAATTTGAATGTCTACATTACCTTTATGTCCTTGCAGCTCAGACAGATATTACCATCCAACAAATATCATTTGTACAGAGTCTCTGTGTCTGTGTCAACCAGGTAAGGAAAGTCCAAAATATAAAATTAGTACAGGTATATCGTGGATTTATTTATGTAATATTCGAATCAATAATCTTTTCATCTCAATTGCAATCACCAACACAAGCTATTTCACACTTTTGACAGCGTCGGTGAGACATATGAGGAAGAGACCCATGTAAGTGTTGAACTTGATGGAATGACGATACTACACAGTGACAACAATAACGTGACAGTTACATAGTTATACATTTACTTTGATGATCATCAGTGCAACTTTTTTTAGAGCACAGATGATAGCATGTACTACAATTTCAATTCCCCAGGACAAACCAATATCGCGGGCTGAATTTTATGCAAACCGGTAAGAAAGACAATATTCTGGTGACGTTCATAAGTTTCGAGTTTCCCTTTTTTTTAATGTTCTCTGTGACACTACAATTGGCAGAAATGAACACAGAAATATACACACTGTCTAACATGTCCAGGAGCTGATTGAAGCTATAGGTTTGGGACTAAAAGGACTTGTTGTTGTTTGATAATTGCTGTATTCACCACACAGCTTTGACTGCCTGGTCCACCTCAACGTGATCCCCAGCTCTGATGTCAGTACAGTGCAGAAACAGGTCTCTCAGTTGCTGAACACACCTCACAACGTCGGATATCTCACGCTAATGGCTAACCCCCAGAGCATCCAAGTGAACGCTGTAGGTAAGTCACAAACCATTCCAAAAGGAATCGCACCTCTGGAGAGAAAGTCATAACTAAAGAGTAGCCAACTGGGGAAGAAAGGTTACTGAATGATTAGGCCCAGACTTTTTCCTGGTCACGTGGTCAGGAGGACAGATTCCTGGCCCTATATATGATATAGAAGAGTGATGCCAATGCAGGTCCATCGTTCCACTGTGATGATGAGAGTGATTGTTTCTTTCCCCAGAGGACTTCCCCCCTGCCACAGTCATTCCTCCCATTGTCATGGCCACTGGAACCTCTTCTGACACAACCAAAGACCTTAGTGTCACGACTGGTGGCGAACTCTCAGGTTAGTGTCTTCCTCATCTGTTTCAGGAAATTATCCAACCACAACCAAACTAATTACAGCATGTGATATCATTTCTGGCCTGAAATATATTGGTTTCAAATATCTCACACTCTCAGTGTTAAACTTCTTAATGTTGTCTTTCATCACAGACATATATTTTGAGGTTGATGTGAACGTGACCCTTACTGGGTTCTGTATCCATCCGGAACGGACTATCATTGCCTGGGTATGTAGCCTGGAAGGACAGCTTTCTTCATTCAAATCCTTGATTTCCTGATGAACCCAGGTTACTTCTCACACTGCCTGTTCTCTGACAATTTCAGCTGCATGTCACTCTACCTGATGAGATGTCTGTTCTGACCTTCCAGCTTTTGGGAAAGGCATACAGGTATGTACCAGTAAAACACTCACTAATACAGGAAAAACTGCATTTTAAATGCATGAGGTTCGAATTAAGAGCAATATAAAAATCTCCCATAATTCCATTTGTGGGATATAGTGAGCTCTTAATTTGAACCTCTTAAAGGCCCAGTGGAGTAACACTTATGCTTTCCTGTGTTTTGTATCATATTGTAAAAGAGCTGATGAAACTAACGCTGTAAAGGTTTGTTTTTCTCGTTGACAATTTTAATGGGAACCTATTACAGAACGGAAGGTAATTGTTACTCAGAAATGATCTGATATTGGAGATAAAAATGGCTGGATTGGGCCTTTTAAGAAAAAACTGATACGCAGAGAGTATCAGTTTAATCAGTAGGTGTTCTATCTTTCAGTGTGCAGCATCTATCTCCACGATCAAAAACGGATGAGTCTGATGGGGTATGTATCGGCAGGACATACCATTTATTCTCCAGGTAGTTGAGGCGGCAATGCATGTAATTGTGAGAGGTTAACATATTCCCATTCAAAATAAAAACTGCTTTGACCTACCGCTACTGTTTCTGCTTAAATATTCAAGGTCTGTAAGCACTAAACAGTGTAATTCTTTCTTACAGCCGTCCTTGCTCAAAACGTCAAGGTATGATCATACAAAAGAATACCCCAAAAGTCAGGCATACACTGAGGACAACAAGACACCGCATGTCATTTATAATAAAATGGAGTGAGCCATATGCAACTACTTCCTTGGATGATTGAACTTGAGGAGCAAGTAGTTTGGCGCACAGATGTATGTAATGTTTCCCCATCCATCCACAGACACGGCTGCCGATTCCAGATGCGGGTGACAACGTCATCAAGTCAAGAGGAGACAAGGACAAGGATCCGTACCCTCCTGGAGAAGACGTACACCGACGGCACTATAACCATGGAAAACAAGTCCAACGACATCAATATCCGTCATATACGTAAGTTTCACTTTGTTGATGTGAAACGAGACCCATAAAAACGGAAATGGAATGGACTCTGGTACTGTCTAGACAAGAGCAAAAGAGGTTTAGGGGTTTAGGAACCCGTACAAAAATTGCATTCCCTTTGATGTGAATGATTTGAAAATACACCTTTTGTCCCTGTGAGTTGTGCAGGAGTTGATGCCTTGTCTTCCTTGTTCCTCCAAGTGCCAGGGATTTGTCCTGAGCACCAACACCAGACCAGACAAGGCCTGTTTGTGTGGCCAGGCACCTGGGCCCCCCGGACTGCCACGCTGCCATGTCAGGGAGACACCAGCAAGACAGCTAGCAGGCTCTGGTGAGACAAGATGTCAAGCTAGAATTATGTAGTACATAATGTAGTTAGTATATTATGCAAGGTCATGACAAATTACCAATGATAAAGGGCTCTCGTGGTCTCAAATGGTGTCTCTCAGTGAACAACTGAATTGTAGAGGTTTATCGTTTCTGGCTCATTGATTTTATAGCCAATTTCATCTTGTTGTCAGAGACTATGTGCTGTCTGCAACATAATGACCAAGCTGTCTCTCTTTAACATTAGAATAAGGCTATTTGCATTGAACGATTATGACTAAATCAATCGATGACTGTACATCTGGAATATGTCCTGCAATAAAAGCATGAATCTGTTACAGATAATAAGCAGAGTTAATATTTTAATTATAACCATGATCAATTTTATTATGGGTGTTAAATACTGTTTGCGAGGCATGTGATAGTGTTTGTCTCTGAGAGACCTGTTTGCCTCCATAACAATAAATATGTGTAGGGAAGAAACACTGCAAATTGTAAACCTACATATGTGGTATCCTAATTTGATCACTTCGTTGTCACTGAGAATTTTCCTGCGCTACAGGAAACTCAAACTGTGATTTACATACATTTTATGAAGGCCTGCGGTTCTCTTTCTCTCTCACTCGCTCAAACGACAAAGCACCAGACAGAATACATGTCCTACTAGTGTAAACCCTACTACTGCAAAAGTCAAATGAACAAAAATGTATCTGAAATGCCTCCAAACACATCAACGATGTTGTTTTATATACTGTAGCTTAATAACACAAGATATATATTGGTCTCCACTACGACATACAAGTGTATCTGAAATGCAGCCGTAAGCTACACCTAAACTAGCCTATCATAGCCTATCAAAAGGAATTTCCTGTTACAAATTAGCACTTCTTTGAGAATAATCAAATCCTCCTGCCGCAGGATTATTTTACTCCTGCGACAAAACTGGAAGAACAAATATATATATATATATATATACTCCTCAGCACCCCTCCGTCCCCCCACCCCCCCTCAGATGATGCCAAATGTGAAGAATCCAGATGTGGAGGTCCTGGGCTGACGTGGTTACACGAGGTCGGCGGTTGTGAAGCCAAATTCTCTAAAATGCCATTGGAGGCAGCTTATGGTAGAGAAATTAACATTCAGTTCTCTGGCAACAGCTCTGGAGGACACTCCTCCAGTCAGCATGCCAATTGCACGCTCCCTCAAAACTTGATACATCTGTGGCATTGTGTTGTGCGACAAAACTGCACACTTTAAAGTGGCCTTTTATAGCACAAGGTGCACCTGTGTAATGATCATGCTGTTTAATCAGCTTCTTGATATGCCACACCTGTCAGGTGGGTGGATTATCTTGGCAAATTAGAAATTCTCACTAACAGGGATATAAACAAATTTGTGCACAAAATTTGAGAGAAATAAGCTTTTTGTGCATATGAAAAATGTCTGGGATTTTTAATTTCCACTCATGAAACATGGGACCAACACTTTACATGTTGTGTTTAGATTTTTGTTCAGTGTATATTACACTCATTGACTTTGATATTTCTGTCTGTCATCTGTTTGACCATGGGTGGATGACGCCTGACACACCTGTCCTGCTGACAGTCTGTTGGGTTTTCCAATCCATTGGGGCGTCCCAGATCTGCACCAGTGCCCATTTGTGGTTGAGACCATTCCAGACCTAGACAACATTGATGTCACTCCTGGTGAGTTGACTTCACCTGGGTAGTTCTACTGCGTCCATTTTGGGGGACGCACACTGTCTGTGACCATAATAACCAATGCATTGTACTTTTTGTGTTTTCAGAGAATGCTATGGATGTGGTGGAGATGATAGAGAGCCTGCTGAAGGACCATCCAGACCTCAACTGCACTGAACTTAGCACCGTTCTGAAGAAACTCAAAAACATTGCTTTCATCAGCTGTATGACCCCACCTCTGGGCAAAGCTATCATCAACATCATCTCAGACATCTTGGAGTCGAAGAGCTACCTGCAGCATGTCACCAACCAGTGGGTGTTTTCTCTCTGTTCCACTCATCCCTACCACGCAGATCAGGTGGTTAAAGAAATGGAGTGGTGATTAGGAGGAGGCTTCCTCAAAACCACACGGTCGTACGAGATACGCCTGGGATCCGATCCAGAATCCATACTAGCCTACCAATTAGAATGAAGGAATATTTGGGCTGATGTTAGTATGGATATTGGAACGTAGCCCTGGACTATTGAAGCTGTACAAATGGATAATGTGTTCTCTCTCTCGCTCTCTCATTTTCCTGTACGTTCTGCTATCAATATTTACTGTGTCCTCAACTTTGCCCCCTGCTCTTTGCTCTGCAGAATACTGAACATTACAGAGATGGTTGGCGACAAGATGTCTGGTTTTGACCAGACAAATTACACTTTGGGTGCTTCTGCGATGGCAATCTCCGTGGTGGACGTAGACCGGGGCCAATTTCAGGTGCTCACTTTTGGCGTCTCGTCCGCTGCAGAGGGCCTAAACCCAGAGGTTAGCGCTAATTCGTTGCCGAACATTAAAATGGTTTCCCCAGAGTTATACTTCTAAACACAAGGTGATATAACCTCTCCATTTTACCCATCTGTACAGTCATTGATATTAAGATGGCATTGTTCTGATCATGGCCTTAATCTTGGTGTTGTAGATTTATATCAACAAGGATCCGTTCAAAGGGACGGTTGCATTCATCTCCCTACCCTCAGCCTTGAAGTACAGATTTCCTCAACACAGTGGTGCCCAGCCGCGGGTTCAGTTTCAGTTTTATGGAGTCCCAACTCTCTTCATGGTAACAAAGTTGTACCACTGCAGGGCTGTCTTTATTATGTCAGAACGGCACTGCGTCATTGGATCGAAGTAAATCGCAATCTTGTATACTTTCACATTTCAGAACAACCCGGATGGGAAGATCCTGAACACTTATGTGGTCTCAGCCAGTGTCACCAATGCCAGTGGCCCCATCAAGGACCTAGAGGAGGATGTAGAGGTGACACTACACCACGTGATGTCCAATCCAGTACGTGGAACACTTCCTGACAATAAATCAACTGAACAATCACTTGTAAAATGATCAATCAAACCCATAATTTGCTGCCTGATCTAAATGGATTTTCTCTTGAAGCTTGGCAAGGAGGTGCAGTGTGTCTACTGGGACTTCAATCAAAATGGTGGGTCCTATTATAAACTGCAGAGGAATAATCCAGCAAATGAAATCCTAATATTTTGGAAAGTGTGTACTCAGAGTTGATCTGTGTAGTGTGTGTGTGTGTGTGGTATAGCGGAGGCATGCGGTAGATAAATATTGTATTTCACTACAGAAGGAAAGGGAGGATGGGAACAGCATGGATGCAGGAAGCACAACACCAGTGCTGACTATACCACATGCTTGTGTGACCACCTCACTCATTTTGGAGTACTTCTGGTAATGACCCTCTTTGAAGTGCACCACGGGTGGTTACCTTACAAAACGGTACATAAGCTTTGTTCTCACCACGATGTTCTCCTCTACGCCACTATCCTCCCTCGTACTGTAGGATGTATCCAGGACTCAAATCGACATACCAAATGAGGAAATTCTGACCATCATCACTTATCTGGGCTGCGGTGTATCCTCCGTCTTCCTGGGAATCACTGTGTTGACATACACAGCTTTTGAGTAAGAATCAATTCAGTTACATCTACACTCTGCACCTTCAGTTTTTGGAGTGGCACCGTCTTCCTGTTTTCACACTGTATCGTCTTTGTGCGTTTTGTAAAGTGGCTTACAGTGTTCTTTCCACAGCCTCCTCCTTTTTTTTTCATGCACTTCAAACCATCTGCTCAATTATTGCCCTCTCAGCTTTCTCTCAATCTCACGTACCGCCATTTTCCCTCACAGGAAGCTCCGCAGAGACTACCCATCCAAGATCCTCATGAACTTGTCTCTGGCGCTGCTGGGGCTCAACATGGTTTTCCTGGTCAACTCCTGGCTCTCCTCCTTTGGCAGCTATGGGCTTTGTGTGGCGGTGGCTTCCGCACTGCACTATTTCCTACTGGCCTCTTTCACCTGGATGGGCCTGGAGGCTGTGCACATGTACTTTGCCTTGGTCAAAGTCTTCAATGTTTATGTGCCCTCGTACATCCTAAAGTTCTGCTTCCTAGGATGGGGTGAGATCGACTTCGCTCAATTAGAACAATAGCGAAATGCTACATTTTTTTAAACTACAGTTATCCGTATTTCCCCTTACTCTTGTCAATTGAACCATATCACGTGTTCTCCTTCTCCATCTTCCTCCCCTCTCGTAGGAATCCCTCTGGCTATATGCTGCGTAGTTCTGGTTGTGAAGAGAGAGTCCTACGGCAGCTCCCTCGGCAGTGAGTCCATGGAACCACTAGATAACTCTGAGGCGTTGTAAGTGTTAGATTCATCCTGTTGTACTTTGTTGTTCCGTGTCACTATCATTAGATGAACAGCACCTTTTTCTGACACTGAATGACATGTATCTGACACAATGTCAACTCAAAACTTCTACAGTTAAATTGTGCGACGTGTAGATCATGAATGATCATTGTGTGGTACTCGAGTCTGTGTATTGTAGATTCTGGCAGGGGGGAAACTTTGGTTTTAGAAGTGGGGGGGGACATATATATATATATATATGTTTTTTTCTTCAAGTCAGATAAACACTCCAAACAGCTGGTTCTAAAGTACACCGCTCCTCGTTTTGTATCACATTCCAATGATAAAACTGGGGGGGGACAAAAATGTAAAAAAATGTCAGAAGAAAATGTCAGAATGTGGGGGGGACATGTCCCCTCGTCCCCAGTGAAAGTTACTGGATTCTGGACTGAGGTTGTTATTCAGATGTGTAGATAAAATCCCTCTCTCTCCTATTATCAGCTGCTGGATCCAGGATGAAGTGGCTTTCTATGTGTCTGTGGTGGGCTACATTCTGCTGGTGCTGCTGTGCAACATGGCTATCTTCGTGGTGGTCCTGGTCCAGATCCGCCACATGCGGGTCAATCAGCCGGCTGGCATCCACAGCGGCCTCCTTCTGCAGGACCTGAAGGGGGTTTCCAGTCTCACCTTCCTGCTGGGTCTCACCTGGACTGTGGCTTTCTTCGCCTGGGGGCCAGCCAAGGTTCCCTTCCTCTACCTCTTCTGTGTCCTCAACAGTCTGCAAGGTGAGTGACTGCTGCCAGGCGTTTATTTGTTTAAAGCATGCTAGCTGTTCCTGTAGACTTCCAGTCATTGCGCTAACGCTAGTTAGCAATGGCTCCAGAAACGACCTTAAACTTGCTTCAAACTGCACGCAGAGACGTAAAACTGGTATCCACGAGTTCATCTGACTCTGGGTAAGTAGGAAAAAACGGAATTGCCAAGATGACGCACTATCCTATCATAGGGTGTAATGTATAGAGGGTATAAACCTGATGCCAGTGTCACTGGTGTGTTTTAGGGTTCTTTATATTTCTGTTCCATTGTCTGATGAAGGAGAATGTGAGAAAACAATGGAGAATCCATTTGTGCTTTGGCCGCTTCAGACTCCAAGACTACTCTGGTAATGCAACCACATATCAATATACTGTAATATAACCACCCAAATCAGAAATTCTATTAATGTTTGACCGTGATCAGAATAAAACAAATGTTCATTTTTTTATATATATACAGTACCAGTCAAAGTTAGGACAAACCTACTCATTCAAGGGTTTTTCTCTATTTTAACTATTTTCTGTAGAATAATAGGGAAGGCATCAAAACTATGAAATAACACATATGGAATCATGTAGAACCAAAAAAAGTGTTAAACAAATCAAAACATATTTTATACTTCAGATTCTTCAAAGTAGCCACCCTTTGCCTTGATGACAGCTTTGCACACTCTTGGCATTCTCTCAACCAGCGTCACCTGTAATGCTTTTCTAACAGTCTTGAAGGATTCCCAAATATGCTGAGCACTTATTGATTGCTTTTCCTTCATTCTGTGGTCCAACTCATCCCAAACCATCACAATTGGGTTAATGTCAGGTGATTGTGGAGGCCAGGTCATCTGATGCAGCACTCCATCACTCTCCTTCTTGGTCAAATAGCCCTTACACAGCCTGGAGGTGTGTTGGGTCATTGTCCTGTTTAGAAACAAAAGATAGTCCCACTAGTCCCAAACCAGATGGGATGGCGTATCACAGCAGAATTCTGTGGTTGCCATGCTGGTTAAGTGTGCCTTGAATTCTAAATAAATCACAGACTGTCACCAGCAAAGCATCCCCACACCATCACACCTCCTCCTCCATGCTTTACGGTGGGAACCACACATGCGGAGATCATCCGTTCACCTACTCTGCGTCTCATGGCGGTTGGAACCAAAAATCTCAAATTTGGATTCATCAGACCAAAGGACATATTTCCAAGTCTTCTGAATATCCCCGCTACCTTGTATATCCCCGCTACCTTGTCACAACACAACTGATTGGCTCAAACGCATTAAGAAGGAAAGAAATTCCACAAGTTAACTTTTAACAAGGCACACCTGTTAATTGAAATGCATTCCAGGTGACGACATCATGAAGCTGGTTGAGATAATGCCAAGAGTGTGCATCAAGGCTAAGGGTGGCTACTTTGAAGAATCTAAAATATATTTTTGGTTACTACATGATTTCACGTGTTATTTCATAGTTTTGATGTCTTCACTATTAGGCAAAATAGTAAAAATAAAGAAAAACCCTGAAATGAGTAGGTGTGTCCAAACTTTGGATTGGTACTGTATAGATTTGGTTGATCTGAAAATCTAAAGTTATGGATGTGTAATTTGTCTTGTTGTTCAGAGTGGAGCCAGACTTTTACAGTTGGTGCCAAATCCAGGCCTAACCCTCTGGTGCGCATGCCCTCAGTGAGGTCCATCAAGTCCAGTGCCACAGAAAGCACCTCGGCCTCCTCCGACTCCAGTCAACGACAGGTCTCCATCAGAAGACCTAACTTGGGTGAGATCCCATTTTTTTGAAGGAAGAACTATGACTCCTATGGTGACGTTATAATGAGTGATTAGAGCTCAAGTGCATGGTGTAGAAATATATGTTCTGCTTGTTTTCGGCAGACCTTGTGTATGAGAATAACTTGGCACTACCACTTGTCCAACGCAACTCCACTCCTCTTCCTCACAAGAGTGCCTCTTTCCCAGAGGAGGGGCACTGCGAGGGGCCCTCTCGGCAAGACGGATCTCACCCAAGACATCGGCTACCCATTCCTTAAGACCTTTGAAATACGGCAAGGAGGAACACCTTAATTTGTGCTAAATGAATGAATAGAGAAACAAAGATTGTAACTTGTGCAATCAGTGTGTGCAATCTGAAATATCAGACGAGGCTTGGTTCTGTGTAACATGGCAGCTTTCGCTTTGACTCAGTCTGGGACATGAATGCACTTGTATGATATTGCAACATTTAGGACATAATATGAATGGTGTTTTTAATTTCTACTTACCTTGGAGCAAATTAAAATGAAGTTCTTTGTGATGATCTATCTGATGAATTATGTCCTGTCCATCTTCACTGATCTATTTATTGTACTGAAGGTGTGACAAATTAGACTAGTATGCATGTGTGCAAAACGGACAATAAATGACATTGACTGCAATCTTTTTAAAATATTAGTATTTGTGTATAAAAGTTTTATGTGAGATGAAAAATACCAGTATGTGCCTGAAAAGTTGGGATGGGACATTTTATTGATCTGTGGTTAACGGGTGGTGCTCTCTACTGCCCCCTGCTGCCATGCATTATATGCACGGGCAGAGAGCAAGTGAGAGGTTCCACACCTGTCAGAAATCTGTCCATGTGAGAATGCAGCGGTAAACAGACCGACGAATGATTCTTTGTATGAGAGAGGGTTGGATCTGATTTGATCAAATAGTTTTGTACTGTTAAGGTAGTTACGAATGTACTGATATAAGTGGACGCAAGTGGCATCTCGGCAACTATGACAAAAAAGTTGCCTGCTGTGCACACGCGTATCTGCTCTCTCATTTGCTAGAATGTTCCCACCCGATCTCGCCTCCTCCCGCCTGCCGCCTGCATTTCCACCTTCGATTTATGGTGCATTACGGCCAATCCACATACTCCTCGACTTGTCTACAGTCGGTTGCTTACGCCCTACCACTCAAACGAGCCCAGACAATTGTTATCCCCATAATGCAACACACGTTGAAAGGCGGTGACCATTGATGGTCACGACTTGATAAAAGTGATACGCTTGAACGCGCCCAACGACTCCTATTTTTGAGGGACGAGACAAGACTATCTGTGTCATGGGCGTGTTCGAGGGGATCACTTTCACACACATACCAGCAACAGTACACCCATCATCATCAGTGATTTTAATCAAATATAAACAATTGTGTGTTTTATTAACTGAAAAATGTACAATTATTTGTAAGAGTAAAATACAACTCAGACAAAACAGATGTCCAAACTCTCCTGGTATGGTAGTTGCATGGTAAGAAAAAAAAAAACTTTGCTCAATCAAAACCGTCTAACCAATAACGGAGCGCAAATGTTACACCCATTGCTGTTGAGCCATCCATTTCTTTCACCACGCTCACTTTCAGACACACTCTAATGCTGCGTTCATAACCAAGTGGGAAAGTAGTATTTACTGGAAAAATACACTTGACCGACCCTTCAACTGGTAGTTACTAGTCTATCATCCCTGAGCTCCGACTTCTCCCACCTCTGACCTCAACTACTAAGGAAATTACCTTGATAACAGTATTTTCGGCAGTTAACTGCAACAACAAAACATTATTTATAAAAACCAATCTATTAATATAGTTTTTGAACACTAGGATTTGTTTACAAACATGATAGCTGTACTTTGAGTTTATGGTTGACAAAGCATGTTGGCCATTAGCCAATCAGAGTATCTCAAGGAGTTCAAAGAACGTGGGCGCGTTCGAGTGATCACTTTTGTCAAGTCGGTGACCCACAACGGTCACCACCTTTCAAAAGTGTGTTGCATTATGGACATAAAAATTGTCCGACTTGCAACTACGTGATGAGTGTATGAACTTTACAAAAATCATGTGATCAAAGGACATGCAGTTTTTGATGAAGTCGCCTTCAAGTAGCTGCAATTGCTTCTCACCAACTACACAATGCAGCCATCGCCTGCATTGTTGGAGGCACTGTTTGTCAACCAATCATTAGGGTATTTCTGTTAGACCCACGTGAATGTGGCCAAAGACATGACTGAAACATAAGCCATCTTTGCCACGGTTCTAAAGCTACAGGAGATATACATGAAAGTGATATGGGAATATGACACTCAGACTCATAGGAACCTATAAAACGTAGCTAGCTTCATAAACATAAAATATATTTGGAATAAATAACCAAACTAGAAAACTAGCTAACCAGCTGTGGGTAACTGTAGCTAGCTACCTGACATGAGTACTAGCTGCCATAGCTTGCTAGGTACATCAATAGCTTCAGGTTGGTTGTGTTTAGGCTCAATTTCAAGATTTCCAACAAGGACTTTGCCTCTCATATCAAGGCTCATTCGGATGTGACGATGTAAAACGTCATTCAAGTGTTGTCCTTTTTAATTTTATTTAACCTTTATTTAACGAGGCAAGTCAGTTAACTTCTTATGGCTGCAGGGGCAGTATTGAGTAGCTTGGATGAAAAGGTGCCCAGAGTAAACTGCCCAGAGGTGCCCAGAGTAAACCGCCTGCTCCTCAGTCCCAGTTGCTAATATATGCATATTATTATTAGTATTGGATAGAAAACACTCTGAAGTTTCTAAAACTGTTTGAATGATGTCTGTGAGTATAACAGAACTCATATGGCAGGCAAAAACCTGAGAAGAAAATCCAACCAGGAAGTGGGAAATCTGAGGTTTGTAGGTTTTCAACTCATCGCCTATCGAATACACAGTGGCATATGGGTCATTTTGCATTTCCTACGGCTTCCAGTAGATGTCAACAGTCTTTAGAACCTTGTCTGATGCTTCTACTGGGAAGGGGGGCCGAATGAGAGGGGATTGAGTAAGGTCTACCATGACCTGAACATGCGCTGACCATGCGCGTTCATGTGAGAGCGAGCTCTGTTCCATCGCACTTCTGAAGACAAAGGAATTCTCCGGTTGGAACATTATTGAAGATTTATGTTAAAAACATCCTAAAGATTGATTCAATACATCGTTTGACATGTTTCTACTGACTGTTACGGAACTTTTTGACATTTCGTCTGCTTTTAGTAAATGTGCTTCGTGACTTTGGATTTGTTTACCAAACGCGCTAACAAAAGTAGCTATTTGGACATAAATGATGGACATTACCGAACAAATCAAACATTTATTGTGGAACTGGGATTCCTGGGAGTGCATTCTGATGAAGATCATCAAAGGTAAGTGAATATTTATAATGTTATTTCTGACTTCTGTTGACTGCACAATATTGACTGCACAATATGGTACCTGTATGGCTTGATTGGGCTCTGAGCGCCAACCTCAGATTATTGCAAGGTTTTTGCTTTTTCTGTAAAGCTTTTTTGAAATCTGACACAGCGGTTGCATTAAGAACAAGTTTATCTTTAATTCTATGTAAAACATGTATCTTTCATCAAAGTTTATGATGAGTATTTCTGTTATTTGATGTGGCTCTCTGCAATTTCTCCGGATATTTTGGAGGCATTTCTGAACATGGCGCCAATGTAAACGGAGGTTTTTGGATATAAATATGAACTTTATCGAACAAAACATATATGTATTGTGTAACATGAAGTCCTATGAGTGTCATCTGATGAAGATCATCAAAGGTTAGTGATTAATTTTATCTCTATTTCTGCTGGAAAAATGGCTGTGTTTTTCTGTGATTTGGCGGTGACCTAACATAATCGTTTGTGGTGCTTTCGCTGTAAAGCCTTTTTGAAACCGGACACTGTGGTGGGATTAACACAAAGTGTATCTTTAAAATGGTGTGAAATATTTGTATTCTTGAGGAATTTTAATTATGAGATTTCTGTTGTTTGAATTTGGCGCCCTGGACTTGGCTGTTGTCTGGCTGTTGTCATATCGATCCCGTTAACGGGATTGCAGCCCTAAGTTAACCAGTCTATCCCAGCCAAACCCTAACCCGGACAGCGCTGGGCCAATTGTGCGCCGCCCTATGGGACTCCCAATCACAGCCGGTTGTGATACAGCCTGGAATCAAACCAGGGTCTGTAGTGACGACTCTAGTACTGAGATGCAGTGCCTTAGACGCTGTGCCACTCAGGAGCCTTTCTACTTCACGTTTGGACCATAACCAGTAATTGCTTTGTCCATTCTTTTTACAGACTATTGCAATTACACATACCCCCATCTTTGCCCATACAAAGTCATGAAAATCGCCATACTCCCGTTGACTATAACGGGGGATCCTGTTTTCTGCAAACAATGCCTGCCTGCAGTACCACGGTCGGCCTTGAATTGCGTGGCTTCATCAAATACTGTATATTCTGGCTTCATTGAGAGGCAGTTGTTCTCCCCTGGTGACGACACAGATTTAGGTCATGGCTAGAAAGCCTCCAGCTTTTGTCAAATTTACGTCAAATTTCATATTTCATAGCAGGTTAGGAGAAATATCGTAGCAGGTTAGGGTTAGCTAAAATGCCAATTTTTTTATACTTAAAAAAAAACTTTTTACGTTTTGAGTTGACAAAAGCTGGATTCGTTCTAACCTTGACTCCATGGGTTTATTACTACCAGAAGTTCTTCTTTGACACCGGAAGTGTATCTTCAGTCATCGTTGGCGGCGGACCGTCAAAGCCAAAGGTAGCTGAGCTGGCTAATGTTTTAACGTTTAATTAGCTAACTAATCAATAATCCACATACAAATAATTGATCTTCAAAGACAAGCATTGCTGCCCCTTGGCTCGTTATGTAACGTTATTTTCTAGTCGAATTCCTGGCAAAACACACAAAGCAGAGCTTGCTAACGTTAGCTAGTTAGCTAACTAGGCACACTTGCTTGATTGTCAGCTAACGTTAACTTAGTAACTACAATTTTTATAAATAAACAAAGCTAACTAGCCAGGTCCAGTCAATTGGCTAGATATTAGTAACGTTAGTAGCTATAAAGATGTGTGTAATATACTTTTCATTGTCTGATTTCAGATTGTCACGCAGCACCCATGGGCTACTTGCTAACGTAGCTCACTCGTTAGCTAGCTACGGTAGCTCACTCGTTAGCTAGCTAACGTTACTGTAGCTATACTGATCAAAAATATAAACGCAACATGTAAAGTCTTGATTTCATGAGCTGAAATAAAATATCCCAGAAATGTTCCAGACGCACAAAAAAACGTATTTCTCTCAAATTTTGTGCACAAATTAGTTTACTAACCTGTTAGTGAGCATTTCTCCTTTGCAAAGCTAATCCATCCACCTGATATGCATAGCATATCAAGAAGCTGATTAAGCAGCATGATCATTACACAGGTGCACCTTGTGCTGGGGACAATAAAAGGCCACTAAAATGTGCAGTTTTGTCACACAGCACAATGCCACAGCTGTTTTGAGGGAGCGTGCAATTGGCATGCTGACTGCTGGAATGGCCACCAGAGTTAATTTCTCTGCCATAAGCCGCCTCCAACGTCATTTTAGAGAATTTGGCAGTATGTCCAACCGGCCTCACAACCGCAGACCAGGTGTAACCACGCCAGCCCTAGTCCTCCACTTCCAGATTCTTCACCTGCGGGATCATCTAAGACCAGCCACCCGGACAGCTGATGAAACTGAGGAGTATTTCTGTCTGTAATAAAGCCCTTTTGTGGGGAAAAACTCATTCTGGTTGGGTTGTCCTGGTTCCAAGTGGGTGGGTGGGTGTATGTCCTCCCAGGCCCACCCATGGCTGCACCCCTCTAGTCAGGTGAAATCGATAGATTAGGGCCTAATTTATTTATTTAAATTGACTGATTTCCTCATATGATGTGTAACTCAGTAAAATGGTTGCAAGTTGCGTTTATATTTTTGTTCAGTATAGATTTGTAGCTAGTTCACGAACGTTAGCTAACCAGCTAGCTGTCCACACAGCTATCAACAGCTTGCTAGCTGCAACTCTTGACTTGATAGTTCACAAGTCTTACGTTTGTTTTAAATTGTTAGCTGGCCGGTTGGCTGGCACACTATTCTAGCTGTCTGGCACACTATTCTAGCTGGCTGGCTGGCCCACTATTCTGGCTGGCTGGCTGGCCCACTATTCTAGCTAGTAGTGGCCCATTCAACAACAACACATGTCCTCTAAACAAGCAAGATCTTCAATGTATGTTCTTGTAACTTCCTGTGTTGTTTAGATGAGTGGTGATACTGATGGAAATAAGGAGTTCCACGAGCAGCTCCGGTTGCAGCAGCTGTATGGCCAGAGACAGGCGGACGGAGCTGACGCTAACACCTTCGTGGACCCAGAGGATGGGACGGTGTATGACTGGGACCACGACAAGAAAGCATGGTTTCCTAAAGTGTGTTACCATCACGTCTTCTGCTTAGCTGAAACCTTACATTTCTGTCTGCAACGACTTGATGTTGTAATACAAGGATGGGCAACTGGCGGAAGGATGCGGCCCGCCTTTTGTAGGCTTGCGGACCAATTTACCCCCTCCCCCCAGAAAATTATATATATCTATATATATATATATTAGGAACTCAGTCAGGTTCTCAACTGACAGTTGATAGTTAGAATAATAGAAATCACAAGGTGCAATTTCGAAATTTGCTTGTGCATCAGCAGTCATTCAATTAGCCCATGTCAGCAAACATTTTTAGATCGGTTAATTAGTCTAGCGGCCAGCTATCTAAACTTGTAAGCATGGTCGAATAACCGACCATGGTGGGGCCCAGTTATCATCTAAAAAAACTGCAAACATTTTCCTCCATTCTATGACAAAATGTGTATAATTGCAGGAAATTAAAGCAGGAAATTAAAACGGCACATTTTTCTCTCCGCCCAATAGCAAAATGTTTAGAATTGCAGCAAACTTGCTTTAAAGCTGCAACATTTTCTCTACTCCACATTGCAAAATGTGCAGAATTGCGGGAAATGATGGGGGATGACCCACATGCCACTGCGGCCCCTCATGACGAGGTCTGATTTTTTGATGGCCCCCACCCCCAACAAAGTTGCCCATCCCTGTTCTAATGTTATGTTTCTAGAACCTTTTAGAATTGCCATGACCCTCTGTCAGTTTTCATGGATTTGTGAGAATGTGTTGTGCGAAGTAGTGGTTGGGCTAATTCTGGTCTTCTTGTCCAGATAACAGAGGACTTCCTTGCTGCGTATCAAGCTAACTACGGCTTCACAAAGGATGGGGAGCATGATCCAAATGCTGCGTGTGCACCTGACACGGACACAACAGCCAAGCCAGAGGAGGGGAAGAAAGCCGAGAAGCGCACTGACACGGAACAGCCGAAAGATGGCAAAAAGGAGAAAGGAGAGAAAAGGAAGGCTGATACTGCAGGTACAGGATGTCTTACAGACATGTGTTTAGAATGAAATCGACATGTGACTTGGTGTATCCTCAAAGGGAATACTCAAACAAATATCATTGTCTTTGCAGCCTGGTTTGATGTGGAAACCGACAAGAATACCAATGTGTACGTGTCAGGTAAGTCTCCCTTCTCTGGATATGGCTACCAGACCTAAGTTCAAATACTATTTACTGTATTTTGAATACAGTACTTTCAAATACATTTCAAAACAATTATTTAGACAAAGTTTCTTTGAAAATTAAAGTAGTTGAATATTGGAATGTATTTGCAGGGCTCCAGATGAACATTTTCTCCTGGTACCACCATGCCCCAATGTTCTTTGCAGCGTCGCGCATTAGAAAACGTGTAATCATCATATAAAGTTATTCACAGTGATTTATTCAAAAGTGTAATAGACTAATGAGATGGTATTCAATAAATAAGTTGTTTTATTTAACATGTGATTCAAAATATTTAGATGTGCAACCTAATCCAGTGAATGTCATGAATTGTGGGTTGACAGTAGGCTTTTGTTGTTATATTTTACTGTTAAAATAGGCCTCCAGAATGTTCTTTAAAAAAAAATGTTTTTATAGAAATCTATTTGCCTGCATCTACACCTACTCATTCAAGGGTTTTTCTTTATTTTTAATATTTTCTACATTGTAGAATAATAGTGAAGACATCAAAACTATGGAATAACACATATGGAATCATGTAGTAACCAAAAAAGTGTTAAACCAATTAAAATAAATAAATAAACACCCTTGAATGAGTAGGTGTTCTAAAACTTTTGACCGGTAGTGTATGTGCGCTAATATCAAAGGCTAATTCACGACCTGAGTAAATGGAAACTCAAAACACGTTAGCTAAATCGCTAGCTCTCAACATAATGCCCACTGCTAGTAGCCATGCGTTAATCTAACAATAATTGAGGCCTATGCAATCGTAATGGCTGATGCCCATTTTGCTGTCTCCGTATATCTCAAAGCCATATCAAATATGTTGGTTGTAAAATAGTTGCTATTGAGCTCAACATTGAGAGTTGAAAAAAAACATTTTATACCTATAGAAATCTGAGAACCTCCTCTCTTCAACCGGGACAACAGGAAAGCTGTGTTTTACACGCAGTTAGATTTAAAAAATATTTTTACAAAATTACCCCGGAGCATTTTTTCCCCCGGGAAAGAAGAGAAAGAGAGAGTGGCTCATTCAACACAGCATCAGGGCCCTGTGAAACAGATACAGCGGCAGGAAGACACTTTCATTACAAATCATGGTTTTAGCCTCTCCAAAAAATAGGATGTCTTTAGTGAGGTGGTGCGATTTAAATGGTCGCAGTCTGGATCCCTGATTTGGAAATATGTTTTGAAAGTATTGGCATGTATTTACAACTACTTCAAATATAAGTCGTTGTTTTCGGCTTGTGCTTTGGCCAGTGTATTTGAAAATACTCAAATACACCGAAAATAAGAAATCCAAATATTTAAATACACGTGTATTTTGAACCCAGATCTGATGGCTACCAACACAATTGAATGTTCACTGTTTCGGCAGAAATGCATTGTTCAGGCAAGTTCCTACTGTCCTTTCAGTCAGGGAAGTTATTTTCTATTCCTCAGGTCTTCCACCGGACATCACCACGGAGGAGTTTGTTGAGGTCATGTCTAAGTGTGGCATTGTTATGAGGGACCCCATCTCTGAGGAGTACAAAGTCAAACTCTACAGGGACGGCCAGGGGAACCAGAAAGGCGACGGACTCTGCTGTTACTTAAAGGTGAGTGCTCTGGGCTTAGCGTTGTAATGGTTTGTTGTGTGTGTGTTTTGGTCTTACGAGGAGTGTAATCGAGACCATTAGTGTTCTCCCAGCGTTAGTGGGCAACGTCTGGGTGGATCTCTTTGTTGCTATGCGTCTATTTCCATGAGAGGATGTGTGTGTGTAGCGTTTCCATTCAGCGTGCTTCTCCTTTCCCCCTCCCTTGCAGAAGGAGTCTGTAGCCCTGGCTGAGCGACTGATTGACGAGTCAGAGATCAGGGGGTATCAGCTCCACGTGGAGGCTGCCAGGTTCGAGCTCAAGGGTCAGTACGACGCCAGTAAGAAGAAGAAGAAGAGCAAGGATTACCGCAAGAGGATGAAGGCACAGCAGAAGTATGTCCCGTCCTGCCATATTTCTATAACTGGAATTGGAATAGCTCAATGCTTCTGGGCATTTAGGTGTCCCTTTTTAGGCTTTTGTGTGGCTCATCTCTCACCATTGATCTGACTGATAGGCAGCTGGACTGGAGGCCAGAGAAGAAAGGGGAGGCGCGCAAGAGGCATGAACGTGTGCTCATCATCCAGAACATGTTCCACCCCAATGACTTTGAGGTGAGCAAATACCTCTCTCACTCACTCACGACCACAAAGAGCTGTTGTGAATAGATATAGATGACTGGTGTGAGGGCAGCAAATACCCCCAGCGCAATGAGTCGTTTAAATTGATTTAGACTCCTTACTATCGACAGCACTGTCGTATTTTAGGGAGTCGGGCTTGAGTCTTTCTCCCGTCAGAGATCAGGAATCGTTGTGTTCTAGTTTCACATCGCAACACTTCACCTCCAGTCCTTTTCTGCACTGTAGTAAACCTGTGTACCGTATCTCTGTCCCACAGGAAGACCCCCTGGTGTTAAATGAGTACCGAGACGACCTCCGGACTGAATGTGAGAAATTTGGTCAGGTGAAGAAGGTCATCATTTTTGATGTAAGTGCCTACTGATGGGAATCAGCTCACTTCATTTCAGTCACTCTGGTATAATTAAGCAAGAAGGCCTGGGGGGGGGTGTGGTATATGGCCAATATACCACGGCTAAGGGCTGTTCTTAGGCACAGCCCTTAGCTGTGGTATATTGGCCATATATCACAAACCCTCGAGGTGCCTTATTGCTATCATAAACTAGTTACCAACGTAATTAGAGCAGTTAAAAAATAATAAAAAAATCGTACCCGTGGTATACGGGCTGATATACCACGGCTGTAAGCCAATCAGCATTCAGGGCTCAAACCATCCAGTTTACAAAGCAAAATAACACACTCCAAAATCCGAAACATGTCAATGTAAGGTGTCAATTGGGAACTGTATTTTTAGTGTTCTGACAGTAGCCATGGTTCTATCCAACCATTTTTATGCAGTGATTGACCTGTTGCATAAAACAAACTCACAGCAGGCCTGGTGGAAACAGCAAATTGTTGGTAAACTTTCCTGAATGTTGACAACATAAAATATATTCTATATGGCTGGGTAGTTTTCTGTCATTGAGAGAATGCAACAAATGGTAGAGGAAATGCTTTTTTTTGCCTAAATGGAGATATTTTGTCGAAGTAAACTTGGAAGCTAGCTCTGTTGTGTTCTCCCACTATTACGACGTGGGAAACCATGGAGGTTATTAGGCTGAACAGACTGAAGTAAGTTATGGTGACAGGGTGGTGAAGGACTGCATTTTCATGTCACCGGCGTATTTGTATGCTGGTGACATGATGATCGGTGCCTCGCTGTCGTGTAGGCTACCATGTCAACAATCCAAAAGAAACACTTCAAACTTTTAAAATTGACCAATCAAAGTTTATGCGACAGAGTGTTTTGCCACGTGTGACATCACTGTGTGCTGCTTGTTATTCGCAACCAGTAAGTTAGACGGAAACACCTCTGGTGGGGAAATTTCGCATTCAAATCTTTCGGTAATTGGAGTGAAACCTAGCTAGTGACGTGGTCCTATGTCTTCCATAGAGACATCCTGATGGAGTGGCCTCGGTGGCCTTCAAAGAGCCAGAGGATGCAGATGTGTGTCAGATAGCACTGGACGGTCGCTGGTTTGGTGGCAAGAAGTTGTCAGCACAGCTGTGGGATGGATCCACTGACTACCAGGTAAGAACCATGCTGTTGTAACATTAGAAGCTGCTATGGCCCACATTTCAGCACAGATGGGGCTCATGAAGAGGCAGCGACAGGTAGTACAGTTGCTAGGTCACTATCACATTAAAGCTAAGAGAGGCTTAACACCTCATCAATTGTTTCCCGGGAACATATCAGCCACCTCTGTTAATGTACCATAGTGAAAATAACCGTTGGCGTGTGTCTGTCTATAGGTGGAGGAAACCACGAGGGAGCGAGAGGAGAGACTGAAAGGCTGGGCAGCCTACTTAGAGGGTGGGAGCAAGGGGCCTGCACCGCCGGGGGCACCGCCAGGAAGTACAGAGGGACCAAACACAACCACAGAGGAGTCATCCAGCAAGGCAGAGGGACCTGTGACAGAGCCCTCCAACTCTCAGAGCCAAGAAGCAGGAGCAGAGGCAGTAGTAGACCCTGGGGTGGAACCAAAGACCTCCGAGGACGAAGAAGTAAGTTCCACTGACAGCAGCCTGGCAGGAAGTGATGAAGAAGACACGTAGACAGACATCACTGTACATCTCCTTGTGTTCAGCATATAAAAGGACAGTCTTGCCTGACGTCTGCTAAACTTACCCCACACCTTGTTTGAGTGGTGGAAAGTGACACACTGAGGAATAAGGCTATTGGGATGGAAATACTCTGTTGCATACTTAGTGATGAATAAATAAAAAAAGTGATTTGTATATTTTCAATTCTTTCCCTCCACAATGACCTGTTTTATTGATTGACCTCAATAATTTGCAACATCACTTTTATGTCTTTTATACTAGGAATTTGTGTAATGAACTAAACGGGCTTGATTTGAATGCTCTGGTAATGGATACGCAGTCAGGGACCAAGCTTTGGAGAGGTCTTAAACTGAAAGGATTTACACCCATGTTTTTCATTGTCTCTCTTGAATATAGCAGCGAACTCGATTTCAACCTTCAAGCTAAAACTCCATCCTGTCTTGTCATGATTTGTTTTGAGATGGAAAATAAACGCAACGTTACCAATGGCAACCGTGCATGGTATTGTGTGTAATCTGTCACCCATGTTATTGATTTCTGTGTAGTTATTGCCATGAGGCAGTAGACTTGTTTTGTGTGTGTGTGTGTGTGTGTGTGTGTGTGTGTGTGTGTGTGTGTGTGTGTGTGTGTGTGTGTGTGTGTGTGTGTGTGTGTGTGTGAGAATGTCTCATGAACAAAGTAACAAAATACAATAAGAGTTGTGAAATGTTAGAAAGGGCAGCAGACACTGGGGAAGTAGTGGAAAGTGTTTCTGGCTGTGTTGAGGTTTCAGCCTGTGTGGGAGAGAGAGAGATATCAGTCTACTCTCCCGGTAGCAGGCTGGCTGTACTGAAGGCAGATTCACTTGGGTCAAGGCCTCCAACACCTCCAGCTTCCACACGAGCTCACGTGCAGCCTCTTAATGGTGTGCCCTAATGCGCTGTCACGCCAATAGCCATTGTCTTTCACACACAAAATGCTGCTGCACCCATCCTCTAACTGTAACAGATTGTCCATCTCCAAGTAATGTAAAAAAAAAAAAAAAAAAAACATAAATAGCCTGACAAGCCGGACGTCCGCGACAATGCCCCTCCATCGTGTGTAGATGGGAAGCGTGTTGGGTGAGATCTGTGGTTGTATCCACGCCCTCAAGTCTAAGAATGGCGACCAATTAGCGTGAAGGCGAGGAGCGCCTCTATAGTTTGGATTAGATGTGGTGTGCCCACAAGCTTAGTAAAGAAACGAGAGGGGAACGAAGTGTAAAACGGGATTTCCTTTTCCTCCCACACGCTGCCCTCAGACCCAGTCGGGAGGGTGACAATTCTGACGCCTGCAGGTGCCTAATTGTCAGTTATTTCGTCGTGCTCTGTCCACGTGAAGTGGGGAATTCATGACTGTCAGACTGGAACTACAGTGCGTTCGGAAAGTATTCAGACCCCTTGACTTTTTCCACATTTTGTTACGTTACAGCCTTATTCTAAAATATATATATTTTAACGTTCTCATCAATCTACACACAATAATGATAAAGCAAAAACAGGTTTTTAGATTATTTTGCAAATGTATAAAAAAAAAAAGAATCTCCTAGAAGGCCAGCAGCCCGGAGTCGCCTCTTCACTGTTGACGTTGAGACTGGTGTTTTGCGGGTACTATTTAATGAAGCTGTCAGTTGAGGACTTGTGAGGTGTCTGTTTCTCAAACTAGACACTCTAATGTACTTGTCCTCTTGCTTAGTTGTGTACCGGGGCCTCCCACTCCTCTTTCTATTCTGGTTAGAGCCAGTTTGCACTGTTCTGTGAAGGGAGTAATACACAGCGTGGTATGAGATTTTCAGTTTCTTGGCAATTTCTCGCATGGAATAGCCTTCATTTCTCAGAACAAGAATAACGTTTCAGACGAAAGTGCTTTGTTTCTGGCCATTTTGAGCCTGTAAACGAACCCAGAAATGCTGATGCTCCAGATACTCAACTAGTCTAAAGAAGGCCAGTTTTATTGCTTTTTCAATCAACATAACAGTTTTCGGCTGTGCTAACATAATTGCAAAAGTCTTTTCTAATGATCAATTAGCCTTTTAAAATTATAAACTTGGATTAGCTAACACAACGTGCCATTGGAAAACAGGAGAGATTGTTGCTGATAATGGGCCTCTGTACGCCTATGTAGATATTCCATAAAAAATCTGTTTCCAGCTAAAATAGTCATTTACAACATTAACAATGTCTACACTGTATTTCTGATCAATTTGATGTTATTTTAATGGACCAAAAATTTGCTTTTTTTTTCAAAAACAAGGAGATTTCTAAGTGACCTCAGACTTTTGAACGGTAGTGTATATCCAATGCAAAAAAAACATCTACATTTAAATGGTATTAATATTAATTTCCATTATTTCCCATATATTCCCGTTAATTCCCATGTATTCCCGTTAATTCCCACGGAAAGTTTCCACCCCTGAATATTCCCCAAAATGTGCAACTCTAGTTGAGGCACGGATCTGGGGAAGGGTACCAAAATATTTCTTAAACAGCCAAACTGAGCAAGACTCTTTGGTCTGATGAAACCAAGATTGAACTCTTTGGCCTGAATGCCAAGTGTCATGTCTGGAGGAAACCTGGCACAATCCCTACGGTGAAGCATGGTGGTGGCAGCATCATGCTGTGGGGATGTTTGGACATCATAAGGTGAATGCACCAACTTGTAAGTCGCTCTGGATAAGAGCGTCTGCTAAATGACTTAAATGTAATGTTTTTCAGCTGCAGGGACTTGGAGACTAGTCAGGATCGAGGGAAAGATGAATGTAGCAAAGTACAGAGAGATCCTTGATGAAAACCTGCTCCAGAGCGCTCTGGACCGCAGACTGGGGCGAAGGTTCACCTTCCAACAGGACAATGACCCTAAGTACACAGCCAAGACAACGCAGGAGTGGCTTCGGGACAAGTCTCTGAATGTCCTTGAGTGGCCCAGCCAGAGCCCGGACTTGATCCCGGTCGAACATCTCTGGAGATGAAAATAGCAGTGTAGCGACGCTCCCCATCCAACCTGACAGAGCTTGAGAGGATCTGCAGAGAATAACGGGATAAACTCCCCACATACAGGTGTGCCAAGCTTGTAGAATCATTCTCAAGAAGACTTGAGGCTGTAATCGCTGCCAAAGGTACTTCAACAAAGTACTGAGTCTGAATCCTTTTGTAAATGTGATATTTTCAATAAATTTGCAAAAATGTCTAAAAAACTTTGTCATTATGGGGTATTGTGTGTAGATAAGGGGGACAATTTAATCAATTTTAGAATAAGGCTGTAATGTAACAAAATGTGGAAAAAGTCAAGGGGTCTGAATACTTTCCGAATGCACTGTCTGTATTTCAGGAGGTATAGCAGCATCTTTTCAGCTTAGTAGACATTATCCATGTTTGTCACTGTCACATTTGCATTAAAGAACCTTACAGGAACACTGTATATATACTGAGGTAAATAATGATTCTGGATTTGCAATGGTTACTTGAAGGGACTGCATCCCATAATAATAGGCCATGAAACCAACGACCAACCACTAAAATGACCAAAGGGGTAGAATAGATGAATTTCAAGCCCCAGCCTTTGTCCTCTCCATGACCCTGTTACCAGTCTGGATACCATGGTGATGATGACCTTGTATCAACAGATGACCCTGCACCCCGAAGCTCCAAGACTGGGCTTGGATGGACCGCCTGTCCCCATCATTCTATATAGGCTTGGCTGCCAGTAATGGAGCCACAGATGGAAGGACAGACATCTCAACATGCCTTCTTGTAGATTATTGATGCCCTGGCACTAATATTAGTTTCCTCCATCTGTTTCATCTAGATGAAGTTTTTAGATCGACATGGACATTGACAAGATGAAAGATTTAATTATTCAGATTTCTCCTGTTCAATTTTACCCTACACCGTCTCGTGTTCTAGAACGTCAGAGACGGTCGCTAGCCTGGCATGTATTGTTTTATCCAATGCATCCTGCCACTCTGTTACTTTCCTGCTCGCAGGCCAGCTTCATCTAAAATGTCAATGTGGGGTAGACAGTACATGTACAATATGGCTATGTTTGTTATAGAGCACAGTGCTGCCAGCCCCACATGAAGAAATACTATAGTTTACTATAGTATAAATACTGTAGTATTACAGTGTTTATGCGGACATTACTGTAGTATTTATTCTATTTTTTTGGTTTAGGATATGACTAGTAAACTGTAGTATTCACTATACACTGAGTGGACAAACATTAGGAGCACCTGCTCTTTCCATGACATTGACTGACCAGGTGAATCCAGGTGAAAGCTGTGATCCCTTATTGATGTCACTTGTTAAATCCACTTCGGTCAGTGTAGATGAAGGGGAGGAGATAAGTTAAAGAAGGATTTTTAAGTCTTGAGACAATTCAAATCAAATGTTATTTGTCACATACACATGGTTAGCAGATGTTAATGCGAGTGTAGCGAAATGCTTGTGCTTCTAGTTCCGACAATGCAGTAATAACCAACGAGTAATTTAACCAAACAATTTCACAACAACTACCTTATACACACAAGTGTAAAGGGATGAAGAATATGTACATAAAAATATATGAATGAATGATGATACAGAACGGCATAGGCAAGATGCAGTAGATGGTATAGAGTACAGTATATACATATGAGATGAGTAATGTAGGGTATGTAAACATAAAAGTGGCATTGTTTAAAGTGGCTAGTGATACATGTATTACATAAAGATGGCAAGATGCAGTAGATGGTATAGAGTACAGTATATACATATGAGATGAGTAATGTAGGGTATGTAAACATTATATGAAGTGGCATTGTTTAAAGTGGCTAGTGATACATTTTTTACATCAATCTTTCCATTATTAAAGTGCTGTAGTTGAGTCAGTATGTTGGCAGCAGCCACTCAATGTTAGTGGTGGCTGTTTAACAGTCTGATGGCCTTGAGATAGAACTGTTTTTCAGTCTCTCGATCCCTGCTTTGATGCACCTGTACTGACCTCGCCTTCTGGATGGTAGCGGGGTGAACAGGCAGTGGCTCGGGTGGTTGTTGTCCTTGATGATCTTTATGGCCTTCCTGTGACATCAGGTGGTGTAGGTGTCCTGGAGAGCAGGTAGTTTGCCCCCGGTGATGAGTTGAGACATGGATTGTGTATTTGTGCCATTCAGAGAGTGAATGGGCAAAACAAAATATTTAAGTGTCTTTGAACAGGGTATGGTAGGTGGTGCCAGGCGCACCGGTTTGAGTGTGTCAAGAACTGCAACGCTGCTGTTTTTTAACGCTCAACACTAAATATAGTATTTACTCTAGTGTTTTGGTTTATTTTCTTAGACATTGAAGTGGGGACTTTTTGTTTGTTTTTTCCTAAATCCTTTACAAGTTTTTTCCTCTGTTCAATCAAAATCAAAAGCAATAGTCAAGTTCAATATTAAGTTTCAAATCAATCAACAGTCAAAAATAAACATCAAATCAATTCTAACACATTAAACCGCCTAACAAACATTCTAACACATTAAACCGTCCACATCACCAACAAACTAACATGGTAAAGCACACCAAGACAGTCGTGAAGAGGGCATGACAAAACCTATTCCCAGAAGACTGAAAACATTTGGCATGGGTCCTCAGATCCTCAAAAGGTTCTACAGCTGCACCATCGAGAGCATCCTGACTGGTTGCATCACTGCCTGGTATGGCAACTGCTCGGCCTCTGACCGCAAGGCACTACAGAGGGTAGTGCGAACGGCCTAGTACATCACTGACGCCAAGCTTCCTGCCATCCAGGACCTCTACACCAGGCGGTGTCAGAGGAAGGCCCTAAAAATTGTCGAAGACTCCAGCCACCCTACTCTCTGTTGTTATCATCTATGCATTGTCACTTTAATAACTCTACCTACATGTACATATTACCTCAACTAACCGGTGCCCCCGCACATTAACTCTGTACCGGTACCCCCCTGTATATAGTCTCGCTATTGATATTTTACTGCTGCTCTTTAATTACTTGTTACTTTTATTTCTTATTCTTATCCGTATTTTTTTTAACTGCATTGTTGGTAAGTAAGCATTTCACTGTAAGGTCTGTATTCGGCTCATGTGACTAATACAATTTGATTTGAAATCAACACAGCAAAGGTTACTGTCATCCCAGAAGGAAAAAGCAATGAATCACCATAAAAGCAACAACAAAAAACCTCAAAGCAAAATAAGGAAAATAAGGAAATCAGTAAGATAAGTATTGCTTTCACTGTTCGTATTTCTGTGTTTCTCTTCAAAGTCTGTTTAGGAATGAATCTTGTATGAGTTTGGTCTGGTGGTGTGGTTGACGGTGTGTCTGTGTCCTTCTGTCGGGGGAGGGGATGGGGTCTGGGCTGGCAGTGGCAGTTGTGGTGTCTGCTCCTGTGTCCAGGGTTGTTGCTGGGACTGGAACTGGGAACCGGGGATTGGTGCAGGTGCTGGGTCTGGATCTGGGTCTGTAGAGGGGAGGAAGGACCACCTGAGGAGCAAGCAGGCACACAAGGGAGCAAGACCATAAGGTCTGGGCTGGCACTTCCCTTAGGCCCTCTCTCTCCTTAAGGAAAACCACTGGACATATACTAAAAGAGCACATTTCCCATAAGCTGTAGTAAGTAAGTAAAGAGAATTAGGGCTTGTAGGGATAGCTCAGGGCTTCCACCCCTCTTCTCAGTGTGTCTGTCCAGTCAAGGGTGAGGTTTGCCAAGGGACAAGGGGGCTTGATTTTAAATAAAACAATCTTCATTGTATAATATAATGTAAAGAAGAAAAATATAGATTTTAAGGTTTGGGTAGGGGATACAGACCTGATTTCGGGTAAGGGTTTAGTTTTAGGGTGTAGGGTTGGGAATAGGAAGGGGTTCGGGGAGGGATTTAATATCTTTATTAGAAGAAGAAAAAACCATTGGAGATGGGACCTTGCTCTTACAGTTGCTGGGATGACCTGGTGCTTTATGATTGTGAGTAGTTGGTTGAGAGGATTACACACAGGTCTTCTCCAGAGCAGCAACACACTGGGCACATGGCGGTTCGGATCGCAGGTAAGTCGTTTGGGAAGTATAGGTATTCCTGTTTTTGTTTTTATAATAGGTCACTGCAAGTAAGTATACATGTTTTAAATGGCTGTAGGGAACACTATATGGTCTATACTTGGGATATAGGTTTCTCACTCATGGATGGCACATATTGGGATATGGGGGATGGGAATGACCGGGGTATTTGCAAATGAAAACTTGGGCATATCAATACAGTGTGTAGTGTAGCCTTCTACAGTTTATCCACAGAATTCAATATTAAGAACTACCTACAGTACACATGATCGAGGGATACTACAGTGTGTAATATACAGTAGTATTCTACAGTATACTACAACATTATATAGTAAGTCAGGGCTCCAGACTAACCTTTTCCCCTGCTGAAAGGTTTTGATGGCACCAGCCAATGAGTTGGACCCAAAGTTTTGCCAAGGCATCACACAATAGGAAAAAATGATCTTAGAAAATCATTCACATAGAAAATCAGCAGGAATGCATAATTCAACATATGTTTATGTGCAACCTAAACCAGATTGTCATGAATTTTGGATTGACTGGTAGACTGTTGTTGCTGTATCAAAATAGGACTCCAGAATTTCACTCTTTTGCAGTTCCTCAGCAGGGTCAGTTCCTCTCTCCTTTCCTCATGTCAAAATAAAAGTCCCCCACAAGTTCTTGCTTTTTTTGTTGTTGCAGGTAAGTGGAGAGGAAGTAGGTCTATAACAGACCCACGTTTGGAAAGCCTGTTTAAATGACATTCTATTAGACGTTTTTCCTCAATTTCCCCCACGCATAAGGACCAACCCTTTTAGCGTTGCTAAAAGCAGCTAGCTTCTTGGTAGCTAGTTATGAGGTTGGGAACTTTTCTGGGCTAGCTAGCACCAACTTAATAAAATTGCTAAGGGGCTAGTAGTATTACAGAGGAACAACTATCAAGGCCAGACCCAAATTCAGACACAGGAGGCAGATGGTTGGAGTCTTACAATGTTTATTAATCCAAAGGGGAAGGCAAGAGAATGGTCATGGACAGGCAAAAAGGTCAAAACCAGATCAAAGTCTAGGAGGTACAGAGTGACAGATAGGCTCAAGGTTAAGGCAGGCAGAATGGTCTGGCAGGCAGGTACAAAGTCCAGAAACAGGCAAGGGTCAAAACCGGGAGGACTAGAAAAAGGAGAATGCAAAAAGCAGGAGAACAGAAAAACCGCTGGTTGACTTAGAAACATACAAGATGAACTGGCACAGAGAGACAGGAAACAGGGATAAATACACTGCGGAAAATAAGCGACACCTGGAGGGGGTGGAGACAATCACAAGGACAGGTGAAACAGATCAGGGCGTGACAAACAAAGTTAAATATTTAAAAAAACTGAGGGGCTCCTATGGGCATGAGGCCTCTGCTCTTAAAGGTCCAATGAAGCCATTTTTATCTAAATATAAAATCATTTCTGGGTAACAATTAAGTACCTTACTGTGATTTTTTTCAATCAAATTGGTAAATAAGAAATGAAAAAATAGCTCCTTAGCAAAGAGCAATTTCACAAGCAAGAATTTTGCTTAGGACTGTCTGGGAGTAGTCTGAGTGGGGAGGGGAAACAAAAAAAACGAGTTCTTATTGGAACAGAAGTTTAGAACTCTTTCTTATTGGTCTATTAACTAATAATATCACCAGGTAGGCCAAACTCTGTCCCACCAAAACAGGCAAACATTTCAGGCAGTCTTTTCAAACAGCTCTTACACTAAAATGGCATTGTCGTCATTTTCACAATTCTACAGTATTATTCCAGCCTCGTCGTGTGGAAATATATATAAAACACAGGACAATCACATTTTTGACTGCACTCGGCCTTTACAGGTCTACAGGTCCCTGATATTTGCCGCTCATTCCTTTTGCCTCAGGCCCCACCTCCTACATCAACTGATCTGCTGTATTATTCCGGGATTAGTTATTACTTTTTGAGACGATGTTGAGGATTTACAATTCATTACCACTGTGGAAGAGCAAAGCAGAGAGGGGATCAAGGAGCTGCACTGATGTGACACCTGGTCTTATAGACTGCTGAGACTGATGAGATCAAGGGTGTATCTCTCTCAAAGGGTTACATCCTGACCCCTGGAAGCTTGTGAGCGTTATGGCTCAGAGAAGTTCTTTCTCCCGGATAACAATCTGAAGAGCTTTTGAGCAGCCTCATTGCGCCTTCTCAGGTTCTCTTTCGATGACCAACATACTCAAAGCTAGAGGTACAGTAGTATTGTTTACACTGAAATGCAGTTCTACTTGACAGCCAGAAGAGATAGTCAGTCTATTTCAAGTGTGTTGTCTTGCTTTCTGTTTTGATGGGGGACGCGCCGGCATCAGATTCCACATGGTCAATAGATAAGCAGTGTGTCTCTGTATGGGGAAAGTGAGATGCCCCGTGAGATGGGACAGTATCATGGCACTTCAGACAGAAGATGCCTCTTTCGACAACCACAGGAAGAAAGGGCCCATTCAAATAAAAGCCTTGGGCCCCAGAACTTCATGCATGCAGCTATTTTTATATTTACAGGAACATAAGTGTAACATTATCTGACTGTGAAAAGTATGATTTATCCAAGTGTGCAGGTTGTGACTAATTAGGGAATTAGCCACTCAACAGAACACCTTGTATTCCGTCATGACTCACGGCTCATGGTAAAAATACACTCTCTGTGCATTAGTGCAATAGTGTGCTTTCTTCATGGAATAGAAACGATTTTGGGTTTTCGTCTAATCACATTTGTCTATTAACCGTAGCCTACCCTTGTTGGTTAATACAACTACACTGAACAAAAATATAAACGCAACATGTAAAGTGTTTGTCCCATGTTTCATGAGCTGAAATAAAATGTGTTTACATCCCTGTTAGTGAGCATTTCTCCTTTGCAAAGATAATCCATCCACCTGACAGGTGTAGCATATCGCGAAGATGACTAAACAGCATGATCATTACACAGGTGCACCTTGTGCTGGGGACAATAAAAGTGCACACAACACAATGCCACAGATGTCTCAAGTTTTGAGGAAGAGTGCAATTAGCATGTTGACTGCAGGAATGTCCACCAGAGCTGTTGCCAGAGAATTTAATGTTAATGTCTCTACCATAAGCTGCTTCCAACGTTGTTTTAGAGAATTTGGAAGCACGTCCAACCGGTCTCACAACCGCAGACCACGTGTAACCACGCCAGCCCAGGACCTCCACATCTGGCTTCTTCACCTACGGGATCGTCTGAGACCAACCACCCAGACAGCTGATGAAACTGTGGGTTTGCACAACCGTAGAATTTCTGCACAAACTGTAAGAAACCGTCTCAGGGAAGCACATGTACGTGCTCGTCGTCCTCACTAGGGTCTCGACCTGACTTCAGTGGGCAAATGCTCAACTTCGACGGCCACTGGGACCCTGGTGAAGTGTGCTCTTCATGGATGAATCCTGGTATCAACTGTGCCGGGCAGACGGCAGACAGAGTGTATGGCGTTGTGTGGGCGAACAGTTTGCTGATGTCAACGTTGTGAACAGAGTGCCCCATGGCGGCGTTGGGGTTATGGTATGGGCAGGCATAAGCTACGGACAATGAACACAATTGCATTTTATGGATGGCAATTTGAATGCACAGAGTTACCCTGACGAGATCATGAGGTCCATTGTCGTGCCGTTCATCCACCTCCGTCACCTCATGTTTCAGCATGATAATGCACGGCCCCATGTTGCAAGGATCTGTACAGAATTCCTGGAAGCTGAAAATGTCTCGGTTCTTCCATGGCCTTCATACTCACCAGACATGTCACCCATTGAGCATGCTTGGTTTGCTCTGGATCGACGTGTACGACAGCGTGTTCCAGTTCCCACCAATATTCAGCAACTTCGCACTGCTATTGAAGAGGAGTGGGACAACATTCCACAGGCCACAATCAACAGCCTGATCAACTCTATGCGAAGGAGATTTGTTTCATTGCATGAGGCGAATGGAGGTCACACCAGATACTGACTGGTTTTCTGATCCTCACCCCTACCTTTATTTTAAGGTATCTGTGACCAACAGATGCACATCTGTATCCCCAGTCACGTGAAATCCATAGATTAGGGCCTAACGAATGTATTTAAATTGACTGATTTCCTTATAGTGAATGAACTGTAACTCAATAAAATATTTGAAAGTGTTGCATGTTGTGTTTATATTGTGGTTCAGTGTATTTTAGAGTAATGCCCTGTTCTTTGCGTAGCATGGTATTCAATTAAAACGAAGACAACTGCCAAGGGGACAGTGAGATAAATAAAGAGTTGGCGTTGAGCCGCCTGGGGCCGTTTTGTCGATAGATAGCCTGGTACTCTTTTGGAAGTGTATAGCTACAGATGTATGATTTTAATTTGAGCCAGTTTGCTACAACAGTAAAATAATCCTAAAGCAACAGGAAATGTGAATTATGAGTATTAGAATCAGGCCTAATGGACATTTGTTGTACTGGTTACATTTTTCGTTAGGGCAAATCAAGTCTGACATTTTAAAGTGAATATTACAAACTTTAGAAGCCTTTTTAAACCTTGAATACACTATCAATTTGCATTTCCTTCTGTGCAGGAACATTCTCAGCACCAAAAGACTGATCAAATTAAGAGCCTACATCTGTAGAGCTGCAAGCGAGAGCAGGAGAAACTGAAATCTGCAGGCAGGCGACTGATATTTATTGCCCATGTTTGCACTGACAAGGTGTGAGTGGGAGATCCAGGACAATTCTCCCCCGGCCACTTGAAATTACTCGTCCAGCGCCACCAACTCAGCAAGTGCTACCATGGTAGTTGAGAACAGCAACTTAAATTTTAGCACCGAGGACAGCTCCGGGACGAACCTCAGCGCTAATGACAGTGTCCGCGACACTCTCATGTCCAGGGAGCAGTCCGAACTCGGCAGGACAGGGCACACAGTGGTAGCCGTGTTTCTCGGTGTCATTTTCCTGTTGGGATTCCTCAGCAACTTATTCGTCCTTCTCGTCTTTGCGCGGTTTCAGGTGCTGAGGACGCCCATCAACCTCATCCTGCTCAACATCAGTGTGAGCGACATGCTGGTGTGTATCTTCGGAACTCCCTTTAGTTTTGCCGCGAGCCTCTATGGCAGATGGCTCATCGGAGCCCACGGGTGCAAATGGTACGGTTTCGCCAACTCGCTTTTCGGTGAGTTGACTTGGTGATCTATAAGCTTCCTATCCTATTCATACTGGTAACGTTTCAGAGAGATTGGAATCCGAGGGAGAAAAGTACGTCATCTCATGTTTCAACAGGTCCCCTCACGCCATGCTCTCTGCCCTGTGTGAGAGATGCTACATGTAGTCTTGAATGTGATGGATGATGAATTAACATAACAGTAAATAAGCAACGAACAGTTTTGATCTTCGAGACACACTACAGTCAGTTTGACTGGTAAAGAGACATACTGTATTTTGAGTCAAGTGTTCCCGAGTCAAACCAGTCTTTCTTGATACATGTTTGTATTTTTTTGTTATGTAGGTCTAAGTTTACACTGTATTTTGTCCATAGCTCAACAATATACCAACTAACCATTAGAATCATACCTACATCATATTTAGCTGACTGGATTTTTTGCCACAGCGGAAATGATCAACATTGTGCTCCTGTGCATGCCCTGCATGCCTTTCATACACCAAGTGGAGTAACCTGGGCTTGCTCAGGACTTAAAATGCTGACATCTGGAGACAGAGTGTAATTTATATGACAGGTTTTAGAGTGCAAGGGTATGAGTTAAGGATTGCAATGTGAAAACATTTACTTCCTCTATGCTCAAGCATGTGAATGTGTGTGCCACATGCATTGCAATGGCCAATTGGTAATCTACTCCATGTAGACATTCTGGACAGTGTATTGCATAACCTTTACGTTTGAATGTAGCATTATGCTCACCAAAGCTACAACTCTACCTCCATCCATTTCTCTGTGCAGGCATCGTTTCTCTAGTATCCCTGGCAATCCTCTCCTACGAGCGCTACTCCACGATATTGTGTTACACAAAGGCTGACCCGTCTGACTACAAGAAGGCCTGGCTGGCCATCGCGGGCGCCTGGCTCTACTCCTTGGTGTGGACGGTGCCACCTTTCTTTGGCTGGAGCAGCTACGGTCCAGAGGGGCCAGGCACCACGTGCTCAGTGCAGTGGCACCAGCGCTCTTCTAGGAACATCTCCTATGTTACCTGCCTCTTCATCTTCTGCCTCCTGCTTCCCCTGCTGCTCATGATGTTCTGCTATGGGAAGATCGTCTTTGCCATCCGCGGGGTGAGTCAGTGTTGTTGGTTTACGCTGTACGGATTATATTGATCATGGTGAGAATTTTGATGATGATGGTGGGCGTGCTTGCATGTGAAAATGACAATGGCCACAATGACAATCATGTCAAGGTTGATTATGTCTCTTCGACTGTTTGTCACACAAACAACGTCGTTGGTGTGCTGAAGGAGTTTTCAAATAGCTTTGCCCCGAGTAAACATCTTCACCCCTCTCTGATGGCAGCATCTGTCTCTCAAAAAGCATATTTCACCTCCCTCTCCAGAGAGCCATCAATCTGCCACGGCCCTGTCCTAGACCGCTCCCAAAAGACTGCTCAGAGTGCTTCAGCTTGCTGCCTGACATGTGTAGAAAACTGATTACGATCAAGGCAGCACAAATACATTTTAAAAAACGGTCCTTGAATTGCAGCACTTACACTCTATTTCCTATCATGTCTCTGATGTGTCACTGAAGGGAATTTTTTGCACACCTCCCAATGTGTTTTGTTAATAAATAAAAAAGATAAACTACTAAATCTTTAGGACTGTGTGATCTCTAGGGCTGTGTGATCTTTAGGACTGTGTGATCTTTAGGACTGTGTGCTCTTTAGGACTGTGTGATCTTTAGGGCTGTGTGATCTTTAGGACTGTGATCTTAGGACTGTGTGGGATCTTTAGGGCTGTGTGATCTTTAGGACTGTGTGATCTTTAGGACTGTGTGATCTTTAGGACTGTGTGCTCTTTAGGGCTGTGTGATCTTTAGGGCTGTGTGATCTTTAGGACTGTGTGATCTTAAGGACTGTGTGATCACAGCAGAATGAATAGATTCCACATGTTATGGTGAAATATTAAAGACAGAGAAAATTATTGAAAAAGCAGGAAGTGGAAATGTCGCAATGTTTGTATAGCAGACCTTAGTTAAATATATTAGCAAGAAATCCTTGAACCACACGTTCAGTCCAATGAAACCATTTATCATGTTGGGACAGCTGTGAAAATCTAGTGGCCAACATCATTAATGCTCAGTTCTGCCAGCTTGCAGTCCTCACTCTGAAAGCGAGGCAAGCTTGCTAGTCCACCTTTCTACTAATGCAATAGTGAGAGATTTGGGACATAAACAAATGAAAACATAAAGGATGCTTGACTCTCACACATTTTTTGTGGAAAATATATAGAAGATGAGTAACAGCGGTTGTGGCAATGACACCGTCTGTCTTTCCTCCAGGGGGAAAAATATGCCTAGAGAGGTCAGGTTTACAACAGGCTGTCAGCCTTAACTCAAATATGGCTCATCCACAACACGGTGCCCTTTGAGGTGGTGTCCTTCGCCTTGTGGCGGAAGGTTGGGCGGGAGACGGGGAGAGCTGAGGTTGATTGAGATCGCAGCTGACGCAACCTGTCTGAAAGTAGTCCGTCTTGGTGGCCAGAGCTCGTATAGGTCTCATGAATGAATCACCCCGGGGATTATTTTTCATCCAGATTGAATGTGTCTATCATTGGTCACTAATGACGACAACCTGTGGTACCGCTGGCTTCCTTGTTTTTACACCACATGTCACACAGAGGGACCAAGGACAAGACAACATCAGAAGTTCTTTGTAGAAGACTGACTGCCATAAGAGTACATTCTGATGGTAACCAGAATTACCCTGGTTACTCTGAAGCCCTTCTGAAACCAAGCGCTCGGAGGAGCACTCACATTGCCTGTCCTATATCCTAACATAAACGTTTAAGTCTTTGTTCACTCTCCTTTCATTCAGATAGATATTCCCTGTGGCCATTTAGGAACACGTTTTCTTGGTGTTGGGCCACAAATGCATGCCGCTTGGGTATGATTTTGAGCACCAGTTTTGCTACGCTTATACACTGTATACCTACTGTGGTTTTATGCATTAGGCAGTCTTCAGTACAGCTAGACTTTCTCAGCAAGTCCGTAGGACTCAATAATGACTGCGCTGCAGGTGGCTGACAAGTTGGAATGACAGCAGAAATTGACACGAGGTTGTTGATTTACACCCCCAGCTGTGTTTGATTTCCTTTGTCAGGTGTCAAGGCTTGTTCCACTCCAGTGTGCCGTATATTTGTTGTGGTTCGACTATTAAGATGAGAGATTACTTTTCATTCATGTAAACAAGTTGAGATTTATTTTAGCCAGATTTCTCTGTTTCGGACACGTTTTCTTATTTGGGGAAAAACGCGACAACTTTAGTTACTGGGTAGTCTACATCTGCGTTGCTAAATTGTAATTGATGGGGGGTAATATTGTTCCACATCCATCAACAAGACGTTATCTCCACCCCACTATTCTCATCATTACCTATTGTTTACCATGCAGGGAGAACTATTAGTTACATGCAGCATATCAAATGATTCATGGATTTCATGGGGACCACTTGTGCAGAAAAACATTAGAGGTCATGACATCATCGTTTCTTAAGTGGGCAAACAGAATATGTATAGACTTCAAGGAGTAGATCAATGATCATATAGTTTTACTGCACAACGGGGACTGATGCACATCTCAGAATCAGTGTTGTCTTCTATCATTTAACCATTCGATTTCAGGACTCGAGCCTATCCCATGGGGATTTGACCATCACTTTTTAGCCATTATTAACCATGACCTCTAGCTTCTATGCCTGTTTTTCTAGGTTAAAGCTCACACCCTATGACTGTCTGTGTAATGGTTATATGATTTCCCCGCGTACACATGAAATAAGCGTGTTTTATGTGTTCATTCCCTGATATACTGACATCACGAGGCAGCCTTTTACACTGCTGTCACTATAACCTAAACCTGACCACTGAGACTGTTAATGACCCGATGGTAGTGAGGCTTTGGTACAGGGTTTTGTCAGTAACTTGAATAAAATGTGTTATCTCCTCAGGTAGCCAAAATCAACCAGTCGTCTGCACAGCGGCGGGAGACCCATGTGTTGGTGATGGTTGTCTCCATGGTGTCCTGCTACCTGCTGTGCTGGATGCCCTACGGGGTGGTGGCTCTGCTGGCCACCTTCGGCCAGGTTGGCCTGGTCAGCCCCACCACAAGCATTGTCCCCTCCATCCTTGCCAAAAGTAGCACCTTTCTCAACCCTGTCATATATGGGCTTTTAAATAACCAGGTAAAAGGCTTATCAACGGGACACTGGCCATTGTTCTACTTCTCAGTGATTTGATATGGAAATGGGGGAAACCTTTTACGTCAGTACTCCGTTATTACACAGTGGACGCATTGATGATGTCATGTGTGCCAGTTCTACAGGTGCTTCCTGGCCTTCATGAGCTGTGGGTCAGAGCCAGCAGGCAGCCACACCCTCCACACCCTGCCCAGCAGCCGAGTGGTTGGCCCTAATGGCAACTCTCCAGCCCCAGAGGAGCCTGGTACACGCGAGCCTCTGGACGGCAGTGGGACCTCCTCGAAGACTCAGACATGTGGCCAGCAGAGAGAGAAACCTGACCTGGTCCTGGTTGTGCACTACACCCCTTGAGGAACAGAGGTATTTTGGGCCGTGGAGAAAGAGCCCACTCCCCTGCTCATATGAGCCAAAACACATGGTGCCCCACACTGCAAAATATGATATGATAGGGGAAGTTATCTATTCTGCTGCAAACTGGAGATACATAAGTATCTCTCTTTTCGTTAGATGGTGTTATTTGTCACCTGGATGTGTAAATGCTCTGTCATATACATAGGCGGAAATCCCAGGGGGGACACGACCCCCCCATCCTGGGAAAAATATGATTTGTCCCCCCCAATATATCACTGTAAACATAACTATGTAATTTCAATAATATTAATAATACGCAATGAAAGCACTTGTGCTGATTATAGACACTTAATAGCGCGTTTTTAAGTTTCACAAGATTGTGACCCCCCCGCCCTTTGCCTCACAATGGTTTGATCCACTGCCAGTTCTTTAGCTGGCAAGGTAATAGAGGGTTCGTATCTACTGTCCGAAAGGCACTCARTGTACGTAACTGACGTGAGGTAATCCAGTCAATCGTGCCTTAGCAATGTATATATTTTTTTAATGTTGCAGGGTTCACACACTAGCTGAATTTGCAGAGCTAGCGCGCAAACTAAAGCAAACATTAACTATCAAGCTAGCTAGTACCTATTCCATTTATGTGGCGTCGTCAAAGATGGAATATTTGCTATCGTCAGTATATTCCAAAATTAGCATGCAGCTGTAGTGCTTCAAAGTCCCTGTGATAAGGTTAGCGATAAACTGAAGTCCAAACTGAACAGAACTACACTCTCTTATACCATTGTCTTAAATATATTTAATGGTCTCGTTGCAAAAGCTAAATTGTCGCTAGTGAATTTTTTATTTTTTCACCTTTAACCAGGTAGCAAAGATTATAGCAAACACCACAGAAACGGAATTGGTGCTCGCTAGCTTTGCAAATTCAACTATTGTTGGAAGCCTGCCAATATGAAACAAACTATGTTAAAATTTCAAAACGTTGCAGCATGTGTTGTGTAAATGTGTGTGTGCAGCTAGACCGATCAGCCAGCCAGGGTAGAAAAATGTCAGAAAAAAGTAAAAAGACGGACATCAGAGTATTTTTCAGTACACCAAAACGCAAAGTAAGAACTCTAGTAGCCTAATATCTCAAAGACCAGTTTATAAAATGTTCATAAGAAAGAAGTGAAATGCTAATGGAAATGTTTCACAATGTATGTCATTAGGCAGAGCAGGCAACAGATGGCACACAGACAGCAGAACTGGGGACAGATATGCAGGGACAGACTGGCAGAGACAGGGAGTCTCAGGTAAGTTTGTTGAGTCTTTGTTTGGCAACATTATGAAAGGTTCTCCATTTTTTTGATTTGTAAAATAGGGACATAATTGGAAAATGCCATGGATACCCCCACTCTCAACTTAAACTGGTGACTGAACAAGATTTGTTAAGGCAATGGTATTGCTGTTGTGATTAATTGTGGAGTTTTGGGTACCGGTAGTTAGGAGTACAGCAAACACCTTATTATTTTCTAGGAGACAGACTGTGAGTCAGTGAGGGTGGTGAAAGGGAAAGACCAAGGAGAGAGACTTCAGAGGACGTGTCACAGCACGGCAGGACCAGGTGTCACCCTTGTTGCCAGCAGCACCAGTATAGGGGACAGTGGCACAGCATCGTCCAGTTACCTCAGTGATGACACAAAACCATATCAGCCACACCCACAATTTATAGAACCGCAAACTCTTGCAAACAGAGTGTTGACGTTTCAAGAGAGAGGAACACTGCACTGATAAGGAACACTGCTTATAAAACTATTATTATTAGTAGTATTATAATGATTTAAACAAGTTGGGACAACCCTTCAGTTAACTACTGTACCTAACAATTATCCAGTAGTAGTGATTATGGTCCCTCAATATACATTTAACATATTACAACATAGTCTATGTGTTACAGCACTACTTTTGGTGTCCCCCTCAGGAATTGCTCCTGAGAAAATTTCATGTAATTGTCCCCTCCAAGGTTGATATCAGATTTTCGCCCCTGGTCATATATATCGCAGCAACCTTTTCCTTCACCCTGCGGTTGAATGTGTGCTGTTCAGCCACAAGGTGGCAGCCTGCTGTAACATTGACCTATGTTGGAGACTGTAGAGATAAAAACATTCATCCGTTTTAGTAAACCCAGCACCCCACATACCACCAGATGTAAGATCTCCTGTATATCATCTTTGTACCAAGCGGTGGGTGAGTTGATGTGTCTGCAGAACTTGATGGCAGTGTTTCCGATGTAGATTATGAGATGACAACCCATTGTTCATCATGGGTTCTCTCACATGTAACTAGAACCCGGATGCCTTGTTGTGGACGCATGTTCAAACACAGTAACATTCACAACGGTCCCGGTATTCATGTTGAGAATCACCATTCTTTTACAAGATGGTTGTCACATTATTAAGAGGCTCTGATAGGGGGCTCCTAACCTTTTCTTTATCTATGAACATTGTTACACTTTGACATTGGGTTATCATTGATGTAGTGACTTGTTTAATAAAGATGTTTTACAAAGATCGTGTGTAAAGGAAGATTCAGTGTTATTTGGACCGTCACCCTGCTGAAAGGCTGCCCGCTACATCTCCTTTTCACCACTAGATGGCACTATGAGCCCGAATGGGCTTTTATCACTAATGAACCACACCTCACAATGGAATGCCACGAGCAGAGGTAAACCACTTCTAAGATCATGGCTAGAAGGGTTTCAGCTTTTGTCAGAATTGACTTCTCGTAGCATGTTTAGGAGAACTTACGCAGCAGGTTAGGAGAATAAACGTGGCAGGTTAGGAAAGGGTTAGGGTTAGCTAAAATGCCCAAAAGAAAAGATACATCTAAAGATCAATTTGACAAAAGCTGGAATCCCATCTAGACATGACCCACTTCAAACCCATGTGATTCATGATGTATCCGCCCTCCTTTTTATGTGACAGTCCTGTGAAGTTGATTCTTCCTCTTCTTTCTGCATACAGCTACTGGGGCTTATAATATAGCAATAGCTCATCTATCTGTCCAAAATGACCCAGATGTGAAGATAGGAAAGTGGACAAAAATAGGGACCAAAGCAAATGTCTGTAGAGGGAGGGGACCATGATGGAGGGGGGAGAGAGTCATAGACTGGGCCAGTGCTCTGAGCCCAGCAGGTGGTCAGGGGTAGATGTGTACCCTACTAGCTCGGAGGCTTGGTCTGGCACTGAGAGGAGAGACTGTTGAAAATAAGTTTAAAAGTCATGAAGGGGAGTAGACACAAATGCATGCACGCACACACAGAGAGGGGAAAAAAATACTTTGGAATCAGAAAAGCGGAGCAACATTTTTGATGAATGATGAGGACCTATAATGTTTAACAAATAGTTTAATTTTCTGTTTCTCACCGGTCTCCAGTTAATCAACTAATTATCTGAACGGTTTTATAGTCAAAACCGTTGATTATAAACGGTTTTGTGAATGCTAGGTCTCTAACTTCCCTTCCCTCCTCATCAGCCTCAACTGTAGATGGAATTTCATATTTGTTCATCAGTTTCTCCTCTTCCAAATGTTCCAAAGAGGTGGAAGATTCATTTTTGTTCAGTTGAGTGAGTATGAGAGATGAGAGAAGAGCCAGTAGGAGGTCTTAGTCTGTGACTGGTTAGGCCCCTCGCCTCCTCCTCCTCCCCTGGCTGTTTCCATGGTTGCAGGGTCAGGGGCCCCCCTCCTGCTGGGCCCTGATCCAAGACAGGCCAGCACCTCAGCAGGGGCGCAATTACTGCAGGCTCGAGCCTGTCACCACAACCTTCACCACCACCACCACCATGGCTGACCGCTCCTCTCCTATGACAGGAGTCTCCTCAGAACAGTGCCGTGGAGGTCAATGAGGATGAGTATGGTGAAGAGGAAGCAGGAGAACAGGGAAGATGAAGATATGGGGGAACTTTGAAAAAAAAAAAATCGAAAACAAATATGTGGCAAGCATGATTACTCAATCGCTTGGGAAATTGCGGTGAAATTACTGAGTACACATTTGATACTTGTGAGGTTGTCCCCCAAAACGCAGAACCGACAGGAAGTCTGTTGACATTGGCACAGCCAGGCTATCCTTTAGAAATCAACACGACTAGACCCCCTCAACGATGACACAGACACTTGCGTGACAAAGGGCCGTTGGAAACTGCTTATATCGGTTGATCCTCTTAGAACGTAGTGCGAGCTAAGCCAGCAGATCTAGACGAATAGAGATGAAGGGTAGGTTGAGGAGGTGCGTAAGGGTTGTGTGCCCGTTCAAGGCCAACAGTAAAATAAACACTTGCAATAGATAATACATGAACGGCGCAGTGCATTGATTTAAATATGGGTTCTCTCTGCTCCCGTGCTCATCGTCAAAATGGCATTCATTATAATAATCTGATAAGGGATATCCAGGTATTTCAACACAATGTCTTCATTTTCTAAGCAGACGATATCTCATAGGCTATATTGAGAGCAGATTAGTGTATGGATCTACACAATGCACAGCATCATGATAAATAAACAGGGAAAGGAGAATTAAAGTAGTACCAATTTATTGGCCATTTGGGATACACTGCACCGATGGAATCCTTTCCAACAAATCAACGAGCCATAAATTAAAGGCCACCATTTTTAAAGGTCAGATTTATGTAATTTATTTTATTGTTCCTGATATTTATTAAACTTTCGCCTTGTTCTATGGCAGTTTACATTTAGCTTTCATTTAATTTTTGAATTCCAGCGGGGAAAACAACAGATGTCTACTTGAGTCTGAATCTGATGCTAGTTTGACGAACTGAACAACATACTAGGCCTATACCAGATGTATTTAAATTGCTTGTTTAAAACCTTTCCCTTGATGTCCAACTGAATACTTTCAGATTATTTTGTGTCTTGTGGGCAGTAATGGGTTGTCAACTTTAGCATTGTCCTCAAATACTGGATCTTGGGAATCATTTAGCAAAAGGTAGGTTACGACTCCAAAATCTAAAAAATAAACGCCTAAACATCTCTACAAATGGATCTTATCTAAGTTAGACTCAACATCGTATAAAATGCCCATAAACATTTTTCTTATTAAAGTTTTGACTGAAGTTGCATGCCTCTTATGAACTTACGAAATATAATTTGTATTTGATTGATTTATATCCGTAAAATGTATACACCAACATTATAATACGTTCCAACAAAAATACAATTAAATAAATGATATTATAAACGGTATATTTTAAGATAGAGAAATGAAGCCATTCATTTTTATGTTGTTCTTTTCTAAAGGCGACATGGAATGTCGACCACAGTAGACCTATCTTTTTCTGTCTTAAAACGGATTCTGACGAAAGAGCTAAAATAGGCTAGCGCGAGCCTATTAACATGCAAATGAGCCTATACTGTTCTTCAACTCTATCTATTAATACATTTCCTCGGTCATCTGCTTTCCTTCTTTCTTTTTATACTATAGGCCTATTTGGCTTTTGCTTCTTCATTTCGTATATTTTTGTGTCTTTCATCGTGTATTCATTTATTTGTCTATTTATCAGTAGCCTAGAGGCTTATATAGAGGCCTGCCTATTAATTTAAAGGCTTTGTGTGGGTCACATTTTCATCTATTATACAGTCAATGTGTAGTCTATTCCAAGGATAAGACTTTTCCAAACATTTGGGAGGGGGGATACAGAATAGAAATGACTCCAAAATTACAAAATTTTATGATGGCGCCTTTGAAGCGTAACACTAAGGCAATGCATAGGCCTATACCCTGTGTTTTCTGTAACTTTGTTGAAAACTTGGCAAACGTAGATTCTATTGACGTTTTAGTGTTTACACTTGGACAGTTAACCCTTTCAAACGTACCATTCAACCAAATTGGTTGAGAGGTCCTCTTTGAATATTGACTTATGACGCTTGACCAGCAGCATGGATGTTTTTGTCGAGTCTTCGATGGTTGAGGATGTAGGTCTACACGGAGCTGGTGGCGTGGACGACTCATATCCAGAAGTTCCCGTTGGGGAGTTCTCCGAGGTTTGAGATTTGTGAACCTGCGAAGTGAGAACATTTATTGTACATTTGATAATTTAAAACTTTATTTTTTTGATTGATCCAATTGATTGAAAAAAAATGCCTATGTAGTCCTTCCGTTGTGTTTGTAATGTTTTGTGTGTGTTTAAAAAAAACATTGAAATAATGCAGAAACGTGATTTCTAGGTCATATAGGCCTACAGGTAACGGCCAAAATAACGGAAACACGTGAGTAAATGAGGGATAACATGTCTATTGAAAGCAGTTGCTTCCACACAGGTGTGGTTCCTGAGTTAATTAAGCAATTAACGTCCCATCATGCTTAGGGTCATGTATAAAAATACTGGGCAGGCCATTACTTTGGATAGCCCTCATAGGATGACAACGCTCCCATCCATAAGGCATGAGCGGTCACAATGGTTTGATGAGCATGAAAACGATGTAAACCATATGCCACGGCGGTCTCAGTCACCAGATCTTAACCCAATTGAACATTTATGGGAGATTATGGAGCGGTGCCTGAGACAGCGTTTTCCACCACAATCATCAAAACACAAAATGATGGAATTTATCGTGGAAGAATGGTGTCGCAACCCCCAGACACTCTATGCCAAGGTTAATTGAAGCTGTTCTGTCTCCTGATGGCCTAACGCCCTATTGACACTTTATGTTGGTGTTTCCTTTATTTTGGCAGTTACCGGTACATTTGCATTCATTCTCCAGAAAAGATGGCTTACCTTCGAGTGTTTCCTCAGAGAGCTGGGATGAGTGTAGGCCTTGTCGCACAGCTTGCAGATGTATGGCTTGTCTGAGGTATGAACGTGCATGTGTTTTTTTCTGTCGCTGCTATTTGCGAACCGCCTGTCGCAGCCTTCGAATTCGCATTTGAAGGGCTTCTCACCTGCCAAAGAAAATATGTAGCCTAATTTTAACATAGACGTGGAGTTCAGAAATTGTAATGCGTTGTAGGTCAAAGTTGCAGTTGGATAGGCCTATTGACTGGTAATTGGCCAAAGTTGGACCCATAGCAGTCTTAAACAAAGAACATTGTAACTTCAACCAAGTTCAAATAAAACATGACATATTGCGTGTTAGGCCGGTTGGTTTTATAGCATATATGGCAGGCTCATTACCCGTATGAATCCTCTTATGTATTTTCAAATTTTCCGACCTGGCAAACATTTTCCCACAGCCATGAAAGGGACAACTGAATGGCTTTTCTCCAGTGTGTACACGAATGTGATTGACTAGTTTATACTTCGCTTTAAAAGATTTGCCTTCTCTCGGACAATCCTCCCAAAAGCAAGTATGCAGACTCTGGTCTGGACCGCCGACGTGATCCATGGAGACGTGCGTAACCAGCTCGGACGTACAGCAAAACATCTTGCCGCACGTTTTTTGGGTTTGATTCGTCTGATTCGCATCTATCCATTTACAAGTGACATCCTGCTTAGAGTGCTGTCGCATGTATCGAAAGAAAGCACCGTGACCAGTCTGTGTTGTCACTCTCATGCCCATGTCCACATTGTGACCAAAGTGTCGCTGGGTATCACTGAAATGCGGATGCGGGCCCGAGACAGGTTGATGCGGATCTGCTCCCACGTATATGTCTCCCTGTGTACCCAAATGCGCCCTGCTATTCGCCATGTATCCATTTGGGGATGCGCTCTGTTCACCTATAGACGAAAATAGAGTGTGCGCTCGGTTTTCAGAGATCCTTGGGGGAATTCGCACACTTGCTGTTGCGGTGCGGCTGAAAAGTCCGTGCCGAGTATCTCTTGCTGCGGAATCGACAATGTCTGGAGTGCGATAGGTAAACGTAAAATTCCTGGAATCGATAGCTCTGTATCCATGTGAACCGATGTGGCCTCCGTAGTGGCTTCCTAGCGCAGCTGCGTATCCAGAAACTTGGGGAACAAACTGGGACTTCTGTGCGGGGGCAATGTCTTGACACGCGGCAATGAGATTGAAGGCTGCGAAGTGAGAGGTCTCTCCATACGGGCTGATCCCTAACCGAAGGTCGTTGTCCCCCGGTTCATGTTGTCTTGGTATTCCAACGCCCCCGACACCAAGCGCGGAGAATTGCGCACCACCGTTAACTAGCTTGGTCATTGAAGCGCAGAAGATGGAAAACAAATAAAGCAATACGGAAACCTTTTACAGCTTCATAACAGCCAAATTGTCTCCAACATGGCCATACTGCGCGAAAATCGTATGTATGCTTCCATTCTGTTACATGTTGGCTAACCCACAAAATCGCTTGAAATCAAGGTTTTCAGAGGACACAAAGTGAGAGGGGGTCAAACTCCTAACACTTTCGATTACGTAGGCTATAGTAGCCTAAATGTATTTGGTCGAATCAAGTCAATCACTCCACCCAAATACGACAACAGCAGCACCCATACAGTAACCAATGACATCCAAGATAACCTCTTGGCACGTGATTTTTCGCACAGTGAATGAATTGACAAGCTATTTCCTCATTGCAAACTGGTAGCCTGCATGTCCTCCAAAGCGTCCGTAGTAACACCAAACCCGTCAAGCTGTCCTATTTCTCGTCTATCAAAAAGTGTACCTTTATTCCCATGTCTTCCATGACTCTGCTTCGCGTCATTGCTATACGCTCGACACTAATTACCACCACTACCTGCAATGATGCTGCTGCTGCTGCTTTAGATCGGCAATGTTTGGAATTTCAGTATTGGGTAATTCAACCAAACCCACACTGTAGTATTTACACCGTAACTTCTCACGTGTTACCGGACAGGTCTTTAAAGCCCATGCCCATGAAAATGCCTCCAAATAAAAATTACATTTGTGCAGGTTGCAGAATGATTACACTGAACCAAAATATAAACGCAACATGCAACAATTTCAAAGATTTGACTCAGTTACAGTTCATATAAGGAAACCAGTCAATTGAAATAAATTAATTAGGCCCTAATCTATGGATTTCACATGACTGGGAATAAAGATATGCATCTGTTGGTCACAAATACCTTTAAAAAACAGTAAGGGTTTGATTCAGAAAACCAGTCAGTATCTGGTATGACGCAAAGAGTTGATCAGGCTGATTGTGGAATGTTGTCCCACTCCTCTTCAAAGTCTGTGCAAAGTTGCTGGATATTGGCGGGACCTGGATCACACTTTCGTACACGTCGATCCAGAGCATCCCAAACATGATCAGTGGGTGACATGTCTGGTGATTATGCAGACCATGGAAGAACTGGGCCATTTTCAGCTTCCAAGGAATTGTGTACAGATCCTTGCGACATGGGGCCGTGCATTATCATGCTGAAACATGAGCTGACTGACGGCAGCGGATTAATGGCACCACAATGGGCCTCATGATCTCGTCACGCTATCTCTGTGCATTCAAATTGCCATCCATAAAATGCAATTGTGTTCATTGTCCGTAGCTTATGTCTGCCCATACCATAACCCCACCTCTACCATGGGACACTCTGTTCACAACGTTGACAAGGGGCCATGCAGGCTACCTTGCGACATGGGGCTGTGCACTATCATGCTGAAACATGAGGTGATGGCGGCGGATGAATGGCACTACAAACGGCCTCAAGATCTCGTCACAGTATCTCTGTGCATTCAAATTGCCATCCATAAAATGCAATTGTGTTCATTGTCCGTAGCTTATGCCTGCCCATACCAACACCCCACCACCACGGAGCAGGCACTCTGTTCACAACGTTGACATCAGCAAACCGCTCTCCCACACAACGCTATACAAGCTGTCTGCCATCTGCCCAGTACAGTTGAAACGGAATTCATGCGTGAAGAGCACACTTCTCCAGCGTACCAGTGACCATCGAAGGTGAACATTTGCCCACTGAAGTCAGTTACGACACCGAACAGCAGTCAGGTCAAGACCCTGGCGAGGACGACGAGCACGCGCATGAGCTTCCCTGATACGGTTTCTGACAGTTTGTGTGGAGGTCCTGGGCTGGCGTGGTCACATGTGGTCTGCTGTTGTGAGTCCGGTTGGACGTAATGCCACAAATTCTCTAAAACGACATTGGAGGCTTCTTATAGTAAAAAAATGAACATTTGATTCACTGACAGCAGCTCTGGTGGACATTCCTGCAGTCAGCATGCCAATTGCATGCTCCCTCAAAACTTGAGACATCTGTGGCATTGTGTTGTGTAACAAAACTGCACATTGATATGCCACACCTGTCAGGTGGATGGATTATCTTGGCAAAGGAGAAATGCTCACTAACAGGAATGTAAACAAATTTGTGCACAAAATATGAGAGAAATAAGCTTTTTGTGCGTGTGGAACATTTCAGGGATCTTTTATTTCAGCTCACGAAACCAACACTTTACATGTTGCGTTTATATTTTTGTTCACTGTACATAAAAATATCTGGGTCATTTGATCCTGTCCGGCCCCATGCATGTTTTAAAATAAAAGTAGTGTATTTGAAACAACTGATATTTTGCCACAGAATTCATAATAACACAAGTACCCTGTCAATTGTGTAAATATGTGTTATTTCCTGAATTTATAGACAGGCCCCAATAGACGAATATGTCCGAAAAACCGAGATAATTGCTAGCTTAGGCTACTGTTTAACACACAGGAAACATTTCAGTGTATTTATGCAACAATGTTATTGAATATTTTATCACTAATCACTTACACGTCATTTGAAAGGGCTGTTTATGTGCGCATAGGCCTAAAAATTGGGAGATTTCAGGGAGGTTTTATGTAGCCTAAGGTTTAGACTATATTTGTTTATCCCAAGAATCACTTCTGTTTCAGAGCAATTGAGCAATTTCATCCAGTTTTGCTGCCACGTGTAGGTTATAGTGGTAGGCTATAGTGGTAGGTTATAGTAGGCTATAACACTGTGACCAGACAGTTAAAAATTCAAACAAACAAAATTAAAATATGGTTAGCTGAATGACTATAGTTGCTATAATTTTTTTTTTCTTCTGTTCTATTGGCCTATTATCATAGTTTTTACCTACATAAAGTTCAATATCAACCTGAACCACAATTTCAATAAATATAGCCTAAGAATAGACAACATTACGATTTGCATTGGTGTATGTGTGATTAATTCAAGGCTTTTAAAAGCTAGAATCCTTAGTTGCTACATCCATTTTTTGACTTATAAATTAATGATATATACCCATTGATTCTTGAGGAATATACTGTCTGGTCCATAATTATGGGCACCCTTGATAAAGATAAGCAAAAATACTACACAATAAATAATACACACTGAGCTATATTGCATTGCATGCTATTTTTTGTGTGAAAATTAGAGTACCCGTTTAAAGTTTGGGTAAACCTACTCATTCAAGGGTTTTTCTTCATTTGTACTATTTTCTACGTTGTAGAATAACAGTGAAGACATCAAAACTATGAAATAACACATATGGAATCATGTAGTCACCAAAAAAAAGTGTTAAACAAATCTAAATATATTTTTTATTTGAGATTCTTCAAAGTAGCCACCCTTTGCCTTGATGACTGCTTTGCACACTCTTGGCATTCTCTCAACCAGCTTCATGAGGTATTCACCTGGAATGCATTTCAATTAACAGGTGTGCCTTCTTATAAGTTAATATGTGAAATGTATTTCCTTCTTAATGTGTTTGAGACAATCAGTTGTGTTGTGACAAGGTAGGGGTGGTATACAGAAGATAGCCATATTTAGTAAAAGACCAAGTCCGTATTATGGCAAGAACAGAAACGACAATCCATCATTAATTTAAGACATGAAGGTCAGTCAATGCGGAAAATGTCAAGAACTTTGGATGTTTCTTCAAGTTCAGTCGCAAAAACCATCAAGCGCTAGGATGAAACTGGCTCTCATGAGGACCGCCACAGGAAAGGAAGACCCAGAGTTACCTCTGCTGCAAGGATAAGTTAATTCGAATTACCAGCCTCAGAAATTGCAGCCCAAATAAATGCTTCACAGAGGTCAAGGAACAGACACATCTCAACATCAACTGTTCAGAGGAGACTGAGTGAATCAGGCCTTCATGGTCGAATTGCTGCAAAAAACACTACTAAAGGACAACAATAATAAAATAGAGACTTGCTTTGGCCAAGAAACACGAGCAATGGACATTAGAACAGTGGAAATCTGTCCTTTGGTTTGATGAGTCCAAATTTAGGTTCCAACCGCTGTGTCTTTGTTAGACGCAGAGTAGGTGAACTGATGATCTCTGCATGTGTAGTCCCCACCGTGAAGCGTGGAGAAGGAGGTTTGATGGTGCTTTGCTGGTGACACTGTCAGTGATTTATTTAGAATTCAAGGAACACTTAACCAGCATGGCTACCACAGCATTCTGCAGCGACACACCATCCCATCTGGTTTGGGTTTAGTGGACTATCATTTGTTTCTCAACAGGACAATGACCCAACACACCTCCAGGCTGTGAAAGGGCTATTTGACCAAGAAGGAGAGTGATGGAGTTCTGCATCAGATGACCTGGCCTCCATAATCACCCGACCTCAACCCAATTGAGATGGTTTGGGATGAGTTGGACCACAGAGTGAAGGAAAAGCAGCCAACAAGGGCTCAGCATATGTGGGAACTCCTTCAAGACTGTTGGAAAAGCATTCCAGGGGAAGCTGGTTGAGAAAATGCCAAGAGTGTGCAAAGCTGTCATCAAGGCAAAGGGTGGCTACTTTGAAGAATCTCAAATAAAAAATATATTTTGATTTGTTTAACACTTTTTTGGTTACTACATGATTCCATGTGTTATTTCATCGTTTTGAAGTCTTCACTATTATTCTACAATGTAGAAAATAGTAAAAATAAAGAAAAACCCTTCAATGAGTAGGTGTGTCCAAACTTTTGACTGGTACTGAATATTATTTTATACTAATACAATTGCTCAGAAAAAGAGACGTTGTTTAATAATAACTCTAAAAGATAAGGGTCAAAATTATTGGCACCCCTGTTTTCAGTTCTACTCCATCACCCTCCCCTTCTGAGGATAATGGCACTGAGCCTTTTTGTAAATGTTTTGTGAGATTAGAGAACACGTTGGGAGGGATCTTAGACCATTCCTCCATACAGAATCTTTCCAGATCCTGATATCCTTCATCTGTTCTTATGGACTGCCCTCTTCAATTCAAACCCCAGGGTTTCAATGGGGTTCAAGTCCAGAGACTGAGATGGCCAATGCAAAATGTTTATTTGTATGGTCAATGAACCATTTCTTTGTGGATTTTGATGTGTGCTTGGGGTTATTGTCTTGCTGGAAGATCCACTTGCGGCCAAGTGACAGTCTCCTGGCAGAGGCAACCAGGTTTTTGACTATAATAACATCAAAGATCCATCACAATATTTTATCGTAGGTATGAGGTACTTTTCTGTATATGCTTCTGTTTTTCAATACCAAACCCACCACTGGTATCACAACCCGCGGTGATTGGGAGTCCCATAGGGCGGCGCACAATTGGCCCAGCGTCGTCCGGGTTAGGGTTTGGCCGGGGTAGGCCGTCATTGTTTAATAAGAATTTGTTCTTATCTGGCTTGCCTGGTTAAATTAAGAATAATAAATAAATGTTGTGTGTGGCCAAAAATATTTATTTTCATGTTATTATTTAACCATAGCACCGGTTCCAATCCAAGTGCCAATAAAGTTGAACAAACTCCAGGCAGTGTCACGGATCAGATTGGGGCATTACGGAGTCCCTCCGTAGGTAGTCTATCACATAGAGTACCAGGTGCAGCAGACCGTAGCTCTAATGAAACGAATAAATAAATACAAGAATGAACTATCCAGGTAGTCTGGTCTATGACATTTCTACTTCGGGGAAAACAGAGCTCAAATTTGAAGCCGTGCCTTTAATCGTAATCCCATTTTTGTAAAAACAGCTTGGAGCCATTGGAAACTATAGGCCTGGCGGATCAAAACGTACAAGTGAGGAAAACCTGAAGCTTTCCCCCATCATTAACATGGACCTACTTTTTGGATGCAAGAAGCATCTCCCTTTGCTATCCATCTACTTTCTCAGCCATCTAAGAAATGCCAGCCCCTAGTTATGATGTTTTTTGGCATCCGCTTGCTGCAGGGATGTCCCTCTGTTTCCTATTTGAGGAGTCAGGAGGATCACTGTGATCCATGGTTCGAGGGCTCTCGCTGATTTTTTCACAAGTAAGGTGTGTTCAATAACCCCATAAGCAAACACATTGATACAATTCACGCAACAACACAAAACAATTGGATTGGTAATATTATGTTGGTGATAGGCAATAAACATGTGCACTAACCAATCTAGCGTGTTGGGACGTTATATACAGATTCGTTCAAATGGCCTCCGCATCAGAGGCATCAGCAATCTCATTCAACTATTATTCAGAGGCCTTTGGCATTGAAAAGGAATTATCCGCAACCACAGAGTAAACATGAATTAATTATTTGTGATGATCACTCCTTGAGTCTTTGGTCGAAATGCAAAGCATTGAATGCAGGCCTCAATAGCAAGCTCCTTAATAATTCAAAACTCAAAAGGCAGCGTACACAGTGCTTGCCTTGGGCAGGATCTCACCGGAGCTCAGTGCATGCACTTCAAATATTCTACTGCTTGATCTCCTGTTCCTCATAGATTATTAGCACAGAAGTAATGTGGAGCTCCTGCACCTAAATATAAACATTACCAGCACCCAAAATGAGTACAAGCACCTAATTCAGTCCAAGTAAAGTACCGAGCATACGTGATTCGGTTCATAGTAACCGAGTCCCATTTATTAAATCAATATCAAAACACTCTCATGATCATAAGGGCACCCGTATGAGACAAAGGATGTTGGGGCATCAGGAAGTTGAAACGTCTCTGAGCCTGATCTTTAATACAGATACAGTAGCATAGATTGAATTTGGTCAAAGTCATGGCCAAATGGATTAAATAGATCTAACGAACGCATCCCCAACCAACATGTTTAATTTTTTTTATGTCTGTGTATGTAAATTAATGCTAAGATTATGTTCTGAGCTGTCAATTTGTCAAGAAGAAATATGATTCAGGGATGGTAACCATTTTAAGATGTTCTTGTCCCTGGTAGGACGAAATGTTGTATCAGGATCCTCCATGTTTTGTGAGAGTCTGATGTTTCAATGAGTTGGAAATATTATTGAAATATTTGTCAGTGAGCAAGATTTGAAATATTTCTCACGGCGTGACTTTGATTTTGTAATGTTTAAWGTTATCACAGCCTTTGATATGGAAGAACATTTTGTAATTGAAACTATTCCAACACTAGTAGTGGCAATGTAAGAACAAAGGATATTTGTGACTGTGTCTCATTTCTGTGTCACTTATGAGACATGTATCAATTGATCCTTACTCACCATTGTCACAATACGCTCATTGTATAATTGATGGGTAAATATTATATTTGACACTACGGTTAACTTTCCATGTCCCTGTGTGTTTCAGTATTAACAAAAAGCAGAAGCAGCATCAATAGTGAAGCTTAAAATCATTTAAAAAAAGGAAAATCCCTACTATTGAGTCTTCAACAGTAGTATACAAGGTATTGATTTCCTATATATCTATACGCATTGCTTGTGTTCTTATTGAATCTAATTTGAAAACAAAGTCAATGAAGAGARAGTAAACCACTAGCCTAACCAGTATTAATCATACACATATAGTTCAATAAAAAAAACAACAGTGCATTTGAATGTGTCTATGTCCGCTATATTTCAGCCAACCCACCAGTTCAGAGGTCAAATAAAGTACATTGTATCCGTCATGTACATTATCAGTGATGTGTCATCCAACCCGTGATTGCTCAGAGTTTGTTGAGTATAAGTATTGAGCTCTTTGTCTGCCAGTGACAGCAATGATACAGTCTATCTCTAATATCCCTTATCAAATGACCTGCCATTCATACTACAAACTATAATCCATAAACACAGACAGTCCTGTATTGACGATGACCTAACAATTGACAAAACCTGAACAAGCTAACATCACATTACCCAACGACAAAATGCACAGACTATTACTTGAACAATTGCAGTCCGCCATGAGGTTTGTAAAACGGAAACTGAACACTGTACATGCATTCTTGTAACCTGTCCCAAACATAATCCGTACCCCCCAAAAATGTATTACCACAAAATCTGTCCATGTATTTCAAATGTTTTCACATTAAAACCATCCCCAAACCCTTTGCCCTCTAAAAGTTATTTATCGCAGAGGAGAAAAGTGAGAAGAGGGTACAGTACCTTGGAGGAGCCTATGACAAGATCCCCAATATAAGCATACAGGACAGTGGGCCACTCACTTAAGACTACAGATTCTATTTGGGCCAGTAGCTTTTATGAGGAGATACTAAGAAGGAGCCTTTGTGAGAATTTGGATGGCACATTAAACCTGCATTATATGAGCCATTAGAAGAGAACGATATTGGACTTTAGGTTTCTTTTTAAAGTACAGATCAAGGATCTGATCATACAGCGTATGTGGAAGAAGAGGKGGAGGGAGGGAGGAGGGAGGGTGTTAAAGTAGTGGTGTCCCATTCCCTTATAAAAGGAGCTCTTGCTGTTTTTGTCTCTTTTCAAATGTCCCCCACACAGCTATACAAATAACTATGGTCCTGCTCATCGTGATGATCAATCTACAGTGGGCCTACCACTTGACAGAAGAGAATAAACAGTTGAATGGCTGACAGATAGACTAGGCGATTATTTATCCGTTTATGGATGAAAAGGGGAGAGGAGATGTGAGAGAAATTATATAGATCAGAGGCCTCTCTCGTCACAAAACGGGACAGAGCGAGAAAGCACTATGCCCCCTACTGGCTACTTCTGTCATGCTATTGTCTTTTTCCATGAATGGTTATGATGAGATGATGAGAGTATTATGATGCTGTTCGCAACACTAACTATGATTTAAAAACCTTAGTAATCCAACCAGGTTGTGGACGATTGTGGGTTTGTTTTCAATAGAAATAAATTCAATCTTTGGACATGTCATCCTATTTACATGATGGCACATATCATTTTATCCCATTTATATTACACTTTACCTGTACTATTCAAAATAGTAGTACAAAAGGTAACAGAAAATGGACATTTACATTAGAAGAGAGTGCCCTCTGCTGCATAGCTWAAACTAGTGCACTATGGTTGATGCAGCAATTTATCTTGAGCGTGGTACTCAATCTTAAAGGTTCAATGCAGCTGTTTTTATCTCAATATCAAATCCTTTCTGGGTAACAATGTAATTACTGTAATTGTTTTCAATTCAAATGGTCAAAAACAAACAAATAGCTTCTTAGCAAAGAGAAATTCCTCAAATATGAATTCTGCTAGGACTGTCTGCGAGTGGTCTGAGTGGGAAGGGGAATACTGAAATATGAATTCTGCTAGGACTGTCTGCGAGTGGTCTGAGTGGGAAGGGGAATACTGAAAACGAGCTGTTATTGGCAGAGAGTTTGGAGCTCTCTTTCTTATTGGTCTATTAACTCCACCCCACCAAAACAAGTTGAACTTTCAGGCGGTCTTTTCAAACAGCTCTTACACTAAAAGGGCGTTATCATCATTTTCACAATTTCACAGTATTATTCCAATCTCGTAGTGTGGAAATATAAAACACAGGAACATCAAGTTTTTTTTCACATTTTCTGTCCCACCAAAATGGTTCCTGATGAATCCATAATCACTTCCCTATAGACAAAATGAAAGAAGCAACTTCTGCTGGAAGGATAGCACTGGCCTGGGTCCTTGTTTCCATGTATGTGTTGAGGTAAGGCAATTTCGAGGCAGATAAGAGAGGGGAGCTGCTCTATTGAATCCCTCTATATAGGAGTGACCAACCATGGCTGTGTGACTGTTTTCGTTTTCTGTATTCTGCCGTGAAAATTGATTCAACCCAACTTAATCCTACCATTGTTTTCAACAATGGCCGCTAGTGGCCCTGACACATCTCAAACCAGAATGATATGGCTGTCCAGTGGGATTCTACTGCAGTGAGATAATGACCCTGTTGGTGGGCGTTAGTCGACCTGAACAGACAGTTACCCAGATGGSATGAATCAAGCCCTGACTCCAAAACCACAGCAGAAATCCTTAACAACCAGGTGTCAAATATAACTCTTACTGCACCTTTGAACAAGTGAATGAGCCCTAATCATTACACTGACTAACTACAAGGGAGAGAAAGAGAGAGTTAACAAATTCTAGAAGTGCACAGATGGCCATACCTTGGCCTTTTCTCATTTGGACAAAAGTCTGTCCTCTGTTCTCTGTCCTCCGTGACCCGGATACCAATAAGTGGTTGAGGACTGTGTCAATTCGTTAGCAGACAAACGGAAAACGGTCCTCCCCTCCTCGATAGCCTCCTTTTGGAGAGGAAGCACAAGTGTATCCTACTGCGGAATACTTTTGATATCTGCCACACCCAGTGGTGTAAAGTACTTAAGTGAAAATACTTTAAAGTATTACTTAAGTAGTTTTTTTTGGTACCTTTACTTCACTATTTATATTTTTGACTAATTTTACTCCACTACATTCATGAAATAAATATGTACTTTTTACTCCCATACATTTTCCCTGACATCCAAAAGTACTAGTTACATTTCGAATCCTCAGGCAGGGCAGCAATATGGTCCACTTCACACACCTTCTGATCTGGCGGACTCACTAAACACAAATACTGCATTTGTAAATGATGTCGTTGGAGTGTGCCCCTGTCTGTTCGTAAATWAAAWAAAWAAATAAAATTGTGCCATCGAGTTTGCTTAATATAAGGAATTTGATGTATAGCATTTACGTTGACTTTTTACTTTACTCAAGTATGATAATTGAGTACTTTTTCCACCACTGTACTTAAGTACATTTAAAACCAGTTACTTTCGATTTTTAATCAAGTGGCATTTTACTRGGYGACTCACTTTTACTTGATTTTCTATTAAGGTATCTTTACTTTCACTCAAGTATGACAATTTAGTACCTTTTCCATCACCCTTTGAATCAGATGTTGTATTGTACTGTAGGAGAAAACRATATTAAATACGATATTAAAAACGACATTCTACTTAATACTAAAATGTCTTGCACAACTAACTTAATTTGTTTTTATCACTTTGCACATTTATTTTGGAATCCCACCCCTGTAAACATMTTTTGCCTGATTATGTGCGAGTGGGCACTGGGCACAGACGTCAATTCAACGTCTATTCCACACKGGTTCAATGTCATTTCACTGACATAACGTGGAAACAACGTTGATTCAACCAGTGTGTGCTCAGTGRGGWAGGAGCTTTTCATTTCATACAAGCGCATTTTCGCCCACATTCAGYCTCCTAGCCGCCTCTCCTCGATTACCTTCGACCTTTTTCAAAAGGAGGCGAAAGTAGACCGAGGAGAGAGGACGCAGGAGTTAAACCGAAAAGAGCCTTGTCCAGTCGGCGTGCGTCTCTACATTAAAGGTTCAATCTGCATTTGCTACATACATTTCTTTCTCTCACGCTACACACTCTTTTATTCTTGATGAATATAACTTAGAAAGGCCCCGTGAGCTTAGTTCAACTGTCTAACCCAATCAGAACCCAAAATATAAGCTCGTTTTACTTCTTTGCTTGTAAACAAGGCATAGCCTCAAAACATGGTTAAGACTGTAATTGTAATATCATGGATGGTCAGTCCTTGCATCCATAGCTCTGTCTATGAATTTCAAAGCGGTGACATTTTCCCAGCCCCATCCCCCAGCTGTTTACCGAAAGTGGCTGGGGTAGGGCGCTTTGTTTTTATTTTAATTGAGATTTCCCATTTAAATGGAATGGTGGCTCCCTTTGTTCACCAGTAGATGGCGACTCTGGTACTCACAGACGATGGCGAGGCTGCTGCAGAACTYCTCTCAAATCTTGGCTWCACATCTGCGTTCCTTCAGGAGTGTGTCCCACGGAGAATGAATTCCACTCTATTCACAAGAAGTCATTGTCATGTTCCCAACACAAGACCGTATATCGGTTGACCTTGCATCGGTTGCCTGTTGTGTAGGCTAACCACAACCATTTCATTTGAACCTATTAGGCTAAATTCAATTCAATCACTGATTCAGAATCAATCATTTGTTATATCATAGGAGGATGTTTGTTTCTAGTGAGGTCCATCTCTACCTTGACAGAACCCCTTGTTCTGAMATTTTTTGTTTCTGACATACACTACATGACCAAAAGTATGTGGACACCTGCTCGTCAAACATCGCATTCCAAAATCATGGGCCTTAATATGGAGTTGGTCGCCATTTTGCTGCCTTAACAGCCTCCACTCTTCTGGGAAGACTTTCCACTAGATGTTGGAACATTGCTGCGGGGACTTGCATCCATTCAGCCACTAGAGCATTAGTGAGGTTGGGCAGTGATGTTGGGCGATTAGGCCTGGCTCGCAGTCGGCGTTCCAACTCATCCTGAAGATGTTTGATGGGGTTGAGGTCAGGGCTCTGTGCAGGCCAGTCAAGTTCTTCCACACAGATCTCGACAAACCAWTTCTGTATGGACCTCGCTTTGTGCACGGGGGCATTGTCATATTGAAACAGGAAAGGGCCTTCCCCAAACTGTTGCCACAAAGTTGGAAGTATGGAATCGTCTAGAATTCCGTTGTATGCTGTAGCGTTAAGATTTCCCTTCACTGGAACTAAGGGGCGTAGCCYGATTATGAAAAACAGCCCCAGACCGTTATTCCTCCTCCGCCAAACTTTACAGTTAGCACTATGCATTGGAGCAGGTAACGTTCTCCTGGCATCCGCCAAACCCAGATTTGCCTGTCGAACTGCCAGATGGTGAAGCGTGATTCATCACTCCAGAGAACGCTTTTCCACTTCTCCAGAGTCCAATGGCGGTGTGCTTCTGGGAAAACCCTTCCCAGAAGAGTGGAGGCTGTTATAGCAGCAAAGGGGGGACCAACTCCATATTATTGCCCATGAGTTTGGAATGAGATGTTCACGTCTCCACATACTTTATGTAGCCATTCCCTGCACTGATTGGGACTCAGGTTTCAGTAAAATGCCTTCAGTAAAATCCCTTCAGTAAAATCTAGCTGTCTGCTCTATATCCTCAGAAAAGCCAGTCACATGTCTGCGGTAATAGCACTGTGGCCACAGTAAGTTTCTCGTTTGAATCTACCAATATTGTTGAATAACTCATACAAATACCAAATAACATTGTTTTATATCATAAGATTGYAAATGAGATTTGAGGAAAGAGTTGGCCTCACGTGACACTAAGACAGTAATGCATTTTATCCTGAGGCTAAGTGTGTGACTTGGAAAGGGTTTCCCTACAAACATAACAACGGCTAGCAAAATGAGTGGTCAGTAACAGCTCAGAAGTTGAGAGGTCAGGATCTGAACGATTACAGTACCACACAGTGCGGCCCTTTAATCTATGAAAGTATTGTTCAAATAAAGTACGCAATTATTGATTGAAGTAAGCCATTGTGGTGTGGCTATCCAGAGGGCCTCCTCATTGACGTGAGGCTCTATTCAATCCGGAGCGCGGAAACTCAGCGCTAAAGCCTAGTTAAAGGCACTGTTCTCCACCCTGGCGGAGACGGCGTTCACGGCGACCGCTGGATAATGTCGGCTCAATCAGAAATGACCGTGACATTTCTATTGTCGAGTCTTTAACGCTTCAGCTTTACAGATTGACTTGAGACCCGAGAAATATAAGTAAATAACATTCTCCTCTCACTACCATTTGACCCTTCATTGACCCCTCCAGAGCGATTGATAAGAGTGGGGCTATTATTCACTGCTCTGGCATGTTAACCTTATCCTTGAACCCAGGGCTTGAGGTCCATCTATCGATTGTTGTCAAGGATGTGCACTGTCCTCTGTGTTGTCATCGATACCATAATCAATTCCAAGGCAGGAGGTTTATTAGCCTAGTGGTACTTCCTGTTTCATGAGTGTCAGTTAGTCCCTTTGGTTTTGACCATGTACAACTCATGATCTTAATCTGATCATTCTTTTGTTGCTGAGAATCTTCCTGCACAGCAGGAAATGCTAACTTATAGTGTATTCAAGGTTTAAAAAAGCTTCTAAAGTTGTAATTTCCATTTTAAAATGTCAGACTTGATTTGCCCGAACKAAAAATGTATCAACCMCAACAAACAATGCCCATTAATTATAATACATATAATAGTTCACATTTCCTGTTGCTGTAAGATTTTATTCCTGCTGTAGAAAACTGGCTCAAATTAAGATCTTACATCTGTATGCTTTCTCCACCCTCACTGCACGGAAGGGCTCTCCCCACATTACTACATTTCTTTATTTCTGTGGCGAATAGACATAATCTACCAAATAAAATAAAACAAACATTGTTTTTTTGCCAATATTTTATTTTAGTCTGCACAATTTCTCCTGACCCTCTCTGTCTCTTTCTCGGTTTGTGGCCACTCACATTTATAATGCTGTTTGTACTGAGGTCTATCCCATCTCAAGCAGAGCTCTAGAGTTGTGCTCCACTCTGGCGTGATTGGCTACCCCTCCTGCTGAGATGGCCTTGGATTTCAACATGTGAGGAATTACCATCAATATTAAATGGCCTCTCAGTCTTTAGCACCACTAGAAGAGGGGTACATCAGTTCCCTAGGGATTCATTGAAGATGATCTAGCTAGCCCATCCATAATAGATGGATGGACATTTTACACCACCCAGGATATTGTAGTCTCAGTATTAGCACTGATGACAGCGGTTTAACCCTTTCATAGCTGGGGAGGGGCCACTAGTATCAACAAGTGGAAAAGAGGGACAGCATAAGCAAAATCGTATTTCCTTATAAACATTTTATTCAGTGCATTTTCATTAGAACAACAAATAACAAAGTGGAAGAAGGTTCCAGATTAAACGTGTGTCTGTGCTATGGATCATTCACTTGTAGTCTGGTACAGACTGGAGCACRGGGTCCAAAACAGATAGATAGTAAGAACACTAGACCTACAGTGGTACATCATGCTGCTAGTTCCCAGAGGTCCACAGTCTCCCATGCAATAATAGTGTCAATAAATCAATGAATCAAACCAAATGATAGACATCAGCATCTCTACTGAACAAAAATATAAACGCAACATGTAAAGTGTTGGTCTCGTGTTTCGTGAGCTGAAATAAAAGGTTGCGCACATTTCAGGGAATGTGCGGAACATTCCCTGAAATGTTCCGCACGCACAAAAAAACGCTTCTTTCTCTCAAATGTTGTGCATACGTTGGTTTACATCCTCGTTAGTGAGCATTTCTCCTTTGCCAAGATAATCCATCCACCTGACAGGTGTGGCATATCAAGAAGCTGATTAAACAGCATGATCATTACACAGGTGCACCTTGTGCTGGGGACAATATAAGGCCACTCTAAAATGTGCCGTTTTGTCACACAACACAATGCCACAGATGTCTCAAGTTTTGAGGGAGCGTGCAAGTGGCATGCTGACTGCARGAATGTCCACCAGAGCTGTTGCCAGAGAATTGAATGTTAATTTCTCTAATGTTGTTTTAGAGAATTTGGCAGTACATCCAAATGGCCTCACATGCCAGCCCAGGACCTCTACATCCGGGTTCTTCACATGTGGGATCATCTGATCATCAGCCACCCGGACAGGTGATGAAACTGTGGGTTTGCACAAACTGTCAGAAACCGTATCAGGGAAGCTCATCTGCATGCTCGTTGTCCTCACCAGGGTCTTGACTGCAGTTCGGCGTCGTAACCGACTTCAGTGGGCAAATGTTCACTTTAGATGGCCACTGGTACACTGGAGAAGTGTGCTCTTCAMGGATGAGTCCCAGTTTTAACTTTACTGGGCAATTAACAGACAGCGTGTATGGCGTTGTGAGGGTGAGCAGTTTGCTGATGTCAACGTTGTGAACAGAGTGCCCCATGGTGGTGGTGGGGTCATGGTATGGGCAGGCATAAGCTACGGACAACGAACACAATTGCATTTTAACGATGGCAGTTTGAATGCACAGAGATACCGTGACGAGATCCTGAGGCCCATTGTCGTGCCATTCATCCGCCGCCATCACCTCATGTTTCAGCATGATAATGCACAGTCCCATGTCGCAACGATCTGTACACAATTCTTGGAAACTGAAAATGTCCTAGTTCTTCCAAGGCCTGCATACTCACCAGAYATGTCASGCATTGAGCATGTTTGGGATGCTCTGGATCAACGTGTACGACAGCGTGTTCCAGTTCCCGCCAATGTCCARCAACTTTGCACAGCCATTGAAGAGGAGTGGGACTATATTCAACAGGTCACAATCAACAGCCTGGTCAACTATATGTGAAGGAGATGTGTCACGCTGCATGAGGCAAATTGTGGTCACACCAGATACTGACWGKMTTTYTRAWYCMWSSCCCYWMCYTTTTTWTAAAGGTATCTGTGACCAACAGWTGCATATCTGTATTCCCAGTCATGTGAAATCCATAGATTAGGRCCTAAKGAATTTATTTCAATTGACTGATTYCCTTACATGAACTGTAACTMAGTCAYATCTTTGAAATTGTTGCATGTTGCATTTATATTTTTGTTCAGTGCATTTGGCCCCAGGGAAGGAAAGAACAATGCAGGAGAATACATACAATCATTKTACCTGGAAGAGCCCTCAATYTCACTAATAATCCCCACTTGATTGTACATTATAAAAATCAAGGATTATGTTATTAYCCTTGCACATACACGCAAGCAAGCACGTAATACACATACACGTAAACAAACGAGGAAACACATCTAAATACACTATGAAAGTACGTTCATGGTTTGCTATGTCATCTAGAATGGAAAAGGAGCCTACTAATGACACGGTGCTGTAAAAGGGTTGACGTAAGTAGCCTATTCAAACGACAAGATCTCCCAAAACTCAAGAGGTCTCTAGTTAGGCTTTCGGATGTAATAACTGAAGATGGAAACTGACTCTTTAAATAATATAGATAAACAGAGAGGGTTTGTGAAAACAAGTCYCTATAAACCACACATTGGCCGTGTCCAATTATCCGTGGCCTACTCATAGTCTACTTGCGTTCGAAAGAAAGTTTTATAGTGTGTCGAATTTTGAAAATGTTATACGCTTTAAATGCCACGATGTCATAGTCATTTCACGTTTCATCTAGTACGAGTTCGCTACATGCTATTGGGGGGGAAGAGAAATATCTTTTCAGACCAACGTGTGTTTGGCAACAGCTGATAATCAGATAAGGGGAAGAGTTGTACCAAAATGTATGAATGGTGAAAAACAACGCATTAGATGAGGCATTTTCAGTGTGAGTGAGCCTAGTATGTTGAAATGTGTTACTTATTGTATACATTTTTGYCAAACACTATGTTCTAAATAGTATGTAGTACGATTAGTCCACAGTTTTTCCGACTTTTTTTGTCTTCAGCAAAACCAGAGAAACAGGTTTGAGTCTTTGGTACACAGGAACAAAWGAACGCAATGGGTATGGCTGGCAAGCAATGCATATGGCAGATAGTCAGACCGAGGCAGAAGGCTTGCAGATATGTACACTTTTCTTGGACTCAAACACCCCCCCAAAAATTGCTWTTTTTAGGAGGCATGGAAGCGACCGATCACGCACCACATAAATACTGGCCAGTAACTCTCCCTCTCAAGACCCTTGGAGAAAGATATACATGGGTAATACGCTACATATGCTCAAGAATAATCCAAGGAAGAATATATACTCCTGACCAGCAAAATGGTTTAGGCCTTTTGTATCAAAGTTCATAGCAAAGTTGACCCACAGAAGCTCATGGATTTATTTCATTGATGATGTCATAGTCTGTCACAGTGGTTTCAGTACACACTAAGCTAATTYCCTTGCTCTCCACCTGTTCAGTTTGACGAGGATCAGCTTACTGTACGATTGGGAGAGCCGCCCTCTGCCCGAGGCTGATCCCCACAGCTATGTGGACTGCTCGTTCTGGCTCAGTGTCTTCCCTCCACCGTTCAGCAAGGCCGACGCACTSCGGCTCTTGGTGGGAGTACCGCTGCCCGAGCGGGAGAACTCGGTCAGGTCATGGAGTGAGGGTTCTCTGTACATGGCAACTGGAAGAGAAAGAGGCAGAGAGGAGATCACGTTTGGTAAAGGTAAAGTCTGGTTATCTGTATTATGCACAGTGTTGGGGAGTAGTAATTACATTTTGCTCCAGCTTGGTGGTAGTTGAACTACATTCAAATCTKGGTGGTGTTTACAGTAGTTAAATACTTTGTTTGCCATGTAGCGGTGTAGCTAAATACTGGAACTATTTTGCAAAAAGTAGGCCCGAATTTCCTTTCTTTATCGGCATCGAAAGTAGTTTGGATGTAGTGAACTACTTTTCCAAAGTAACTTTAGTTAAGTCAACAATGTGTTTCTTAAGGGTCGCTTTAGTGTAACTTTACTTCTGCCGGTGTGAAGTAACCGGTAGCTTGGTAAACTATATTTCCAGAGAAGCTTCCCCAACACTAATTATGCTTTTGACAAACATTCTTCCGTAAAGCACAAAAAATATACTAGGGTGAGTCTTTCTAACGAGCCACTTCAGGGTTCCCACCAACAGACCTCAACACAGATACACAAAGCCTCGCAGAAAAAAGGCCCACGTACCTTTCAGTGGTTTAGGGATGAAGTGGGCCGCTGGTTTATTCTTCTTCACATGGTTGCCCTTCATGRTGACTCCCTCTTTATTGAGGCCAAGATACCAGGCCCTGCCTGACTGCTGCTGTCTGTACATCATGGAGGAGTAGGTCACGTAGTAGTTCTCAAACACCGACTCCTTGAACTTACACTCCGGGGTGAAGTGGTCCTAAAAGAGGGGGGACAGCGAGGAGAGAAAGACAGGAGTGGGAATGTGTGTATGTGAGAAAAAAATGAAGAGAGAGGAAACAGAGATGGACAGACTGAGAGAGAGAGAGAGAGAGAGAGAGAGAGAGAGAGAGAGAGAGAGAGAGAGAGAGAGAGAGAGAGAGAAAGCTCTACCTAGTTTCAGCCATTTCACTCTCACCTAGGCTATCCATTCATATCAAATGCCCAAAGGGGAGTAAATGACGACAGAAGGGATGGAACAACTAACTGGAATGGAACACTGACAGAATCGGTTCAAAGCGCCACAGAAGACTGAGCTGAAATGCAGTTGGGACCAATTCCAGTTCTATGCTTGGGAACCTTTTACGTGCACAGCGTACAAGTCAGGATAGGCCGGCCACACAGTGCCCGGCAGCAAATCTACAATGCGAAGACCTCAGTTGACTGATGATCTGAATTGAACTCGCTTGCCATACTATGTGAATAAGCCTAGGATGGGAATCTCAGATTTCTGGAGCCACCACGAGCCATCCATCACTCTCACAGCTTGCTCAGATKGTGACTTTTAAACTGCACGGTATGAAAACACTGACTCATTCAATTGCCAGATAAAGGTCAATACTTTCATTGGTAAAGATCGATACAAAACCACATTCTGGCAAGAGATATCCAGCAACACCAATTTCATGGTGACCACACACAAACCATATCACACACACACACACACACACACACACACACCACACACACACACACACACACACACACACACACACACACACACACACACACACACACCACACCACACACACCACACACACACAACACACACACACACCACACACACACACAAAATACATATACTATGCTTTAGGGAATTTAAATAAACATTATGTAAATAAAGTGTTTGAAATTCAATATCCATCCAGATGACTATAATAACACAAAGCTATAACAATAACAACTTTGACAGGGTTAAAGTTAGCATTTCCATACTCATGTGTCTCCATGGTAACTTGAAAACTTTCAGAATACAAACCAGCCCTCTCATAATCAGTTACAATGACATAAACAAATGAAACCAATTGGGTTTTCACACCAACAAATGATTTAATGATTACATGGCTTGAGTGACCTTCAATTAATCAACTAACTCAGTAACACAGGTATTGACTATACTGTGATATACAGTGCATTTGGAAAGTATTCAGAACCCTGACTTTTTCCACATTTTGTTACATTACAGCCTTATTGTAAAATTGATTAAATTGCTTGTTTCCCTCATCAATCTACACACAATACCCCATAATGACAAAGCAAAAGTTTTTTTGACATTTTTGCAAATGTATTACAAATAAAAAACATAATCACATTTACATAAGAATTCAGAGCTTTACTCAGTACTTTGTTGAAGCACCTTTGGCAGCGATTACAGCCTCGGTCTTCTTGGGTATGACGCTACAAGCTTGGCACATCTGTATTTGGGAGTTCCTCTCCATTCTTCTCTGCAGATCCTCTCAAGCTCTGTCAGGTTGGATGGGGAGCTCTCTGCACAGCTATTTTCAGGTCTCTCCAGAGATGTTACATCGGGTTCAATCCGGGCTCTGGCTGGGCCACTCAAGGAATTCAGAGACTTGTCCGAAGCCACTCCTGCGTTGTATTGGCTGTGTGTTTAGGGTTGTTGTCCTGTTGGAAGGTGAACCTCGCCCCCGGTCTGAAGTCTGAGCGCTCTGGAGCAGGTTTTCGTCAAGGATCTCGCTGTACTTGCTCCGTTCACTTTCCCTCGATCCTGACTAGTCTCTCAGTCCCTGCCGCTCAAAAAACATCCCACAGCATGATGCTGCCACCACCATGCTTCACCGTAGGGATGGTGCCAGGTTTTCTCCAGACATGACGCTTGGCATTCAGGCCAAATAGTTCAATATTGGTTTCATCAGACCAGAGAATCTTGTTTCTCATGGTCTGAGAGTCCTTTAGGTGCCTTTTGGCAAACTCCAAGCGGCTGTCATGTGCCCTTTTACTGAGGGAGTGGCTTCCGTCTGGCCACTCTACCATAAAGGCCTATTGGTGGAGTGCTGCAGAGATGGTTGTGTCCTTCTGGGAGTTTCTCCCATCTCCACAGAGGAACTTCTGGAGCTCTGTCAGAGTGACCATCGGGTTCTTGGTCACCTCCCTGACCAGCCCTTCTCCCCGATTGCTCAGTTTGGCCGGACGGGTTATTATGTGTAGATTGATGAGGAAAAACATTTATTTAATACATTTTAGAATAAGGCTGTAATGTAACAAAATGTGGAAAAGTCAAGGGTCTGAATACTTTCCGAATGTACTGTACAACCTGTGTGTAGCGTGTAGGAGACCCAATGTTGTGTTGGGAAGGAAGGAGACTCACAGAGTGTAAGGAAGCCGTCGTTGTTCATGGCCGGTAGAGCTTGGTCTGAACCCCTGGATGGCCCACTCGCAGCCAACAGGAATGAGTTGAACACAGCTCAATGTGGAATACAAAGAGAGAGTGTGCTAGTATACTGTATAAAATAAACATTATACTCAATATGTAATAGTGAAAATACAGCTACAGGAAATGTTGAGCAAAAAAGTCAAGCCTACATTTCTTCTTGAATTCTACATAACAATCATCTGAAATCAGCATGAATTAAAGGCAAAAACACAGTCAAATGCACATAGTCCTACCATGGCTGTTGTCCTCGTCCTTGGTTCCATTGATGGTTCCATCAGCTTGCATCTGAAGGTGGAAGCCTGTGCGGCTGTACAGCCTTGTCACTATCCCCTTGAGCTGGGGCTCTGCGGAGACGTCAGGGCAGACCGGGAGAACGGGAGGAGAGGGAAGAGAGGAGGAGAGGAGAGATTGGACATATGCCAAGTCTATAGTCCAATGCTACTCGTTTGCCACTGCTTCACAGTCAGTAGTAAACTTTCCGGGAGAACCTCAGGCATCCCATAGACATCACACTATGGCACAAACCCAGACAGTGTGATGGGTACCTGGGATCGTGGTGACCGGCCATGCAAAAAAAAGGGGGGAAAAAGCTAATTCATAGATTCAAAAACAGGTGCACTAGCTTTCTGGATACGGCACAATGTATTTTGAATGTACTTCTTGTTTAGATGATCATTTCATGCACAACAGAAGCATGGAAGTGCGAAGGTGTTGTGCACTTATCTGATAATGACACGGAATGTATTGCTGGTGTCTTAAGTGTTCGAGTGAGGTAATGAATTGATGAGTGCATGGACTTGCAGGATCACCAGAGTTTGATGGAATAGGTCGTCAAATAAGGTTGTCTTTCTTATGCTATAACATCACCATTTGGACAGAGGTGTCATTGCTCCAAGGTCTTCACATTTTAAAGTGTTGAGTGGTGGGATAGAAGTGGTGCTGTTGGTGTTCGTGGTGATGATCAGTGGTGTAGTGAAGGGTATACCGACTTATTTTTCAGCGGGCATTGCGTATACTCACTTCGTAGTCCCCACGCTGCGTATCAAAGTAGTGTGGTGGAGGTACGTGCCATTATCAATGAATAAGGCTAATGGAACAGATCAGAATGTTTATCTTAAAATGTTGGTAAACTATTATTTGTTCACATTTTAGGTGCAGCGGTAGGCCTATGTGCAAATGTTCCGAAATGCAATTTGCGGATAAATACAGTTCTAAAAATGCGCACTGCACTTGTGAGCAGAAATATAGAAAGAGGGGAGATCTAAAGATGCAACAACTATCATGGGATGCTAATATGACTAGGATAAKGCCTTTGGCTGCTAGACAATGAAAGAAAGTGGAAAGAAAACCAATAGAACAGGAGAACGCATAATGAGGAAGTCTTTATAAAATAATTGCCTCYAYGTTTCTATGGTGGGATTTTGGCTATAGGCTACTTTAAAGCAAGGTAAGACATGCCTCATAATATGARGTAAAACATCCAGGTTTCAACAATTAAGGAACAGGAAATATTTAACGATGGTGATGATAGGCCTAACTGGCTTCTGGTAGACAAAAAAGGTTTCCCCATAAACCTTCTCAATTAAATATTAAATAGCTACAAAGTAGCCTATGCCTACCTAGCAGAATGATATCATGATTATTTGCATCAATGCATTGGCTTTTTTTTTGTTGCAAACTCCATCTTATGTGCTACAGAAACACCACTAACCAAACAACAGTGCTAGGTGCCTGCACACTTGAATTAAAGGGTAACTACACTTAAAAATCTAAAATTCGTAGATTTTTCCCAAACCTCAAAAATGGTCTCCTGATGTGGTTTAAGGTTTGTTATCGACTTAGAACATTAAATGTTGTCTGTTTTTTTTCTATTAAAAAAGTGTGACTGAGACCAAAAACATGAAGAAAATGGGAAAAATTCTAAACCTGTACATTTCTGACAGCCTCATTTATCTGTTTCAATAGTAGGMCTACAATTAGCCTAATTGCACAGTACGGCTTGGGTTGGCCTAACTGTGAAAGACCAATATGGGATTCATCATTTTAGGTCATTCAGAGTGTATGTCACTGTTTCTCATAGAATTTTTCACACAGGGCACCTTTCCTTTCGCCGGGCTGACCGTTTGGGAAACTATTAGCAAAATGARAGTATACCCACTTCTCCAGGCATCACTACACCGCTGATGATGATGATGGTTATGATGACCGTTTTTTTGTGTTAAGTCGAAAGATCACACTCAAGAGCACACCTGGTCGCCTTATTCTCTTCCGTTTCTTAGAGCCAAAGAGTTTGACCCGTGAGAACACGTTCAGCTTGCTCGGTTTCTCACAGGGTCCCCTGTCCCCTGCTTTGCAATTATCCGGACTGYTTGCGCAGCGGCARGCATTCGCCTTCTCCCGCTCCCTCGCCTGYCTCTTCTGCCGAATGAGGGAGCTGGCGATCGCCGCGGCCATAGCCAGCTTGGCGGCTTGGTGATGACAAAACGTCCCAGGAGAAAATTCGAGATCCTCCGCTCACCAAACAATGAATATTATCCAATGCAGTCTTTGTAGTATTGTTTTTAAGTCAACCAAATAATCCATGATAGCCTTCAAGCGTGTAATAAAATCATTATATTAGCMTACACATTTTAATTGTCAAAGCTGGAAAAGAAGATTCTGGATATTCCAAGCGGAAAAACCTTGGGCGCCTTCAGCTGTGAATCAACAGCTAGTCCCTCCAATTTAGACATTTGATTTGTTGTTGATCACCGCAGCTTCTCTTGCATGCACACAATGGCTGTGATGTGTCCGCTCTGCGTGAGAAAAATGCAGTCCTCAAATTGTTTCTCAGTCAATGAAACAACTCTTGTCATAGTTGTGTGTGCCATTGATGCAGCAACCACAAGCAATCCTCTCCTCCGGGTTGGAGCCAATGCCACATACAGTATGGCTTACGGTAAAGAGAACCTGTTAAAGCCATGAGGTATAAAAATCATGTATGTTATGCTGTGAGGAGAGAAAGAGAGAGAGAAGAGAGAGAGAGTCTAGCCTCATTTTGGTGCAGAGGTTCCYCTATTACCGTTCTCCTAGCAGCAGGATATTATGCTGGCTGCAAGAGCACAGATTTTTTAAATTTAAAAATAAGAGTCCCCCTGCAAAGACACGGTAAACTTGAGAAATATATATATATATATTTAGCACTCTAGTGCAGTACAAGTGTTTTTCACAGCATTGCAACCACTTYAGAAGGTTTACACCAATACTGGTATGTTGAAAGCTATTGTGTAGACTATATTTAAAGAAATACACTTTTAATAAAATACAAATATATGTAACTGGAATAACTCAATAGAGTCTGCAAAACTTAAATTGGTCTGGGCAATGGGTTTAATACAGAGTGCTAGTGACTCCTCACTCCACCCTCTCCATACACTGTGTATGAATTACATATKGGCTTATATAGAAAAAACGATCCAATGTGCCGAGGTAAAAGGGTGACTGGAATTACTCAGTGGGGTCTGTAGAATCTATGTATGGTGTTATTTCATGGGGAAATGTGATGTAAATACCCAGCAGCACTTTCCACTCCAACCAATCCATTGGTCCTCAGCAATTACATATWGGCTTATAGAGAAAGATATATCATATAGTTTATCTATATATGGTGCCATTTAAAAACCCAGCAGCACTTTCTTCTCTTCCTCCTCAATGCACTGCAATTCATTGATGACGCTGTACTTGAAACACCGAAGACATTTTTGGCTGAATATAAAAAGTAGAGTACCTGTGTCGTGAAATGTGGGTCTGAAATGTATGAAGACAACAACCCTCAGTATTTCAACTACTTAATATGAACATTGTAGGTTAAACCGCCTTACAATGGTCTGGTGCTATCCATGGTCCTGAAGTCAATGCCTATATACACACGGAACTATCAACACTCGAAAAACAAACACACCTTGCAAACATTGTATTCAAAATGAAAATTGTGTTTATTTACAAGTTAAACGTAATGAATATCAACCAGGCTATTAGTACACAGTATAAACACGCTTTCAGAACARCAATGGACACAATTATTTACAAGTTACAGGCCTTTATGTGTTGCTTATCTAACAAGGTTAGCAGTATACAGTAAAGGTCTATCAACTCGTTTTCAAAAACAATAACAGAGACAAGATCATTTACAATTTATATTATGGTGATTATCTATGAAGGTCAGCAAAGGCATTYTCTGAGTTTAAAGTGCATTACGTGAGACAATCCACAATAACAGTCGAACGACAAAATATTCTGAGAAGCACTGCAATTTATTTAGTAAAACGTGTCAGTTAATTCCCGGTCTAACACACTAGGATACACTCATTAGTTTCAGTCCCCCATTTCATAAAATGTTGAGGCWAAAAATGCATGGTCTAACACACTMTATGATTYGTTTCAATCACTCATTGAATAAAKGAATAAAATGAATRATGGGCACCGATATGGAAAATCTATATCGACATCAGTTGCATTTTTCGATTCAATATTGATATGTCGGTTTGTAGAATAATACATTGCGGCTGTGTTGAATGTTCACTTTTCTGTATAGTCCAGACAACTGCTTGTGGAGTTCCCATTGGGCCAGGTGTGTTATGGTGGCATAAACCTACCTAAACAGTTTTAAATACAATGGGAACCCCATCCACAGTTGATGGCCCATCAGCAGGCTACTAAGTATGCYAAGGAGCCTGTTTTAGTGTTAGGTTTCTAAAGAATGAGAAGCAGCCTGTGAGAAGGTCTGTTGGAGGGCATTGCGCATGCAGGACGAGTTATGTAAGCTTTCTTTTACAGAACACTGAGGAATAAACCAATATCACGATACGCCTTGCTCGTATCGATATCAAACAATATCGATATCACGTCGACTTATCAAAATTGGTGCCCACCACTACATTAAATAAATAACAAATGTATATTTAAATATMATTTCATTATTAAAGGACACTTTTCAACCTCATATGCAGGAAGGTAAAGGAACCCCTTTACAAACATATACTGGCTTAGAAGTCTATCCTTTGTTATGGAAAATGTTCATTTTATTCACCCTGGCGTTAAATATACTGTAAATGGAGAATGTCATGGACTGTGACATTGATGTCTTCATGGCTGAATGAAAATGATGTTGAAAAGTGGTGGGCTTATATTTTGAAGGTTTCCTCATTACCATATAAAAGTGACGCCATAATTTGTGCTGCTGGCAGAATACTAGTGGTTCCATTACTCCTTTCACCTCCCTAACTCTGCGGTATGAATTGCGCAATAGACAGGAGTCTTGTCCAAATTGATTAGGAGAAGCAGGTAACTGAATATAAGCATCTGACAGGCAAGGCATGAGACGCTGATCCAAAAACAATTCAAAAAAACGTTGTATCGTATAAATCCAGGGATATATATATATATATAGATAGCTCTGATGTCGCATTTGTCCTCATCGCAAAAATAATCAGGAGAGGGAGTTGTATCCAGTTGAGTGACTAACTTGTTTGCGGCAGATCTTGCCTCATTCAGCTCCCTGTCCCCTCTCCAACAGGGATGTGGTCATGTGATATGAATCTGCATAATATACTTTCCAAAAGGTTAATGAAATTGGTGCGTTCCCGAAGCGCCGAGAACATAAACCGAGATGTTGTCGGTTTCCAGAAGGACTATGGTATAGGTCTTCATCTTGAGGTAACATCTATCTAACGTTCAATGCCTTGCCTGTCTTCACTCAGGTAACAACCACATCCGTCATCAGATTGAAACGCATTTAAATGTAGTTGTGGTTTCGGATTTGGCGCCATATATCCTATAGGTCCTTTCATGTCAATTTAAGTTCAAAGATCAAAGAATGGCACCTCCTAGTTTTATTTGGATGAATAATTAAAGAATAATCAATCATATTCTTCGATTGAGATTTAATGAGATCTAGTGTGAAATAAAATGTCCACGTAGGCGAGTATAACTTCCCCCTATTACAACTTTCTTTGTATTTGGATGAATKATTTCCATAAAATTATAACCCCACTTTAAAGCCCTTTTAGTTGCTTGATTCGTGGTATAAATCTAGGTTTATACTAGTGGCACTGTTGTTTTGATTTTCTGTTTACTTTCCTCTGGTGTTCAATTGCCCTCTCTAAGGCCCTTAACACATATAATTTCTTCAATTGCGTCACCTGCAGTTCATAGAGAATCACTCACAMTTAGAATGACCTAATTCTTGCCTTCTCTTATCAAGAGTAAAATAACAACCTCACCCATACCAACAACAACAGTTAAACTGTGAATAGATAAAAAAATGTTAACATCAAATATCGCAGGAAAGCAACAAAATGTCACTTCAGCACCTTGGACAGGGAGCGTCATCTGTAACTTCAGCACCTTGGAAAGGGAGTGTCACTTATGACTTCAGTACCTTGGACAGGGAGCTTCACTTAACTTGGACAGCGCAAACGTACACTACTATTTCTATGAAATACCTATTCAATTATATTTGACAGGGAATGTCACTACATTAGCACCGTGAGCAAAAACGTCACAAGATCAGCACCAGGGACAGGGATGTTACYTCTGAGCTCAGCACAATGGACAGGGACCGTTACTCTAAGATCAGCACCGTGGACAGCACTCATACTCACAACAGGCACTCCAGGAGGGGAAAACTACTTCAACCTACAGTATGCGAACAAGAGCATTAGGCTATGTAGGCTCAGTACACTCTGAGAAAGGAAGGTGCTATCTAGAACCTAAAAGGGTTCTGCGGCTGTCCCCATAGGATAACCCTTTGAAGAACACATTTTTGTTCCAGGTAAAAACCCGTTTGGTTCCACATAGAACCTTTTTGGGTTCCATGAAGAACCCTTTTCACAGAGAGTCTACATGGAACCCAAAAGGGTTCTACCTGGAACMAAAAATGGTTCTCCCATGGGGACAGTCGAAGAACCCTTTTGGAACCCTTTTTGCTAAGAGTCTGGGCTAGGCCTAATATTTTATTGAATTGAATGGGAAAAGTACGATACTTTTTAGCTAAATCGGGSCCTCCTCCCCCCCAAAACTCATTTTTTGCTATTTTATTTTAAAAACATAAAGATGATTCTATATTTGAACAATAAAATGTATTTAAGTGAGCGTACCTGACGCTGATCTCCGCAGAGGGAAAGTCATGCTTCGCCAAGGAAGAGTCCTTTGTTAATGTTTCAGCACTTCCCCGATATGCACAGTGAAAAGGAAGAGGACTTTCCGAAGTTTAAACCGACAATTCTCAAAGGCATTCCATCCATTAAATCTGTGCACGTGGTTGTGATAGGAGRTCATTATAGAGCATTAATGGAAGGCCATTATTATGACTTTAGAAWCGCTCGTTAATGATTTATCCCAAGGTATCGCTGATCGGGGAAAAACATGCATTACTGGGCCACTGTAGCCTACGCTGATGTGCAGGAAAAGGAAACCCTTTACAAATATAACATGGCATATACTGGCTTGGAAGTCTATCCTTTGTTATGGCAAATGTTCATTTTATTCACMCTGGCATTAAATATACTGTAAAGTGTGAATGTTATGGACTGTGACATTGATGTCTTCATGGCTGAATTGATCTAAACATCAAATAGATCACAGGTATCCATTACATAGACTACAACACTCCCACAATAGCCGTGGAAATAAAGGGGAGGCCAAGCAATCCACCCCCCTTAAAGATGGATTCTGCAGTAGGGGGGAACAGAGCCACTTTCTGCCCCACAGCAGATGTTATTGTTTTTTTGTTGATGAAGCAGAGGTGGAGAGCGCTGGGGGAACGTTGCGCATCATGGCAAACAAAATGTACAGTATATGTTTCTGTTCTATTGCACGTGTTCATTGTTTGCAGTAACTTCTTTGTTGTTGTAATATCGCAAACGAATGTGGCAGTTTCACCATTAAGGATTCCAGCTYTAAAGATTTTACTAGCAACTCATTAAATCCAGAAGTAATAAGGAAGTCTTATTAGGCCTACAGCTCGGGACAATTATATTAGCATGCTCTTTCTTCCTGTTACGACACAGATGGTCGTCATCGTGGTGAATAACAGGCCAACGGTTTTGCATTAGAGAAACTATCAAATGATAAAAGATCTTTCAATAATTAGAATTAGTCATAATTAGTGCGGGCTATATAGTAGGCTATATAGTGTATAGTATATAAAGTACAATCTGTAAGCTGCAGTCATATTGCGACCCTGTCTATCATTAGGTAACTCTAATATAAAGTCTAACTCCCACGAACATAAACATTTCCACAGTCATTGGGGAAAACTTTAATGTAGACACAATGGCCAGCTTCCCGGAAACCATTTCCATTCATCTCTACCATTTAAACTACGGTTTAACTTCATCTCAGGGCAGGTGCGTTCTTTTCCAATCCGATTCAAATTCTTTAGTCTACAGATTGTATTTTCAAGGTAGGCTATAAGGACACCAGCATACCAGGTATGCCCTCTTATGKGCAGTATTACAAACTGGTGATAACTTATCTCTGTTGAGTTGTAACTCTTTAAACTGGAACACTCTCCACTAGATGGAGCCAAATGAAAGTAAAATCATTTAGGAGTGAGTGAGGCTCCAGGGTCCGTTTTCATAAAGTGGGTCAGAGTATAAGTACTGATCTAGGATCAGCACTACTACTCTGACACACTTTATGTACAAACAAAAATGTGGTCCAAGACATCATCACCTACTACTTCTCCCATGAAGGAAAAAAGCATTAAAGGTTTACTGTGGTGCGTCCAGGCTGGGGGTAGGGGGGTTCCAATGCCGTGAAAAAACACATCCTAATCCCGTTGAATGACATCAACATGCCATTCAAATGACAACTGAATTCAAGCAAAACMCAAAGATCTATATCAAAAAGCCAAACCAGGTGCAAACATAACATTTTCATGGACAAACCCTCAGGAGAGATTTCTCTTCCCATCCTGATGGCTTGCTTCAATCGACAGCAGAAGATTTTGTAACACGTATTACGGYAGGGGGACTCAATAATCACCACATCCACAGATTGGCTAGAATCCTGCCGTAACAGAACATAATCCAGGGTATTTAAACGCCATCTTGCACCGTGGTTATAATATATCCTACCATAAAATGAGTTAGATTGTGCACCAACAATACACATACTGTACACACACAGTAAGACATGGATTTATATAACCCTCTCTCAGCAGAGACAGCAGAATATCCTGCGAGATAAAGGMAGAACGCCAATGTCCATTATCGTTTTGCCTGAGCATCTTTCTTGTGGAGGTAATGCACACCATTTGGCCTGGAAAATTGTGACGAGGCACTGCCAGGACTCAGGATGAATGACTGTGCTGCCAAGACACATGTCGATGGGCTCCTGTCATGTGTAAGCCTGTGGCGAAGGAGATTGGACAGAGGGTTTTTTGGTGTAAATGGAATTTAAATGTCTTCAATAAAAGCCTTTTTGATACCTCTACTTTTTCCATACAAAGTTTGCTTTGTCTTTTGGATAAATGATCAGTTGGCTTAAATGAATACGTTGAAACGGTATCAATCAGAATCCAAAATATATGCATGTAGTTAAGTTGCATTATCTTCAGCTTCCTACACTTTAATACTGATGATAAACTGTCAGGATAGATATGTTAGTGGCCACACATGATCAGTGGGCGGTGAGAGACAGCAGTCTTGCAGCCCTAGGGTCTGCTGTGGCTATGGGCAGAGACAGACCTCCATCTGCCCGAATAACAATCTACAATAATGTGGCTTACGCTGTCACAATTGACAGTCACTTGTGTTCATGTCTAAAGCGTAGAACAGGGCTTTAAAAGCAACAATTCATATGGGATGAAAAAATATAAAAACATTTGTTTATAGAAGATGTTGGAGCCTGAAACACAACACAAAACACCCYTTTGACAGTCTGTCTGGAAAATCGAGTATGGATGTTGAGCTGAAACATTACCGAAGATCCCCACCATTACTATCCTTTAAGGAAAAAGGCAATTGAAAGTTCCATCATCTCAACTTGAAAATCMTTGTGTTATCAACCGTTCTGTTGYTTWATCTGCACTTTATTTAACCTCCTTAATTCACATGATTTTATAAACGTTGAATTACTTTGTGTCTACTGTCTACACTAACTTAATCCGCTGCAAAGTTTAAAAAAATCAAGATCCTTTTGGGGTCCTTAGAAACGGGCTAAATTACATCTAACCTTCTACCAGAGAAAGAGAGAGAGCGAGAGAGAAAGAGAGAGAGCAGAGATGTTTTGTTGTACCCTTACCAGATAACTGTTTTGATTTATCCTTACTCTGAGTAGCTACAATTACCTGGAGTCTCTGAGATGCCCACCTAGGCTACTATTTAGTCATTCTAGTCATGTGAATGCTATGAACGAACCATTGTTTTTCTAATGTATGAATATGATGTTATTGTGAGAGCTCCTGGTCTAAACCCTGTTAGGTCTACTCCCTGTAGAGGTCTACTCAATGAATTATATATGCACTAGATGACTAACAAGGGGCGCTGTATTGAAGCCACCGTGCCTCCATCTTGGCACTCCCCCACAGTGWAAAAATATTTTGGAAGCTAATAGAAATGCATTTATTAACGTCTACATTCTTTTTTGCCAGATTTATTCTATTTCAGACAACTTATTGCAAACTTAAAAATGCAAAAGGAAAAAATGTATACAAATATTTTCCTTAAAGTATATTTTTTAGAGATGACTAATTTTACTGTCCCCACTACAACAATAAATACTTAAATACATTAACTGGGGAGTGCCAATATGGCCGACCGGTGGATGCAAAGCCTCTCAATGGCCAATACATAGAATCAGCAATCCAGGGTTTATATACATCATTTGGTGTACTCCCTGTAGTGAAAGCAGTGAGAACTCGCGGTCTACTACCTCCTTTGTCTCCATGGCAATTTTATTTTCCCAGCTTCCATTGCGGCGTTTCCCGCGGAGATTCTGTTCATGACATAAATATTTGTCCAGAACGCGCACCTCGCAGTGAACCACCATAACGCACTACAGTTGTCATAACAGACTGGGTGTCTGTCTCTCGTCTCCATGTACACGGCATATTCTGTTTAGCCTACACTGTTTACATTTTTATCCAGTCGTTTCTCCTTGTTATTTGCATATCGTATCGACTGTGTGTAGGTAACCTTGATAATAGTCAAAACCGTTGTGATATTATATTGATGAGGTGCACTGAATTCGTTTAGTTGAAAGATAATTAACCGACTTCATGTTAAACCCCTACATTACAGTGAAAGTGACATAAAGCATTCCTAAAGGCTATACATTCTGTCATTTTGGGTAGGCTGATCACTCACCTCTGGTTGCATGTTCCTTTTCCTCTTTTGTCACTTGTTTCGCCGTTTTTGCACTCATAGAGCCGTCTTGGTAAATCGCACAATGAAGCTTCACCTCAGCAGAACAACGCCACACTGGTTCTCCTTCGAATTACAAGAACATGTAAGGCGGTTTCAGATTTTTTTTTAATCATCAGGTGGGGCTCTGTGGCACAAAACCACTAAGGATAAGCTACTTGACCGTAGGCTACTGGTCGTTTAGCCAGGGAGTCTGCTGACTTGATTTATTGAGAGAGGTAATATATAAAACACAATTTACCATGTGAATTCAGTGTCCAATAAAACATGTTATCTTAAAGAAGATATGTTCAGCATTGTTGTAAACCACATAAAACAGTTCGATACTCAGACCACTCCGCCACGTTTTCGCAAGCAAAGCAAAACTGTCATAACCGAGACATGCACACATTTATATAAATGATCATATTTCTAAGGTGTCAAATTGATAGCAGGTGATACAAAATTGCAAGTGAACGGAGGTAGTTTACCAAGATTGAGTAACCTCTCTCCTTGTCCTTCCACAAGAACAGACGCCGCCGCCACTCAGCCACACAGGTCCGCGCCTCCGAGACTCTGAACTCTATCCGAGACTCAAGATTCCAAGGAGCCAACTTCACCGTGCAAATGTCAAGTTGTTTATTAAAGAGATTTCATTGAAACAAAACAGTCAAAATGAATAAAACGACATTTAAATAATCTGAAATGCATTAAATACTCCCCGTATTTGTACTATTACTCCCAATACAGGCTCTTCCAAAAAGGACTTTAATAACGCATGACAGCCTAATCATCATCCTCATCATAATCGTGATCAGAATCATCATCGTCATCATCATCATCTGTCATACTTCTTCGTTTTAGGTTGTTGTGATTATCACGACTACGAATGCTTATATAATCAAAAGTATTTAGTGGTAAGCCTACTTAGAACATTTTATTATCTTAGTCTTGGCTTTCTTTCCTGTCATGATCATTATGACTTTCTGAGGTCCATTTAGTTCTTATACTAACGAACTAATCAAGAGTAACTGGCTCAAAACTACAGCCTACAAGATTTAGGGCAGAGTAGAATTGACTGGGGTTTTTGTATTTGAATCCTATAGTATCCTATAGGATTGCAATGTTTTTTCTCCTATAGGATTTAAATACATTTTGTCGATGGGAATTGTATATATATTTATATTACATTCTTAAGGATTTTTTCCTCAAAACATGGCTATACACTAATAGGATTCTGATAGAGGTGATACAAAATCGTACAGCATTGCGAGGATCAGCTTACTTTTGATGTCCATGAAAGAAAGCAGTCCAATAGGATTCCAATAGCTTTCTGATAGAGCATCCACAATAAAGAAAATGTGTAGGATATTATGCTGCAACAAGATTAAAGTACCTTTTCAATGGTAAGCATTTTATTTTGTAAGTGGATCGTTCCATGTCATTCCAGCAAACCATCTCAGATTGTTCTGAAATCGTTTCTGCAGTTAGAAACAGACAAGATAAGCTTTCCAGAAGACATGAATTGTAATTTATAAGATTCATATAACATTCAATAATTRTAGTACCTAACATCCAATTTAGACTAAACTTTTTTTCAAACAATGAGTAAGACATGAGGAATCCAATGAAGTGGTCAGAAGCTACCCACGAATCCCCCACACACCACGCCAATCCCACCCCAACGACCAGTACACAGTTTTAGTTTTCCATGTCTGACAAGTAGTATGGCGCTGCGGCTCGGGAGTATTGTTTCTTCATCCTGTGCTATATATTCTCAGTAAATTTGGTGATAGGGTCCCCCCCCGCATTTGTGTCACAAATGCTAAAAAGTTAGCATTTGAAACAGTGGCTAGRTAAACAAAACCAACGCATGGGTTGCTGTCATAMCAGAGGGGTATCCTATGAAGCGAGCTAGATCTACTCATGGTTTCCTAAAGCTAACCAGCTTCAGACAGCTTCACATTCCAGGTCAAGCTTCATCCATATATTACTCATTCTCCTGCGCTAACTCTAGCATATTTTAACATGACTATTTTTGTTTTTACAACAAAACCAAAAAACATTTGTTGAATAAAATATTTAACCAGTCGTCTTTCTAAAATGAAGGGGATGATGACGCAATCTTTGCAAGAGGGAGGGATTCTGATTTCATTGGTCCTCAACCCCGTTGGCTTAGTCATTTAATTCACGGTAAGTGGAGTTAGCTGTGAGTTAGCCTGCCTTTAAACAGGTTAACATTCACAAGGCCGGACAGATTACCAGGATGCGTACTCAGAGCATGCGCTGACCAGCTGACTAAAGTAACCTGCCTAAATGACTATCGCCCCGTAGCACTAACATCTGTAGCCATGAAATGCTTTGAAAGGCTGGTCATGGCTCACATCAACATCATCATCCCAGACACCCTGGACCCACTCCAATTCGTATACYACCCCAACAGATCCACAGATGACGCAWTCTCTATTACACTCCACACTGCCCTTTCCCACCTGGACAAAAGGAACACCTACGTGAKAATGCTGTTTATTGACTACAGCTCAGCRTTTAACACCATAGTGCCCTCCAAGCTCACCACTAAGCTAAGGATCCTCAAAAACGTCCCTCTGCAACTGGATCCTGGACTTCCTGACAGGAGGTAGGCAATAACACATCCTCCACRCTGACCCTCAACATGGGGGCCCCTCAGGGGTGTGTGCTTAGTCCCCTCCTGTATTCACTGTTCATGCACGACTGTGTTGCCGCACACAACTCCAGCACCATCATTAAGTTTGCAGACAACACGACGGTGGTAGGCCTGATCACCGACGACGATGAGACAGCCTACAGGGAGAAGGTCAGAGACCTGGTAGTGTGGTGGCAGGACAACAACTTCTCCTTCAATGTGATCAAGACAAAGAGATGATCGTGGACTACAGGAAACAAAGGGCCAAGCACGCCCACATCCACATCGACGGGGTTGTAGTGGAGCAGGTCGAGAGCTTCAAGTTCCTCGGTGTCCACATCACTAAGGTATTATCATGGTCCAAACGCACCAACATAGTCGTGAAGAGGGTACAACAATGCCTTTTCCCCCTCAGGAGACTGAAAAGATTTGGCATGGGCCCTCAGATCCTCAAAAAGTTATACAGCTGCACCATTGAGAGCATCTTACTTGCTGCATCACCGCTTGGTATGACAACTGCTTGGCATTCAACAACAAGGYGCTATAGAGGGTATTGCTTACGGCCCAGTACATCACTGGGGCCAAGCTCCCTGCCATCCAGGACATYTATACCAGGCGGTGTCAGAGGAAGGCCCTAAAAATTGTCAAAGACTCTCTGACACCATACGCCAAAGCAGTACCAATGCACCAAGTCTGGAACCAACAGGACAGGACCGTGAGCAGCTTCTACCCCCAAGCCATAAGACTGCTAAATAATTAGTCCGGGTAGCTATTGCTTAACTACTTAACTATCTGCATTGACCCTTTTTTGATAACTCTTTTGACTCATCACATATGCTGCTGGTCCTGTTGCCTAGTCACTTTATCCCTACCTACAGTATATGTACATATCTACCCCAATTACCTCGTACCCCTGCACATCGACTCGGTACTGGTACACCGTGTATATAGTCAAGTTTTAGTTAATCATTGTGTATTTATTTACKTATTGTGTAACTACATACAACATTTTCTTGAAAGTATTTTTTTAGAGAGTACTAATGTTACTGTCCCCACTACAACACAAATATACCTAAATAGATGTCCTTTTGTCCTTGAAACATTTAATTCCATTCATTCCTATGGAGGACTGCTCCTACTGGGTAGTAGCAATCCAGGGTTTATATGCAGTACATCATTGGTACCGACTCGAAGGGCCAAGCTTTCATAAACAGGAACCAAATTCATATTTCAGCTCGTCATTGTAATTTCTAAGCAAAATATATTTATCTGTGAACGAGATCATTGCTTGAATACAGGTGCTGTCAATGTCCATGGGAAGATGAGAGCATTGTCTATGATACATTTTACATTCTGTTAGCTGTGCAAAACTATATAATGGTTAATAAGGACTTTGTAGTTGTACATTTTAGAAATATTCCCAATAGTTTCCATGTCCTATGTTTTGTTCTGAGGCTTTCACACTGCCTGTTCTGCTGGTAGTACCACACTCACATTGTGACTGCATGTAGCCTGTTTTAGAGGCCTAGTGCCCTGCTTATACTCTTATCATCCAAAGGTCACTAAAGCTCAGACGGGGAAAACAGCAGGACAGTTAGATATGGGAAAATACATAATTAGTGAGGCAGAACTTCACCAGCCTGAGCTGGCATCGTCCCTAGGAAGAGATCAGGAGCTGACAGCTTTGCGAGCTCTGCAAATACTATTCAACTTAGAGTTATACTGACAAACCCACCTCTGCCCCTCATTTGGGTACACAATCATTGTTTTTGTGACACAGACTAGAATTCACAACAGCCATTTTTTTTWACCTTTATCAAGAGTGGAAATAACCTTGTGGTTGAAGAACCACTATTCAGCGGTCTTGCACTTCAAACACAGGGGTGACAAAAGTCAGGCAGCAACTGTCAATATTTGTTGTGTTGCCCAAGTTTGGACAACATTTGTCTTCAATTAGTAAAAATGTATGAACAATTACATTTGAATCAGCACAATATATAGACCAATAGATGTAATAATGACAGTTAGGTTTTAACTCAAGCCACCCAACTTTTTAAAAAAACTTGAAGATTAATTTTATACAGACTCACAGAGAGACGGAGAGAGAGAGAGTGAGAGAGAGAGAAAGAGAGAGAGAGAGATTCGCTTACCCAGGTGGTCATGTGCAAATAGTCTCCTGTACTTTGGAGTTTAGAGTCAGTTTGTCCATTCCTTTTTGGACTTTTCTGTTTGGTGGGATATCAATAGGAATAACTACCTAGAGCAACAAGATGACAAGGATTTGTTTATTTGTCATAACTGCTGTATTCATGGTGGAAAACGAGTTCACTTCTGGAGGTAGGCTTCACACATCTAACAAAAAAAAAGATATCGGCAAACAGTATCCTATGTTTCTCATAAGTGCTTCTTTATCATTCTTTGTGATAGTAGAGAAATACCGTACAAACGTGATGTTTGACTCACATATTATTTGTCTCAACAGTTTCTGTTATTTCTGCTTCACATAAACCCAAACCAGGACTTTACTCTGATTTCAGTAAACTGGCCTCACTTCTTCCCTGATACCTCATGCCCGTAGTGGGCACAGGGGCATGTTCCCCCTCAGCTTTGTCCTGTTTAAAAATATAKAACTAYTWTAATTTTAAGCACATTTTTTGTTGTTGTTGTTTCTCTGTAATACCTAGCMATCTAGCAATTWTATGAAGTTGSYTTTAGCTAGCCCAGATAGGTTCTCAATCACCCATCCTCATAACTTGCTACCAAGAAKCCATTTCAGGCTATCAATCAAGTTAGAGTAGATTACTTGTCWAACTATCTTAGCTGGCATGYCTGCTGGCAAGGTTGGTAGACTTTAGAAAAGAAAYGCAATAGCTAAATGGATAAGACTCACATTCCTTTCAATCTTTTACACAGACGTTAGCAGMGATGAAGAGAATCACACACTACATGACCTAAAGTATGTGGACACCTGCTCGTCGAACATCTCATTCCAAAATCATGGGCATTAATATGGAKTTGGTCCCCCCTTTGCTGCCTTAACAGCCTCCACTCTTCTGGGAAGGCTTTCCACTAGATGTTGGAACATTGCTGCGGGGACTTGCTTCCATTCAGCGACAAGAGCATTTGTGAGGTYGGGCKCTGTTGTTGGGTGATTAGGCTTGGCTTGCAGTCGGCGCTCCAATTCATCCCAAAGGTGTTCGATGGGGTTGAGGTCAGGGCTCTGTGCAGGCCAGTCAAGTTCTTCCACTTTTTACCCCTTTTTCGTGATATCCAAATGGTAGTAACAGTCTTGTCCCATCGCTGCAACTCCTGTACGGACTCCGGAAAGGCGAAGGTCGACAGCCATGTGTCCTCCGAAACACGACCCCGCCAAGCCTCACTGCTTCTTGACACACTGTTCGCTTAACCCAGAAGCCAGCTGCACCAATGTGTCGGAGTAAACACCGTACAGCTGGCATGCACCCGGCCGCCAGAAGGAGTCACTAGAGCGCGATGGGACAAGGACATCCCGGCCGGCCAAACCCTCCCCTAACCCGGACGATGCTGGGCCAATTGTGCACYGCCTCATGGACCTCCCGGTCGCGGCCTGGGATCAAACCCGGGTCTGTAGTGATGCCTCTAGCACTGCAATGCAGTGTCATGGACCGCTGCGCCACTCGGGAGGCCTCGACAAACCATTTCTGTATGGACCACACTTTGTGCAGAAGTGCATTATCATGCTGAAACAGGAAAATGCCTTCCCCAAACTGTTGCCACAAAGTTGGAAGCACAGAATCCTATAGAATTTCATTGTATGCTGTAGCGTTAAGATTTCCCTTCACTGGAATTAAGGGGCCTAGCCAGAACCATGAAAAACAGCCCAAGACCATTATTCCTCCTCCACCAAACTTTATAGTTGGCACTATGCATTCGGGCAGGTAGCATTCTCCTTGCATCCGCCAAACCCAGATTCATCCGTCGGACTGCCAGATGGTGAAGCGTGATTCATCACTCCAGAGAACGCGTTTCCACTACTCCGGAGTCCAATGGTGGCAAGCTTTACACCAGTCCAGCCGACGCGTGACATTGCGCATGGTAATCTTAGGCTGCTCAGCCATAGAAACCCATTTCATGAAGCTCCCGACAAACAGTTATTGTGCTGACGTTGCTTCCAGAGGCAGTTTGGAGCTTGGTAATGAGTGTTGCAACTTTGACGAACTGACTTGTTGGAAAGGTGGCATCCGATGATGGTGCCACGTTGAAAGTCCCTGAGTTCTTCAGTATAGGCCGTTCTACTGCAAATGTTTGTCTATGGAGATTGCATGGCGGTGTGCTCGATTTYTATGTCCACATACGTTTGTATATATAGTGTATTTAGTTTCTTTAAAAAAATAACCACCAGTCGGGAGGATACAGACAGCTCAAGAGGTATGCTTAGACATGCAGAAAAATAAGCATTTACATTTTTTTTTTAATTAAGCATAATGATTATGGCTCTAGATTTCAGGAAAAAAGCTGTTTAAAAATGCAAAATTCTTCAACTTCCTGACGGGGGCCCTAGCCCCCCTCCAGACTCCCCCCTAGTCATCCTCACATACTTTGTGCCCCCTCAGATTTTTGGTGTGCATGACACCCATGCACACCAGTTCCTTCCAGTTCCGTTGTCAGTCAGTCAAATGCAGTGGCACATTGTATAAACTTCAGGGTACAGATACAGGATGAGAGCATAAGGGTGAGGATGAGAAGAGTCAGAGGAAGGGACGTTTTCTATATGTCAATGATGATATTTTCTTCTTCATGGTAAACGACATATGCTTCGCCAACCTATAAGGGGAATTCATCTCAACTCAATTGTTCATTTAGTGACCCCCCCCCATCTCTGTCCTCGTTTCCTCCCCAGCCTCAGTCTTTCTGTCCAGGCAGTCTGCAGACACCCTCCTGAGGAGGCAGAAGCGCTACAACACRGGGGCCTTCGAGGAGATGAAGAAGGACAACCTGGAGAGGGAGTGYATCGAGGAGCGCTGCAATCTGGAGGAGGCGAGGGAAGTGTTTGAGAACGAGGAGAAAACAGTAGGTAGCATCCCCTACAACCCCACGTGAAGTCCATCTGCCCATTAGGCTCTGCCATGTCAAGTGACAGACAGCATCAATAATGGTGTTTGTTTTTATTTTTATTTAGATGCAATTCTGGGCGAATTACCTTGGTAAGCATTAATGCAAAAAAATAAAAAAATGTAATCGATATTCTGTAGAGATAGTAGAGTTGTTCTATCAGCTGATTGGTATAATCTATCTCATCTACCTGCAGTCAAGTCTTTGTCTGTGTGCCCCTACAGACGGGGACCAGTGTGAGTCCAACCCGTGCCAGAATGGGGGGAAGTGTAAAGACGCMATGAGTGCTTACGTGTGCTGGTGTCTACCTCAGTTCAATGGGAAAAACTGTGAGATAGGTGAGCAATGTGGTCCCTGCGTTTTGTTTCAAATCAAATCAAACGCAGTAACGTAGACTATCTTTTCATCCACTTGGCATTTGATTGGATTTGCAGATACTCCTGCTTCAACCTGAACATTTCATTGCATATGTTTACCTTATAGTAGCTTACATGTTAACCTCGTTAACCCCCCCCCCCATTGTTCAAAGTCAACTAGTCTCCTAATCCTCTGTTCTCATGGATTCTCCCTACTCAGAGATGGCTAAGCAGTGTGACATTAACAACGGTGGCTGCTCCCACTTCTGTGTGCTGAACGCCCAGCATGCTGTGTGTGACTGTGCCACAGGGTATAAACTGGCTCCGGACAAGACCACCTGTGAACCAGACGGTACTGATGAATCCTGCATATAAATCCGTGCTCTATGTTCCCTTTGCGTTGATTTAAATCATCTATCATCTATTTTCAACCGGTCTCATCTATGTTTGTTTGCCAGGACCGTTCCCCTGTGGTCACCTTGGCAAGGCTATAAGCTCAACGCTGTCCTCTCGGTCGATCATCACAGCCGTAAATGTTGATCAGACTCAGCACTCCTACGACAACGCCCTCAACATCACTGAGGCACCGGAGGCCTCTGTGAACAACACCTTAGATTCTCTTGCGGTCAACGCCACCACCACAACCCCCCACCGCATCAGCAGCACCAGTAGCAGCCACTCTTCCTCAGAGCTGGGTGACTTGCCCTCCTGGGCCTTCTACCCAACACTGCCCACCATCCAGGAAGAGACATCCAGCGACCAGCGCATCGTTGGGGGRAATACAGTGAAACCTGGGGAGATCCCCTGGCAGGTAGGACCGTCGAGTGTGTGAGTGTAACTATGCCCCTCCAGTCAATGTGTTTAGACTGTGGTTGTCTGTGCTAACCTCTGGGACACTGCCAGGTGTCCCTGATGAGCAAGCTGACCGGGCAGAGCTTCTGTGGTGGCACCCTCCTCAGTGAGATGTGGGTCATCACCGCTGCCCACTGCCTGAACGAGGGCAAGATTGGATCCTTCTTCGTCAGAGTGGGTGAGTCAAACCAAGYAGGAGTGATTGCCTATTTCGTATGTGTGCTTCACTCGTTCAAAATAATGTTCATCTGATCACAATGTCTCTCTCCAGGGGAGCACAACATGCAGGTCAAAGAGGGGACGGAGCATGACCACGCTGTGGGTGAGCATCACATGCACCCGAGATACGACGCCAAGATAAGTCAGTACAACCATGACATAGCCCTGCTCAAGCTCCGCACGCCCGCACTCCTCTCTGACTACAGCCTCCCCATCTGCCTGGGGCCCAAGGACTTCACTGAGACGCTGCTGAGGGAGGCCTCTAACTCGGTGGTCAGYGGCTGGGGCAGGATGCGCTTCCAGGGCCCCGAGTCCTCCATACTGCAGAAGGTGGAGGTGCCCTACGTGGACCGGACCGAGTGCAAGGGCAGCAGCGCAGAACGGGTGTCCCGCTTCATGTTTTGTGCCGGTTACCGCARCGAGCAGAAGGATTCATGCCAGGGGGACAGTGGCGGTCCCCATGCCACCCAGTACCGGGACACTTGGTTTCTGACAGGCATCGTGAGCTGGGGGGAGGAGTGCGCCAAGGAAGGGAAGTATGGCATCTACACACGTGTGTCACGCTACTTTTCATGGATCTCCAATGTCACTGGGCTTAGAAGCATTGGTTCCAATTCTGAGCCTGATGTCTGAGAGGTCCAAAACCCYCATGCCCTTATGTTACTTAACGTTTTGGATGATTACCATTGTGTAATGTTTAACTGAGCTGATTTACTCTTTGTTGATTTATTAAAAGGGATCCKGGAAATGATGTCTCTGAATGTCTTCTGTAAGTTATTCAAAATAGTCAGGCAGWTTCAGAAACATTAGGGACTGACCCAGAGGCCTACGCCTTGTACAGTAGTGTCAGTCAACATTTACAAAATGCACATCCACACCCATAAAGGTAAAAAAAWWAAAAWWAATTAAGACATAGTAAAGAAACATTTACGAAAATGGATAAGAGTGTCTGCTAAATGACCTAGAACGTAAAGAAAGACTCTCCCATCAGATTATCTTGTGCTTGTATTTGGTAAAATAATTTCCATCCATGTCATATATGAAATTCTCTGTACATTCACATGAATCCCCAACGTCCGTCTATGTGGAGAATTGACATATAAGCTGCARCATCCAATCATCACACTCACTCAGCAGCAGAAATAGCAGCAGCGGCAGAAGCACTGCAGGACCCTCCTCTCACGTCAAATGGTCAGATGACTGCCCCCTACAGGCACAAAACTGCAGTGCACATAAAAAGAAGCATTAGGCAATGTTCAACAGGGAACTGACCACTTGCAACGCCCTGTTGACATTCATGCAGAATAGTGAGCATAGAAATACAACGCTTGGCACKGTTTGCTTGCTGTTAGTTTTCACACTGAAATGTAAGCTATTTACCATAGTAATTGGGGGTAATGAGAGTGGTACAAAATGAGGCTGTTCTAACAAATAAAGCAGACAGGGCAACTGTACAATAGCATGTTTTGGCACATAACCTGGCATTGATGATATGTTGAAATCTATCATGGTCTATCGTGAACCATGATAGTTACACACAAATGTAAAAAAATAGAGATTGATTCACTTTCACTGTAACAGAAGTAAAACAGTCCTTTTTCTAAGTAAATATATTTATAGTGGACTAGAAACAGTTCATGCATCTCATCCACAGGAAAATGAAGACATGGAGATCCTATCTCCCCGGGGTGACAGTTCTTTAAGGGGATGTTGTGATGCYGCCTGGGGTCGGAAAGTAGACTCAGTCCACTGCCTTGTGCTTGAGGTTGTTTGCTTGACGTGGGTAGGGATGTTACCCACGGCAACACATGCACCCTCTGGAGGAAATGTAAAAAGACGTCCTTGTGGTTTATCGTCATGGTATTAATATGGTGGTGATTATTATACATTTCCGGAGATGGACGGTAAAAGAAGGCAAAGTTGACCCTTCAGATCCTCTGGTTTGATTGATGACTGGTCGGTCTCTCTGGCAGCATGTTCAAGGCCCCTGGAGATTCCAGGAAAGATGACCTTGGATAGGGAATGATGTCGGGACGACAGTTATGGTGACAGAGGTTGTGTCCGGACGGAGAGTGGATGGCACGTGCTTCATTCAGAGAGAGCTGAGCTTTCGGGTTTTCTGATTCCCTGAAAGAGTAAGAGAAAGACACAGGTAGTAAGGTAGTAATGTGCAGGTATGTAGAGAAACACAACAGGTAGTAAAGGTCGTAATGAGGCAGGTATGTAGAGAAAACAAAAAACAGGTAGTAAGGTAGTAATGTGCAGGTATGTAGAGAAACACACAGGTAGTAAGGTAGTAATGTGGCAGGTATGTAGAGAAAACACACAGGTAGTAAGGTAGTAATGTGCAGGTATGTAGAGAAACACACAGGTAGTAAGGTCGTAATGTGCAGGTATGTAGAGAAACACACAGGTAGTAAGGTAGTAATGTGCAGGTATGTAGAGAAACACACAGGTAGTAAGGTAGTAATGTGCAGGTATGTAGAGAAACACACAGGTAGTAAGGTCGTAATGTGCAGGTATGTAAGAAACACACAGGTAGTAAGGTCGAATGTGCAGGTATGTAGAGAACACACAGGTAGTAAGGTCGTAATGTGCAGGTATGTAGAGAAACACACAGGTTAGTAAGGTAGTAATGTGCAGGTATGTAGAGAAACACACAGGTAGTAAGGTCGTAATGGGCAGGTATGTAGAGAAACACACAGGTAGTAAGGTGTAATGTGCAGGTATGTAGAGAAACACACAGGTTAGTAAGGTCGTAATGTGCAGGTATGTAGAGAAACACACAGGTAGTAAGGTAGTAATGTGCAGGTATGTAGAAAACACACAGGTAGTAAGGTTCGTAATGTGCAGGTATGTAGAGAAACACACAGGTAGTAAGGTCGTAATGTGCAGTATGTAGAGAAACACCACAGGTAGTAAGGTCGTAATGTGCAGGTATGTAGAGAAACACACAGGTCAGTAAGGTGTAATGTGCAGGTATGTAGAGAAACCACACAGGTAGTAAGGTCGTAAGTGCAGGTATGTAGAGAAACACACAGGTAGTAAGGTCGTAATGTGCAGGTTTGATGTTTGTGGATATGAGGACATCTTATTCATCCTTGCTAATAGCTACAAACACAAGAACAGTGATCTCTACTATTGCTCCACGGGGAGCCCCTCACCTTCCATCCTGCCTGAGTGGGCACGGCCACTCTCTCCCAGAATCCTGTGCAGGTTATCAGCTGAGACCCGACCCTCATCACAACGACTGACATTCCTCACGAGCCTGACAGAGAGAGAATCAGGAGTGCTGCTGTAGTAACGACAGCAAGCAACAGTAACAGCGGTAGTGATATTAGTAACGGGGCTTCTCACCACTTCCCTACAGTGTCCTGATCCAGCAGCTGGATGACATCGCCGCACTTAATGATGAGGTCATCTGTACTGCACACACTACTTTCCACCAGGGCCCTGTACCTCCCAGGAACCTGTGAGAGGAAAACATGTCCCATTAAGACCAGATAAACAAAAAACAGACTGACAATAGCCTCGTATTTTACATCGTGCTCTAACTMCAATGTCCAATTACGTCCACAAACTGTTTTGCAGGAACACTTGACACTACAACGCCGGGTGACGTTTAGACTGGCTCACCAGTGGAGTAGGGTCGTCCTCCTCGTCAGAGTCTGACAGGTTGGACAAGTCAGTGGTGCTCCAGTCCTCCGGACCCTCACAGATGTCCACTGAGTGGGAGGTGCCAGGCCAACCTACGTTTGACAGACAGAAGCTCTCGATTACAACCCTCCCCACAAGTCAAAGGCGTCTCTTTGCGTGCCAAACATATTCACCTAAATGTCACTTACGTTAGACACTTTCAAAACTTTCCCACTGACGACAAAAACACAATTCCACCACGACATGCTGGACTTTTCAGTGTCAAAACCTCACCGACCGGCCMCAATTGGCCAGTAGACTTGGAGTCTGCTTTGCTACTAAAGTGAGTTGGTGAGACAAAATGGCTGCTGTTTTCCACGCTTACTCACTGCGTCGATTGTTGTGCTGGGGCTGGGGGGAGAAGACCACGGGGTCTGTGAGGACGGGGCTGGTGCGGCCCGACGACTCGGCCTCCTCCGTGCTGAGGGACTGGTCTAGAGGCTTACTGTGAGGAAGGACATCAAAACAACCTGAGCAGCCAGTGATCTGCCCGGTACTCCACGGCATGCACACCGACATATGAGCCAGACTGTCCCGCGTCGCAAAGGAACGGGGCAGAAACACAACATCCACATGGTCACAAGCTTGGCCTCAGGCACTGGCTAAGTCACATCATTCTCCAGACCAACGCCAGAGAAACAAGCTTGACATTTCGGGAGTCACTAGGTTGGAGATGAGTTGAAACCAAGCTATGATTGGAATCGACCACAAGCGAATCACACGCTACGAGCGCCGTTTTCAAACATTTCCAGGAAATCCCAATGTTCTCTTTGTTCATCATGCAAATTGTAAGACATGGGGACGTGAGAGAACATGAGAGGACGTGAGAGGACATGCAAAGAGCATCACCTGTCAGTAGAGGGAGGAGACAGAGGAGTCTGCTCTGAGAGTTGAATAGGGGGAATGTCTTCTGAGAGAGGGAGAGGGGGGCAGAGGGCAGATAAAAAGGGACTTTAGACCTCCAGGTAGTTTAACCCAACTACTGGCATGCAGACAGACAAGTCACATCACACCACAATAGAGGACAAGGGGAATGAACAACACACCCAACATGGAAGCTGACAGACAAGTAGACGCAAAGTAGAAACCTTGGAGGAGCCTCTGTTGGTTGGTGAGAATTTTCCTGATCTCGGTGAGCCAGGCGATCTTGATCTGGAACGTAGGGGCCTGGGGAACAACCACGGGCATCAGTACCGTGTGTGTGTCAGCGAGTCAAATCAAACCAAACTGTATTGGCCGCGTACACATTTTGCAGATGTTATCGCAGGTGCCWCGAAATGCTTGTGTTTCTAGCTCCAACAGTGCAGTAATACCTAACAATACAAAACAATACACGCAAATCSCCAAACATAAAATAAAATAATTGAGGAATATCAGGACGAGCAATGTCAGAGTCCGGAATATCAATACACAGGATGGTGTGTATATACATCATGGACAGTGTATGAATAGAAAAGGTGGGTACRGCAGTAGTTATATAGGATGAGCCTTSACTAGAATACAGTGAGTACATATGAAGTGAGTAAGAAGACCAGACCAAGCCCACTCCATCACTTGCCAAGGCACAGACTAAACCGAGAGCACAAGATAATCAAAATCAAATGATACATAATGTGGCCCTCACCTGAACAACATACACCTCCTCTCTGCCACTGTACCAGAGCTCAAACTTCTTCACGTCGCCTTTGACATTCTCAGTGATGCCAACAGCACTCATCTGCAGACAAAACACAATTCACCACCGCAAGTGTATTGACTGTCCCTTTAATCAAAGCGACCGTGTGTCCATATGATAAGAACAGAAGTGCCGGCCGTGCCCTGCCCCCCGGCCTTACCCTCAGGCAGTGCTTGAAGCTATAGAAGGGGGTGCGGTCGTGGCCCTCCCCATGCTCCTCGCGGCGCTTGCAGAAGAGCAGAGCGTGCTCATGCAGGAAGAGATGCCTCTGCATGGGTTTGAAACGGGCCTTCATCCTCGTCGGGCCCCTCTTATGGCTGATCCACACACTGAAGGAGCCCTGCATCAGCACCCGACCCAGGTCACTCAGCTCCCCCTGGKGACACAGCCAGACACAAYACAACCCAGCATGTTGGGATATGGTAAGATATAATTATTACAAAATTCACTTTTGTAAAATATGCACATCTGTCCCTTTCTCGTGCATTCTCACTTAGTCACTCATACATTCTCTCACTCACATGCTTTACCTCATAACCTGTGATGGCGATCTGGTGCATGGAGTCGTTGACAGACTTGAGGAGATTCAGCATAGACTCTAGTGCCCCCTGCAGCTCAGAGATATAATCACTGTCTGCACTGTGCTTCAACAGTTCCTGTCGGGAAAGACAGAAGCCCGGAGGGCCCCAATGTGTTCAAATGGAATGTTAAAGCACACACGCGAACCATGTAAGTCAAGRTGTCGGCTGAGCCCAAGCCMTACCTTGAGCAGCAGCTGGTACTTGGTCAGTCTCTGGACRGGCTTTAGGAGGTACGAGTCCAACCCCAGTTTGTGCTCCAGCTTCTTCTGACACGCCTACACAGGATAGAGACGGAAAGACTGAAGAAATCCTTCAAATGTATCCAGAAGACGCAACGTTCGTCAAAACTATATAACTTTTATCAATACATGAAAGGGGATTCAAAAGTGGGAGGTAAGGGGAAGTGCATCTCTCTTCAATGAAAAAACAGTTTGGCAGTCCACTTAGCCAGAGTACCTGGAAGAAGAGGGAAGCAGAGCACTGTCTCCATAGCAACTCGGAGTGCGGTTTGTTCTGACAGTAACGCTCGTACACCTGGAACTTTTCTTTCTGAAACGACAGAGAAAATGTCAAAACCAAGCCAACTGACTGTAGAGGGTTACAGGGGGCTCTGCCTGATGACCCCATAACACATGAAGTCAGAGAGGTGTGATCAGAAGCTTGCTCACCCGTCGTAGAAAGCAGGCTCCAACCCTCTCGGGAGTCTCCAGGCACCCCTCCAAGTCCTGGAGGAAGGTCCTGTAGAGAGGAGGGGCGGATGAGGCATGACTTCAATCAATACTCTCCTCACTGTAAAAACAGAGCTTTTGCTTATCAGTGCGTGTGAAAGAGCGAGTGTTTGTGTACATCCTTGCCTGCTATGGAATTTGTAGATCTCTGGCATATTCCCAAACAGGACCTCCTTCTTGCTGCGCAGGACAGAGGGCAGTAGGTGGGAGAGGGCGGGGTTATCCATCTCTGCCCTGTAACCCTACAGAAATGAAGACTTGTTTTTTTATATATTGTACCCTTTGGGATGTTTTGTGTGTCTGTGCAACTGTTAAATGAAACACCTTACCAGCAAGACAGAGAGCAGCTCCTCTACATAGATCCTCTCTGTCTCAATAAGCTCTTTGATTATGTGTCTGAAGACACAAAGCACAGTCAGCAAGATGCACAGAGAGAGAGAGAGAGACAGAGAGGCACCAGTAAGGGAAATTCCTTTATTAAATTAAACGTAAATACATTTTCTAGGCAGATAACAGACAAAACCAGATAAATAGTTGATGGAACCAAGCTGGAATCAGACAGTACATGCAGACTGATGATGAGTGGGGTGCTGTTTCACCGTTTCAGCTGGTCTGGGCTCTCCTCTCCCTCCTGGCCGTARGAGAGAGAGTTGCGATTCTCCTCATAGTCATGCATCACCTCTATCTGGAGGGGAGAGAGAGAGAGCAGGAATGAATTTAGTCAACATGACAAGCTGAAACAATGATAAGCCACTCTGTAGGACAAAGATGATGTGGAGGCCAGATAAAACAATATGCTATCCCACACTGGAGAAAATGCAAATCGTGTTTACATGAAATGTAAAGTAGGGACATTCTATAGCCCTATTGGGACGGGGGAGGTTGGGATGGTCGGGTGATGTAATTATCCGCACGAGCACAAAACACCACATCCGTCATTTTAGTCTTGTCCGTATCGGCCATGTCAGTCATTTTTATTTGGCGGGAAGGTTATTATTCCAGCCCCCCCCCAAAAAACGACTGTCTGCGACTGTTTTTTGGCAAACTCCCCAGGTCCTCTGCTAATACTTATCCCGTGTGAATCGTCATCCCTGTTTTTTTGAGGGATAATACAGAGTTGAACAGGTGCGGCACGCAGTCTTAAAAACAAAGTGCTACGCCCGTAGCGTCCAGATGAATGATCTGTTTTGTCATATACCAACTTTCCCGCCTACTGGGCACAGACGTTAACTCAACGTCTCTTCCACTTCGGTTCAACGTACTTTCATGACAATGACGTGGATACAACGTTGATTCAACCAGCAGCCCGCTGCCTATTTCTCTTTTAAAAGATTAAGCGGATGATATTGTGCCAATGAATTGATAAATTGGCAATTGCGTCAGTTAATTGAATGTCTGCGTACAGTTCACAGTTCTTATTGAAACCATTTACCTTCTCCAAACTGAAAGCCAATGTAAGGCTATCCCTAGATAAGTTGAAATATATTCACGCCTGGAACAGCCTCCTGGCTCCCGACACGATGGTCCATTTTGAAKGAGAAAAATGATATATTTCCCGGGGCAGTTTGGTAAAACAAATCCCATCCGAATCGTCGAATGGAGAAAAAAAAAACGGGCATGCTGGTCGAAATAACCACGTAACCAAAGTCCTATATTAATACAGGTCCCGTACGTGTCATACACTTAATGAACCCTTCTGATCTTTCAGGTGTCACAACCCAACTCTCACCTTTCTAGGGCTTTTCCGAGCTGCCCTCTTGCCAGGTAAGAGGTCAAAAGAGAACCTTGAGTTGAGAACCGAGTTGAAATCTACACCTGCAGGCATGAAAATGCACAGAATGATTATTTAAAAAAAAGACTATTACTTCAAGTATGAACACTTGATCTGAGGAAGACAGGCTGCTGAATGTCCACTATCATTCTTGAAAAATCGTTTCTCACACACCTAATAATCAGAGTACGAGAACGAATTCACATTCAGCGTCCGTTAGGCCTCGGTAAGAGTTTTGTGGTTGTGTATTTATGGAAACGTACTGTGTTTGGGGGAGAAGAGAGGGGATTTGCACCGGGGAGAGTGTTCAGGCCGAGGGGCCACCAGCTGGATGGGCCGCACCTGAATGTCAGCCAGCTTCCTCAGACATGCCTGTCTGTTGTGGATCATTCTCTGCATGGCAGACAGCTTCTCAGTGGCCACCCCAATCTGAGACTGAGATAGAAAGAGAGAGAGAGAGAGAGAGAGAGAGAGAGAGAGAGAGAGAGAGAGAGAGAGAGAGAGAGAGAGAGAGATTACCGATAGAGATCGACAGGCCTATTGGATCTGCATGAGGGTGGAAAGTGCTGGCAACAGTAGGTTGTTGATAATAATACTCTACGCTTGTGGCAGAAGTAGTATCAGAGTATTTGTCATGTTTGCTGTGTTGACAGGATGTTGTCGTCGTACCAAAGAGCTTTGGGATGAAATGATACAGTGATAACGGGAGGAAATGGCACGGTATGACTTGGAGCCAGGCTGGGTGAAAAAGTGACTGATACCAAAGAACACACTATGGAACAGGGACACATACCTCTAGCTGTGGGGTCAGGATGGCCTCGAACTCCAGACTGAGGACATCAGGGCTTTGGCTCAGACACAACGGTGTCTCCTCCTGGAGTCTCTCTATATCCTGCAGCGCTCCCTGAGCTCCCTCCTTGGACTGGAACTTATCCACCAGCTGATTGGCTAAGAGGTAAGCCCCCTCGTCACACCAGCGCCGGGCCTGAGGGCGGACGTAGACACACAAACACAGACACACACACACACAGAGACGCATGGAAGCATGACACACTGACCATCACAGACATCACAGACTCTACAAGCTTTATGAGTGGATATGGGAGGATGGGGGTTACAATTGTGTGTGTGTGTGTGTGTGTGCGCTCGCATGCCTCTTCCAGACGCAGCAGCAGGTCACGTATGCGGGTGAGGGCAGCCCGTTTGGCTCGGATAGCGGTGGTCAGCACGTCACAGTGGTGCCGCAGCTCGTTGCACCGCTGGACGATCAGGGCCAGAGCGTAGTGGTGACCGGTGGCCAGCTGGTGGCCGCGCAGGATGATTATCTGGGCACGGCCCATCTCTTCCTGACAACCACCACAATCACAAAAACCCCCCAGTCAAGGATCCCCATCATAGGTGCATCTATCTGGAGCAGTTTACGTTTCTCTGTCAGAAATCTCAAGATGTACTCGATAAGGGTCAAGCGAGAGGTTCTTTTGTGTCGTGGGACCCTGACCTGTGCGCGGGTGTCCAGTGACTCCAGATCTTTTAATAGCTGTTCTGTCTGGACCACAGTCCCGCCCACTGCAGCGACCTCCTTCTCCTGACCAGACAGCCGGTCCAGGATCTCCTCCATCTGAGCAACAGCGAAAAGGAAGTTTGACCTTTGGCACTAAATGTAGGAAATAGTACAGATTGACACGTTTCACTTTTACCACTCTCAACTGTCTGTACCTCATGAAAGCTCATCTCGTATCTCATCAGCTGAAGGTACTGCTGCAGTTTCAGGTGATGCTTCTCAAAAAAGCCATCAAAAGCCATCTCCATGTCCCGTAGTTGGGCCAGAAGCCTGACCAAAACAGATGGTACACAAGCTAAAAGGTCAAACACTTAAATCTATCAAAACGATAATTCCTCCAGAACCCCATCCCATGGCAGCTACCGCAAAGACAACATGAGATAAATGAAACTACACACACCAACGGCATGTGAAGAAACACAATTGTCTGAGCCATCCTTTTTTTAACAGTGTACTCTACCTCTGCACCGTGTCCCAGTCCTGTTTGATATCTTTGTCCTCCTGACCATCAGCTTTAGCTGCCTTGGCGGCTTCCAGGTTGGAGAGCAAGTGACGGCCCTCCCGCATCACTGACCTGATRTCATCCTGCAATCGTTGCCATTCAGTTATTCACAGGACATCACAACACCATGCACTACTCCGGCCTTGCAACAACAACAAAAATGTTTGAATAATTCCAAGGTTGTCATGGGAGATGTGTCTTACTTTCAGCTGCCTGTATTTGTCAGTGTGGGATCTGAGGAGGAACTCGATGTCGTCGGCCTCATCTGGAAGCTCGGTCTCGGCGAGCTCGGTGCCGAACGACTGCAGCATCTGGGCTATCTCCTTCACGGTCACGGCAAAGCTCTCAATAGCCTACAGAGGGAGACAAATATTCACGAATGTCTGCCTTWTACCAAAAACACCAATTTGTCACGTATTCTGCCACACCGCACATCCARGCTGCTTTGCGGTGTTAATTGTCTACATGTTGTTGACGGGGTCAGTGTTCCAAAATACCRGGTCTGCCTATAAATCGATGTGTTGCTTTAGGTGACACCGCGGGACAGCATGTTTACCGTACGAAGGACCACCCAGTCACTGTGGCAGTACTCCAGAGTTCCACCAAACTCTGAGGTCAGCTGGTTCTCATCGATGTAGCGAAGCAGGTCCGTCACTGAACTGAGCATAACCACCTGTGGGAGAACGCAGAGTAGCAGACCGAGGTGTACAACACAAACCCACCATGACAACCAGAAACGATAATAATCACYCCTCACATTACAGTAATACATCTTAGAGAGAGATTGTGGGTAACACAACCTAAGAGAGTCCTTCACAGCCCCTGGTATTGTCAGACTGTTGAAACAACTAGTGTGATCGCCCGAATACTGTCCCTTAACCACTTTCTGTACTGGCAGTTGCTCAACATTTCAAACAAGCCTTGGTTTCGTCATCTCCACTTCTTACCGGCATCTTGAGCATGAAGTCCTCCTGGCTGAAGCGGAAGCCCAAGTCAGTGCCGGTGCCTGAGGGACTCTGCAGGAGGCTGGTGGGCCGTAGAACCAACACCAGGTGGAGATTCCCCGGGAAGGACATCTGCAGAAAGAAGACAGCAGGAGAAGTGAAAAACAGTTAAGTTAATTGATATCATTTAACTTCATTGCCTGTGTGGTATGACTGTTGTGTCAGCCTGCTCTGTTTTATTCCTACTTGGTTATTGCCTCACTGCCGTTCTCAAGCTGTTCTTCTTAGTTTTCATCCTACTCAGTACGTGTGGACGTTTACATTGTTGACCTTTTTAGATCATTAGATAACTCTTACATAAAGCCCTCCTCCCTATCACACTAAAAGAGTGAATACACCTAAGTCAGCATGYTGATGTTTGGTATAAATGATAACCCCTATGTTGCATGGATAGATGAATGCCGAGTTATATTTTGATATATATTTTTACACATGTTAACTACATGGCTCTGGATGAATGTAATGGGCTCTAATTTTACCAAGATGTTCTAATTCTGTCCACTGGAATTTAGGTTCCGGTTCATTTTAAAGCGTTGCAAAACAATTATGACAAGTATTGTCTCTACATGATGAATAAAATAAACTAATGATAGAGAAAGAGGAGAAATGCCGGTCAAATAGAACCCTTCTACTGTCTCTGGAATAGCAGAGAAACTCACAACATACTGCAACACCTCCAATATCCTACTGCAACGCCTCCAACATCATACTGCAACACCTCCGACATCATACTGCAACACCTCCGATATCATACTGCAACACCTCCTACATCATACTGCAACGCCCTCCAACATCATACTGGCAACGCCCTCCACATTATGCAACCTCATCAGACTGCAACACCTCCTATCATAACTGCAACACCTCCATCATCATACTGCAACACCTCAACATCATAACTGCAACACCTCCCATCATCATTACTGCAACACCTCTCCAACATTCATACTGCAACACCTCAACATCACTACCCTCTGCAACCCCATCCAACACATCATACTGCACCACCTCCAACATTCATACTGCAACAATCCAACATCATACTGCAACACCTCCAACATCATACTGCAACGCCCTCCGACATCATACTGCAATGCCCTCCAACATCATACTGCAACGCCTCCGGCATCATACTGCAACGCCTCCAACATCATACTGCAACGCCTCCAACATCATACTGCAACACCTCCGACATCATACTGCAACGCCTCCGACATCATACTGCAACACCTCCGATATCATACTGCAACGCCTCCGACATCATACTGCAATGCCTCCAACATCATACTGCAACGCCTCCGACATCATACCGCAACGCCTCCGACATCATACTGCAACGCCCTCCGACATCATACTGCAACGCCCTCTGACATCATACTGCAACACCTCCAACATCATAATGCAAAGCATCCGATATCATACTGCAACACCTCCAACATCATACTGCAACATCTCCAACATCATACTGCAACACCTCCAACATCATACTGCAACACCTCCAACATCATACTGCAACACCTCCAACATCATACTGCAACTAGAGGTCGCCCGATTAATCGGAATGGCCRATTAATTAGGGCCGATTTCAAGTTTTCATAACAATCGGAAATCGGTCATTTTGGACGCCGATTTAGCCGATTTTTAAAATGTATTTTTAAATGCAATTTTTTACACCTTTATTTAACTAGGCAAGTCAGTTAAGAACACATTCTTAATTTCAATGACGGCCTAGGAACGGTGGGTTAACTGCCTTGTTCAGGGGCAGAACGACAGATTTTTACTTTGTCAGCTCAGGGATTCAATCTTGCAACCTTACGGTTAACTAGTCCAACGCTCTAACCACCTGCCTCACGAGGAGCCCGCCTGTTATGCGAATGCAGTAAGAAGCCAAGGTAAGTTGCTAACTAGCATTAAACTTATCTTATAAAAAACAATCAATCAATCATAATCACTAGTTATAACTACACATGGTTAATGATATTACTAGTTTATCTAGCGTGTCCTGCGTTGCATATAATCGATGCAGTGTGCATTTGCGAAAAAGGACTGTCGTTGCTCCAACGTGAACCTAACCATAAACATMAATGCCTTTCTTAAAATCAATACACAGAAGTATATATTTTTAAACCTGCATATTTAGCAAAAAAAATCCAGGTTAGCAGGCAATATTAACCAGGTGAAATTGTGTCACTTCTCTTGCGTTCATTGCATGCAGAGTCAGAGTATATGCAACAGTTTGGGCCGCCTGGCTCATTGCGAACTAATTTGCTAGAATTTAACATAATTATGACATAATATTGAAGGTTGTGCAATGTAACAGGAATATTTAGACTTATGGATGCCGCCCGTTAGATAAAATACGGAACGGTTCCGTATTTCTTGTTTTTTTATTTTTATTTTTTATTTTATCCCATTTCTCCCCAATTTTCGTGGTATCCAATCGCTAGTAATTACTATCTTGTCTCATCGCTACAACTCCCGTACGGGCTCGGGAGAGACGAAGGTCGAAAGCCATGCGTCTCCGAAGCACAACCCAACCAAGCCGCACTGCTTCTTAACAAGCGCGCCTCCAACCCGGAAGCCAGCCGCACCAATGTGTCGGAGGAAACACTGTGTACCTGGCCCCCTTGGTTAGCACGCACTGCGCCCGGCCCGCCACAGAGTCGCTGGAGCGCGATGAGACAAGGATATCCCTACCGGCCAAACCCTCCCTAACCCGGACACACTATGCCAATTGTGCGTCGCCCACGGACCTCCCGGTCGCGGCCGGCTGCGACAGAGCCTGGGCGCGAACCCAGAGACTCTTGGTGGCGCAGCTAGCACTGTCGCATGCAGTTCCTAGACCACTGCACCACCCGGGAGGCCCTCGGTTCCGTATTTCACTGAAAAATAAATGTTTTGTTGCGCGAGTAGATAGTTCGACCATATTAATGACCTAAGGCTCGTATTTCTGTGTGTTATTATGTTATAATTAAGTCTATGATTTGATAGAGCAGTCTGACTGAGCGATGGCTAGGCACCAGCAGGCTCGTAAGCATCATTTCAAACAGCACACTCGTGCGTTTTGCCAGCAGCTTTCGCAATGCTCAAACCATTGCGCTTTTATGACTTCAAAGCCTATCAACTCCTGAGATTAGGCTGGTTGTTGTAACTGATGTGAAATGGCTAGCTAGTTAGCGGGTGCGCGCTAATAGCGTTTCAAACGTCACTCGCTCTGAGACTTGGCGTGTTGTTCCCTTGCTCTGCATGGGTAATCGCGCTTCGTGGGTGGCTGTTGTCGATGTGTTTTCTGGTTTCGAGCCCAGGAAGGAGCGAGGACAGGGACGGAGGCTATACTGTTACACTGGCAATACTAAAGTGCCTATAAGAACATCCAATAGTCAAAGGTATATGAAATACAAATCGTATAGAGAGAAATAGTCCTATAATTCCTATAATAACTACAACCTAAAACTTCTTACCTGGGAATATTGAAGACTCATGTTAAAAGGAACCACCAGCTTTCATATGTTCTCATGTTCTGAGCAAGGAACTTAAACCTTAGCTTTCTTACATGGCACATATTGCACTTTTTCTTTCTTCTCCAACACTTTGTTTTTGCATTATTTAAACCAAATTGAACATGTTTCATTATTTATGAGGCTAAATTGATTTTATTGATGTATTATTTTAAGTTAAAATAAGTGTTCATTCAGTATTGTTGTAATTGTCATTATTACAAATAAATAAATCGGACGATTAATCGGTATCGGCTTTTTTTGGTCCTCCAATAATCAGTATCGGCATTGAAAAATCATAATCGGTCGACCTCTAACTGCAACACCTCCAACATCATACTGCAACACCTCCGACATCATACTGCAACACCTCCAACATCATACTGCAACACCTCCAACATCATACTGCAACACGCTCCACATCATACTGCAACACCTCCAACATCATACTGCAACAGCAGTGGAGGACCTTAGACTCTTATAACATCCTTGTGACCAACTAGCTGTTGTTCTATGTCAGACTCTTCAGATGTGTGAGGCAAATGCACCTCAGGCTCAGCACTAAAAGTGAATAAGACTTCAGTAATGGAACTTTACATAGGCCAATTGGAGATGTACTTCCATGTACAGGCCACTGTGATCCAAGGGGCAGCTTTGAGCAGCAGCGTGAATGCAAATAGATATAAGGCAAAGTCAATCTGAATGTCTGCAGGACAGGTGATCAATGAAACACACCAGGCGACACCAAGCTCATCAGCTTTCCCTCACACTCAGTCAATCCTGGTGGAGACATGCTGAAGATTAGTTTGACCACTGCAGCACAGATCAGAAACGTGCATATCAACAGTTTTTTGGCCTATTACACATCTCAAATAGACCCGCTATACCATCACATAATGCATGTATTATGAGATAGTTTTTTGGTATAATTCAGCTCTAACAAAACTACTGTCTCCATCGTTTCCGACCACACTGCTGTGTCAGTGAAACACCTTGTTAACAGTACATCAAAATAAAAATAAATGATTTCAGCTTTATTTAACCAGGTAGGCCAGTTGAGAACAAGTTCTCATTTACAACTGCGACTTGGCCAAGATAAAGCAAAGCAGTGCGACACAAACAACAACACAGAGTTACACATGGAATAAACAAACGTACAGTCAATAACACAATAGAAAWGTCTATATACAGTGTGTGCAAATGAGGTAAGATTAGGGWGGTAAGGCAATACATAGGCCATAGTGGCGAAATAATTACAATTTAGCAATTAAACACTGGAGTGATAGATGTGCAGAAGATGAATGTGCAAGTAGAGATACTGGGGTGCAAAGGAGCAACAACAAAAAAGAACAATATGGGGATGAGGTAGTTGGGTGGGCTATTTACAGATGGGCTATGTACAGGTGCAATAATCTGTAAACTGCTCTGACAGCTGGTGCTTAAAGTTAGTGAGGGAGATATGCGTCTCCAGCTTCAGTGATTTTTGCAATTCGTTCCAGTCATTGGCAGCAGAGAACTGGAAGGAAAGGCGGCCAAAGTAAGAATTGGCTGTGGTGCCTGTGGTGCCCTGTGGTGAACTACAGAGCAAATATAGTACAATAGGCTATATCAGTTATTAGCTAACTGTATATGAATGATGCAGACTGATACATACAGATAGCTGTAGAAATGCAACTAGGCAACTGCAATAATATTTTAAGGTCATACAATATTCATTAACTCTCTATCGATAAAGATAACACTGATGATAATAGCCTCCCACAACAAACACTAGGTTATATCACTCTTCAATGCCTAAAGACCTGTTTCAACTAATGTTACTGTTGTTATCCCGCAAGACTTATCATACACTCCATTTTGTCATTGGCATGTCCTGTCCGACCCCCCCCCCCATCTCCAAACACATGTATAGACGTACAACTATGTAAACTATTTTTGAAATTCACGCTTACAAGAACAGACAGAAACTCAAGTGTTATCTGACATTTGTATATGCCTTAAGTCGCATGCGATTTCTAGCTGATGCCGCAGTAGGGCACATCCCGGCCAAGCAGTGTTCGCCTCGCTATGCTGCAATAGACAGATCCTGATCCTAATTTCGGGAAACATCAAAGAAATACTTATATCGTAAACACCTTACCGCGGCCCTCCGCAAACGGGGCAGTCCCCTAAAAGGATTGGCCTCCGCCATGGTTTTAGGTTGGCCTTTCTAGGGGATATCTCCCTATTTTTAGGGGATATCGCGCCGCCTCACAACTTCCCTCCCTCCATCAGTACTGCGCGGGACTCTCGGCAGTAGTGAGCAGCCGCAGCATCGCATTGCAGTGGCCGGGTGGGTAGCCGGTAGTGATACGAACGAACGGCTCTTTTTGAACGGCTGTTTTTGGTGAACGTTGGGAATCGAATTGCATCTGTGAAAAATACGTTCATTTGGCTCCCTTATTTGCATACTGTTACTGTTGCTTTTTCAGCTCCAGACGTCGATTATCTGAAGATGGTAATTCCTCAGTGCAGGAACCATATAGTGAGGAGAGAGCCTCATTCTGATCAACGCTCATTTTTCCATTGCATTATATTTGTTCATATATTTGGTCTGGTAAAAATATAGTTGAACTCACATAACACGATCTGGCCTAATGATAGGCAACGTTGTAGGCATTACATTAGAGATTGGCCATTTTTTTTATGGTTTAAGGTCACTTTGTAAGCACTACTGAAYGAAGAGCCGTTTGGTAGCCAAAAGAACGGCTCTTTTTAGGTGAAAGGAGCCAAATGATCCGGTTCACCGAAAAGACTCGGAATAGCCATCACTCGTAACAGGCAGCGCTGTCTGTCTGCAACACCTTGAACGCACTTGCGTCCACTCAGAATAGGGAGGTGTCAGTGTCACTGTCACGCGCATTTCACGTCAACTGCAAAATCAAATTCATGTAAATAATATGAATGATTTTCCTATGCCATGCTGTGTGTGAGCAATCTTTTCTATAGGACTGTGTGTGTGTGTGTGTGTGTGCGTGCGCGAGAGAGAGAGAGAGATTTTGATTTGATTAGGATCTCTTTTAGTCTTCATTTGGACTACTCTTCCAAGAGTCCTTAAACATTAAAATACAATTTATAATACAATCACATTTTCACGTATAACAGACTGACATATTGACCAGATAAATATTCTAACAGTCTAAAAGATAGAGTGATTATTCCTCTACCATAGTCCAGCACAACTTTCCTATGTATTATATTTAAACGGTTTTAAAGTATTGTTTGAATTTATATATTGAAAGGTTTCTGGTTTGCTCAGATAAATTATTACATTTCTTTATTGCTCTAAATCGAAATGTTCTTGTGCCTATTTCTCTTTTCTGTCTGGACAACACAAAGATGGTGGACAATCTATTCCTAGTATTTACTGAATGTCTGTCTCTTACCAACTGAATTTTGTTTTATATATTTTATTTATTTCACCTTTATTTAACCAGGTAGGCAAGTTGAGAACAAGTTCTCATTTACAATTGCGACCTGGCCAAGATAAAGCAAAGCAGTTTGACACATACAACAACACAGAGTTACACATGGAGTAAAACAAACATACAGTCAATGATACAGTAGAAAAAAATAAGTGTATACAATGTGAGCAAATGAGGTGAGATAAGGGAGGTAAAGGCAAAAAAAGGCCATGGTGGTGAAGTAAATACAATATTGCAAGTAAAACACTGGAATATTAGATTTGCAGTGGAAGAATGTGCAAAGTAAAGATAGAAATAATGGGGTGCAAAGGAGCAAAATAAATAAATATATAAATACAGTAGGGGGAGAGGTAGTTGTTTGGGCTAAATTATAGATGGGCTTTGTACAGGTGCAGTAATCTGTGAGCTGCTCTGACAGCTGGTACTTAAAGCTAGTGAGGGAGATAAGTATTTCCAGTTTCAGAAAAAAACTTTGGAGTACTTTAAATGAAATTATGGGCAGAAAGACAAATTTCTTTCATCGAATCAGATGGCTTATTTATCACAAAACCATTTGATGTTGCCAATTATTTGTATGATTATTTAATTGGCAAAGTGGACAAACTTAGGCAGGAAATGCCAATAACAAACAGTGAGCAATTGTATTCATGCATTGTATTCATGCATTTCCTTAATGGATGCTTCTCTAATGTCAGAAATGTATTGTTGTGTACCGCAGGGCAGCTCTCTAGGCCCTCTACTCTTTTCTATTTTTACCAATGACCTGCCACTGGCATTAAACCAAGCATGTGTGTCCATGTATGCTGATGATTCAACCATATTCGCATCAGCAACCACAGCTAATGAAGTCACTGAAACCCTTCACAAAGAGTTCCAGTTTGTTTTGGAATGGGTGGCAAGTAATAAACTGGTCCTGAACATTTCTAAAACTAGGAGCATTCCTTAAGTTCTAGACCTCGGCTGAATATGGTAATGATTGGTGTGACTGTTGAACAAGTTGAGGAGACTAAATTACTTGGCGTTACCATAGATTGTAAACTGTCATGGTCAAAACATATAGATTCAATAGTTGTAAAGATGGGGAGAGGTCTGGCYGTAATAAAGAGATGCTCTGCTTTTTTTTGACACCACGCTCCAAAAAGCAGGTTCTGCAGGCTCTAGTTTAGTCTAATCTTGATTATTGTCCAGTCGTGTGGTCTGGTGCTGCAAGGAAAGACCGGGTTAAGCTGCAGATGGCCCAGAACAGAGCGGCACGTCTTGCTCTTCATTGTAATCAGAGGGCTGATATAAATGCTATGCATGCCAGTCTCTCTTGGCTAAGAGTTGAGAAGAGACTGACTGCATCACTTCTTGTTTTTATAGGAAACATTAGTGTTGAAAATCCCAAATTGTTTGCATAGTCAACTTACACACAGCTCTGACACACACTTACCCCACCAGACAGGCCACCAGGGGTCTTTTCACAGTCCCCAAATCCAGATCAAATTYAAGAAGGCGTATAGTGCTATATAGAGCCCTTATTGCATGAAACTTCCGTCTCATATTGCTCAAACAAACAGCAAACCTGGTTTAAAAAACAGATAAAGCAACACCTCACAGCACAACGCCTCTCCCCTATTTGACCTAGATAGTTTGTGTGTATGCATTGAAATGTCAGCTAAGCGTGGCTTTACATTTTTTTTATGTAGTTCTGTCCTTGTTCTTGTCTATTGATGTTCTGTGTTATGTCATTCTGTATTATGGTTCATGTTTTGTGTGGACCCCAGGAAGTGTAGCTGCTGCTTTTGCAACAGCTAATGGGGATCCTAATAAAATATTAAAATACCAAATAGAATCAAATCACACATTGACCTACACATTGTAAACCTTTGGGTCCTTTTGTCCCTGCTGAGCCAAACAACTCAACTTTTCACCTAAACTCATCTCTGACCAGACTCCTGACAAGTTCCTATTCAATCAAAACCTGTAGGCCTAGGCAGAGTTCCTGGATAACTCTGTAATTTCGTTCTTCAGTATTTTTGCTTACTAACCGTCGCTCGTACAACACCATCACTATCCGTTCACATTTTACAACCTCATAATACCAATGTCCTGATCGATAGATGGATTACTGAATGCAGTGCTGGTATTATTAAAGTTTTGGGGAAAGTAAAGAAGCCGATTTAGCCTGTGGTGACTTTGTCAAGTGGAAAAAGACCGATGCTTCGCTAACCAAACCGCATGTAGCTGAGATTTAGCACCACGGATAACAGTGGAATCCCATCGGTCTGACGCACATGACATTGGACAGTGATCTGATCTCTCATATGGTGCTTGGATCAGAAGCAATATTGTTCGGCCAGTAGGGGGCACTATACCTCACATAATAAAATAGCTATTCTAGAGTGCTGCCAGACTATACCACACAGTAAGTACTCTGTCATAATACAACAGAAAAATTCAAAAAATATAGCTAGCCAAGGAATTGTTAGCTGTGAGTTTGAGTCTACTATATCTCAGCAATTGTGTGAATTGTTGCACCCACAAATGTACCCTATGTCCATAAGGTAACAATAGTAGTCTACATTAATCTCAGGTGGAACTAGCATTACTCTATATTTTACTCTCTAATACTGATATACACATTTACCCTTGGGAATTCAGTAGTCTTTTGAAGTACTACATTTAGTAGTATTTAGTGTCATCCTTTCTAAGGATATGCTTGCTCGCTATGCTAAGCCAATGACCATATTTAGAATGCAGGTTGCCAGGTTCCTGACWCTGTCGACCCAAACATCTGTTAGAAGCTGTCCTCCTGGCTGGCACAGTACCACACAGAAATAAATAAATGTTACATGCCTGATCAGGACTCATGCGTTCTGGAAACAAGGTTTGCCAGTCCTAATGTGTCTTCAAATAAAATACAAATGTATTGGTTGTGTACACGTATTTTGCCGATGTTATTGTAGGTGCAGCGAAATGCTTCTGTTCCTACTGTAGCTCCAACAGTGCCTAACAATACAAAACAATACACGCAAATCCAGAAAAAAAAGTAATTAGGAAATATAGAAATATCAGAACTAGCAATTTCAGAACCCAGAACATAAATACACAGTATATGTACAGTATATGATTGTGTGTATAGAGATTATGGACAGTATATGAATAGAAAAGGTGTGTACAGCAGTAGTTATATACAGTACATTCTGAAAGTATTCAGACCCCTTGTCTTTTTCCCCATTTTGTTACGTTACAGCCTTATTCTAAAATGGATTAAATACATTTWWAAAAATCATCTGGCCTCCAGAATGGAGCAGCGGTCTAAGGCACTGCGAGGTGTTACTACAGACACGGGTTCATTACGAACGGCGCACAATTGGCCCAGCATCGTCCGGGTTAGGGGAGGGTTTGACCGGTGGGGCTTTACTTGGCCCGTCGCGCTCTGGCGACTCCTTGTGGCGGGCCGGCTGCCTGCGGGCTGACACCGGTCACCAGTTCAACAGTGTTTCCTCCGACACATTGGTGYRGCTGGTTTCCAGGTTAAGTAGCCGGGTGTTAAGGAGCGCGGTTAGGCAGGTCATATTTCGGAAGTCGCATTACTCCAACTTTGCCTCTTCTGAGCCTGTTGGGGAGATAATACATGTTTTAAATCCTCATCAATCTGCACACAATACCCCATAATGACAAAGCGAAAACAGTTTTTTAGACATTTTTGCAAAGGTATAAAAAAACAAACAGAAATACCTTATTTACATACAGTACCAGACATCAGTTTGGAAACAGTTTTGATGTCTTCACTATTATTCTACAATGTAAAAAAAGTCAAAATTAAGAAAAACCCTGGAATGAATAGGTGTGTCCAAACTTTTGACTGGTACTGTAAGTATTCAGACGCTTTGCAATGAGGCTCAAAATTGAGCTCAGGTGCATCCTTGAGATGCATCCTTGAGATGTTTCTACAACTTGATTGGAGTCCACCTGTGGTAAATTCAATTGATTGGACATGATTTGGAAAGGCACACACCTGTCTATATAAGGTCCTACAGTTGACAGTGCCTGTCATAGCAAAAACCAAGCCATGAGGTCAAAKGAATTGTCCGTAGAGCTCCGAGACAGGATTGTGTCGAGGCACAGATCTGGGGAAGGGTACCAAAACATTGAAGGTCCCCAAGAATACAGCAGCATTGAAGGTCCCCAAGAACACAGTGGCCTCCATAATTCTTAAATGGAAGAAGTTTGGAACCACCAAGACTYTTCCTAGAGCTGGCCGCCTGATCAAACTGAGCAATTGGGCTAAAAGAGCCTTGGTCAGGGAGGTGAACCAGAACCCGATGGTCACTCTGAAGGAGCTCCAGAGTTCCTCTGTGGAGATGGGAGAACCTTCCAGATGGACAACCATCTCTGCAGCACTCCACCAATCAGGCCTTTATGGTAAACTCCCGCTTGGAGTTTGCCAAAAGGCACCTACAGGACTCTCAGACCATGAGAAACAAGATTMTCTGGTCTGATGAATCCAAACTATTTGGCCTGAATGCCAAGCGTCATGTCTGGAGGAAACCTGGCACCATCCCTACGGTGAAGCATGGTGGTGGCAGCATCATGCTGTGGGGATGTTTTTCAGCATCAGGGACTGGGAGACAAGTCAGGATCGAGGGAAAGGTGAAAGGAAAGTAAAGAGAGTGTCACGATCGTCGTCAGGGTGGAAATGACCGGACCAAGGTGCAGCGTGGTGAGCGTACATTTCTTTTTATTTTGAATGTCGCCAAAAAAAACAAGAAACAACAACAACGAACGTGAAGCTGACTATGGCTATACAGGCCACTAACACAGACAACTACCCACAACTAAGGTGGAAAAACAGGCGGCCTAAGTATGATTCCCAATCAGAGACGACGATAGACAGCTGTCCCTGATTGAGAACCATACCCAAAACATAGAAACAGAAAACATAGAAATAAAGAAACTAGAATGCCCACCCTAGTCACACCATGGCCTAACCAAAATAGAGAATAAAAGCCTCTCTATGGCCAGGGCGTGACAGAGAGATCCTTGATGAAAACCTGCTCCAGAACGCTCAGGACCTCAGACTGGCGCAAAGGTTCACCTTCCAACAGCCAGAGCCCGGACTTGAACCTCATCGAACATCTCTGGAGAGACCTGAAATAGCTGTGCAGCTACGCTCCCCATCCAACCTGACAGAGCCTGAGAGGATCTGCAGAGAAGAATGGGAGAAACTCCCCAAATACAGGTGTGCCAAGCTTGTAGCATCATCCCCAAGAAGACTCAAGTCTGTCATCGCTGCCAAAGGTGCTTCAACAAAGTCCAGAGGAAAGTGTCTGAATACTTATGTAAATGTGATATTTCCGTGTTTTATTTTAAATAAATGAGCAAAAACTTCTAAAAAMCAGTTTTTGCTTCATCATTATGGGATAGTGTGTGTAGATTGCTGATCATTTTTGTTTTTAATAAGGCTGTAACACAACAAAATGTGGAAAAAGTCAAGGCGTCCGAATACTTTTCGAATGCGCTGTAGGATGAGCCTTGACTAGAATACAGTATATACATATGAAGTGGGTAAAACAGTATGTAAACATTATTAAAATGACCAGTGTTCAATCACTATGTACATACATAGGGCAGCAGTCTCTAATGTGCAGGGTAGAGTACCGGGTGGTATCCGGCTAGTAACCGTGTCTGAAGTTCAGAGCAGGGTACTGGCTGGGGCTTGTCTATATATAGGTGGCTGAAATTGATTAAGAGATAAATCTCGCTCAATCCGCCGTCTCACTTAGCCTGTAATCGGATTGTGTTGTGTATCAGAGTTGTGTACTATGGGACTCCCAGTCAAACTCAAGGGGATTGATCGCCTTTGAGAGATTATGAGGCGTACACTGATATGGAAAACTATAATATATACGGTAATTTGGGGTATTATCAACAGTAAAATACTCTGAAACATTTTACTGCAGTATACTGTAAATTATGGTGCATTGTGGGAAACTGTTGTTGTTGGCGAGGAAGGAATTKCTGTATTTCAAATGGTATTGTAATTCCACCTCACAGATACATTACCATACTGTATCTTTGGAGCGCCAAAAACCTTTTAACCACTAGTGATTGGTGCATGGTAATGTTGTTTCTGGCTCATTAATATTATTTGAGGCATGCCTTGTAAGAGGCTATATTATTACTGTACCAATTTAACTTCTATGTCGTTATAGTACCCAATCAATTTAAAATGTATAAATCAAATCCAATTTGATTTGTTACATGTGCCAAATATAACAGGTGTAGTAGACCTTATCATGAAATGCTTACTTACAAGCCCTTAACCATCAACACAGTTTTAAGAAAATAGAGTTAAGAAAATATTTACTAACTAAAAAGTAACAAAATGTAGTTTTTTTTTAACAAAAATTGTACAATTTWAAAAAAGTAACACAATCAAATAACAATAACGATGCTATATACAGGGGGTACCGTTAGCGAGTCAATGTGCGGGGGTACAGGTTAGTCGAGGCTGTAAAGGGGACATATTGGAGTGGCAGCAAGTCTTAAACCTTAAATGGTTGAGWCCTTTTGGTCTGTTTTGATCTGTAGTCCTGCCAGGCCTCTAAAAGTGCAAGTGGTATAAAAACACCAAATATGTATTAATATGCTGTAATGAGCAGCCAACCTGCTTGCACTCTTGTAATTAAATTCAAATATTGTGAAATACAAACCCCTCCCCTCAATGAATTTCATTAATTCATTCCGATTACGGCAGTATTTCCTTTTTTACAGTATAATACCGTACATTTTACGGTATTGTACTGTGTGCCATTACACAGTGCTTGCTTTGATACCGTATTTATATGACAGTAGGTGTACTGTAATATGAAATACATCATTTTACATGCCACTGAGCTGCCTGTAAGTTACTGTCAAATTCACAAAAAAACATTTACAGTGTAGGCTATGAGGAGTAATGACAGAGAGGCATCAGAGAGGGACCATATGGACTGGCACTGCACTCTCTGGCACTGCCAGGAAACCGACTGCCTTTGTTCAAACACAGATACTTACTAAGGAAATTACTTAGAATTGTACACTTAGAATTGGAAATAAAGGTCTACAGCYATTTTTAGCCTGTCTGCTACCAAACTCGTGCTGTACCATGTGGTCTGTATCAGGCTAAGGCATAACGCATCTTGGCCTTGTGTATGTTTGAAAATAGAACATTAAAATCTCTATTTTACATCTCACACCTCAGTCATCTAGATTGACTTTCAGGTCGACATGCGGTCAATGGTTGCGCTACCAGAAGTATGAGTACATAAGAGCTGAGTGTGTTTGAGGCCTGTCACAGAGGTTGTCAAGTTGATGCAGAGGAACTCCTGGAATCATATGTCTGGTTGTTCTGCTGGTTAGGGAACGTCATTGGATCCCTAATCCAAGTTAGATGAGAAGGAAATGGCAGACTTCTAGAAGTCAAATGGTGGCCCTTTGGAGTTGTTATAGATGAGCTCATTAATGATGAGCCAATCCTTGTGTTTGTGCGTGTGTGTAGCATCACATGAAATCAGAAAACAGTAGAGGTGAGGCCATGAGGGAAGTAAACAGGATAATCAGATAATGTAGAAGTAGATCCACCATTAAGAATAGTAACACTAATCAAGGAAGGCAGCTCTGATAAGTGTTTCTTAGAAGTTCCCGAAATACTCAGGAATAATGTCACTATGTTTGAGATGTATTGGAGACTTAGTACATTATGTGTTAGGGTTAGCATTACTGTTAGGTTTGCGTCTGTCTGAGTGGAGTTATTTAAGGCCAGGAGCAAGGTTCACATCATTATACCCTGATGAAGACAGCTTGGCTGTCGAAACGTTGKTAATGACATTTTTGCATCTGAGCTCCKAGAGTGTGCGSCTCTCCTTTATTTTTAAGTTTTCTACTCCGCCAGCCAGCACCTCGCCTAAATAGGTGTGCGTTTCTTTTTCTTCTAGATCACATCCAATTTGCAACAGATTTTGTTGTGAATGTTCTAAAATCTGCATAAAGCAATATACGCATTTTCCCACCAGCGATGTTTCCACCAACTGACTTTTTGCGGATAAAAGGCTCTGAGTGATGACGTAGTGCAAATAAAAATAAATTTTGTTGTTAAATTCCGAATGCACCAAATGAGTTACATAGTTTTTTCAACTCTACTAGTGGTTTTGTCACAAAACTGTTTGTTATATAGCAAATGTGCCCACTCTAGTCTTGGTACAGGCACCCTAGCCAACAGATATACTTACAGTGCGGGTAGGCTTCCTACATTATGATYTTTTTTTAACTAGGAAAGTCAGTTAAGAACAAATTCTTATTTACAATTACACCGGCCAAACTCGGACGACGCTGGGCCAATTGTGCTCCGCCCTATAGAACTCCCAATCACGGCCTGTTRCGATACAGCCTGGAATCGAACCAGGGTGTCTGTTGTGACACCTCTAGCACTGAGATGCGGTGCCTTAGACCGCTGCGTCACTCGGGAACCCTTTGATAAGAGCGATATTATTTGTATTTGTAAAACGGCAGCCAAGCATCGATCATCATGTCACCAGAATAAGACCCTCAATATTTTTTGGGAAAGGCGCATCAAGCTCATCACCATGCACTTTCACCACTCTGAGAAATTMATCATTATTTATTTAATCTGTAGCCTAATAAACTGCATGATTTTCGAGTCGTAGTGGGAGGACCACACAACATATCATCGCCTGACTGAAAATGTACTTTGATATGTTGGTTATTATATCAATATTTGCTGCATTTCCCGCTTCATTAATTTTAGCGACACACAAAAAAACACCATGTCAAATATACAAATTCTTTGTCGRCATTTATAAAATTGTACTGAAATKTAATCTTTCCATCACCTCGGTCGTGACTTTTCATGCGTCAGGTAATTCATCGATTTGAAACGGTGGGATTGAAACGTGGTTGGTGTTAGTGTTTGGGGTTTGGGGAGCTAATCTGAGTGAGAGGCCAGAAGGGACCAGAATAAGAGTATATTGGTTARATTTAGGATGGTTTTAGGGAGACTATTTCACATAGAACACGTAGACCTGCATGAGTGTTCTGATATGCTCTATAGAACCAACATTTAGGCAAGATACCAGTCAAAGGCTGTCTCTTTGCCTCAAGGTTTTATAAGTGGAAGTCCACAAATGTAGGAATGGCTACAATATTTGCAATCRTTTATTATTTCAAAAGAACACCACAACGAAAAAATAGTTAACTCACTTTAGTTGATCCAAAGTGACACGGGTTTAGGGAAGAAGTCATAGCCATTCAACAAATATACAGTACCAGTCCAAATTTTGGACACACATTCAATAGTTTTTCTTAATTTGTACTATTTTCTACATTGTAGAATAATAGTGAAGACATCAAAACTATGAAATAACACCTATGGAATCATGTAGTAACCAAAAAAGTGTTAAACAAATCATTATATTTCAGATTCTTCAAAGTAGCCACCCTTTGCCTTGATGACAGCTTTGCATTCTCTCAACCAGCTTCAGGAGGTAGTCACCTGGAATGCTTTTCCAACAGTCTTGAAGGAGTTCCCACATATGCTGAAAACTTGTTGGCTGCTTTTCCTTCACTCGGTGGTCCAACTCATCCCAAACCATCACAATTTGGTTGAGGTCAGGTGATTGTGAAGGCCATGTCATCTGATGCAGCACTCCATCACTCTCCTTCTCGGTCAAATAGCCCTTACACAGCCTGCGGGTGTGTTTTGGGTCATTGTCCTGTTGAAAAACAAATGATAGTCCCACTAAGCACAAACCAGATGGGATGGCGTATCGCTGCAGAATGCTGTGGTAGCCATGCTGGTTAAGTGTGCCTTGAATTCTAAATAAATCACAGACAGTGTCACCAGCAAAGCACCCCCACATCATCACACCTCCTCCTCCATGCTTCAYGGTGGGAACCACACATGCAGAGATTATCCGCTCACCTACTCTGTGTCTCACAAAGACACAGCGGTTGGAACCAAAAATCTCAAATTTGGACAGATTTCCACCGGTCTAATGTCCATTGCTCGTGTTTYTTGGCCCAAGCAAGTCTCTTCTTCTTATTGGTGTCCTTTAGTAGTGGTTTCTTTGCAGCAATTCGACCATGAAGGCCTGATTCATGCAGTCTCCTCTGAACAGTTGATGTTGAGATGTGTCTGTTACTTGAACTCTKTGAAGCATTTATTTGGGCTGCAATTTCTGAGGTGCAGTTAACTCTAATGAACTTATCCTCTRCAGCAGAGGTAACTCTGGGTCTTCCTTTCCTGTGGCGGCCCTATGGGAGACAGTTTCATCATAGCACTTGATGGTTTTTGTGAGTGCACTTGAAGAAACATTGAAAATTCTTGAGATTTTCCGCATTGACTGACCTTCATGTCTTAAAGTAATCGTTTCTCTTTGCTTATTTGAGCTGTTCTTGCTATAATATGGACTTGGTCTTTTACCAAATAGGGCTTTCTTCTGTGTACCATCCCTACCTTGTCACAACACAACTGATTGGCTCAAACGCATTAAGAAGGAAAGAGATTCCACAAATTAACTTTTGTAACAAGGCACACCTGTTAATTGCAATGCATTCCAGGTGACTACCTCATGAAGCTGGTTGAGAGAATGCTGAGAGTGTGCAAGGCTGTCATCAAGGCAAAGGGTGGCTACTTTGAAGAATCTCAGATTTTAAAATATACTTTGATTTGTTTAACACTTTTTGGGTTACTACATGATTCCATATGTGTTATTTCATAGTGTTGATGTCTTCACTATTATTCTATAATGTATAAAATAGTAAAAATTAAGAAAAACCCTGGAATGAGTAGGTGTGCCCAAACYTTTGATTGGTACTGTAGATACAATTCTTTTAATAGTTGGTTATTCCCTGAGTACACTGAAAAAATATATTTTTTAAATCCAATTACTTTCAGTCAAGTGTAGTTGGAAGGGAATAGGAGCCAATTTAAGTCATCTCCCTCGATTCTGCAGTGTACCTGATTGATGAACCCACGCTGTYGTGTAAACATGTTTCTGCATGCTGGACCATCTGAGCTTCCTCAAATAGTTGATTCATACCAATTTAAACATACACAATGTCTGCCTTTTTATTCTTATTGTTTGAACATACTCTCTCAACAGACATAGTGAGGCCCATTCTTGAATAACAGTAGGTCCAACAGCTCTCCTGTCATGYCCTCACTGCACTGAGGGAACTAGTAATGTCATCAGGTTACTCTACCAGAAATACCTGGACATACTCAAAAGACAAAAACACCTTCCAATCTGATCTTCAAATGGGTCATTTCCTGTATCTCAGACCTTAGGACATCGAGCCACCCTGACTAATAAACAACACTATCAGCTGTGGCAGATGATCTCCTGGTTTAGTAATGGTATAGCTATATTATCAGTAAGCAAAGCCTGATTCTTGGCACGTGATGCCAAATGGGATTAAAGGGATAGTTCAATGAAGCCTTTTATCTACTTCCCCAGCGTCAGATGAACTTGTGGATATTTTTCAGATATATCTTGGATGTTARAGGTAGTTTGGCAAGCCAATGTTAACTAGAAATAGCAGAATGACTGGAAGAATACAGGAACAGCTAGCATGCTATTTTTGTCCCACAGACTTCCAGTCATTGCGCTAACTCTAGTTAGCAACTGTACTTACTTTAGTTAGCAACTTACTGTATACTAGACGCAGAGACATACAAATGATATCCACAAGTTAATCTGACTCGGGGTTGTAGATAATTGCCATTGCCAAAATCCCAAATTAATATCAGACATGTTAAGCAAACTCAAAGGCCAAAAGCTGAGTTAATTTACAACGTTTTGTTGTCGATTACAAAGGGGGGCCTCTTTCCTATTCATTGCAATACCCTGTGAGGATTAGACCTTCAAGATCAGCCACAGCAAACAACATCACTGTTGTTCCTATTTACATTAGATCAGGGACCTGACTCTGTCACTGGGGGTACTGGGGCGGCAGGTAGCCTAATGAGCCTAAAGCCTAAAGAGTCTTGGGCCAGTAACCGGAAGGTTGCTAGATCAAATCCCCAAGGTTAAAAGTTTGTTGTTCTGCTCCTGAACAAGGTAGTTAACCCACTGTTCCTAGGCTGTCATTGTAAATAAGAATTTGTTCTTAACTGACTTGCCTAGTTAAAACATTTTTTTAAACTTTACTGCGCATTGAGCATTTTACTTCAGTTGGCTGTTGGTATTTTTAAACAATTTCTGGTAAAAAAAAAAAAATACAAAAAAAAGATGTTTGCTGATTGAATAATTGGATTGAGAGACGGACAACTGCGTCTTAAACAAGAGAGTTAGGCCGGGGGAGGAGGACGAGGTCCGGGTATAAAGAGTGATGTCAACAGTCAGAGACGACACTCTGACCACCGAACACATACAAGGAGTTTGAACATCAGTAGTGCGCTGATACCTTTAGGAAAAGGTAAGACATCGCCATCCTTTYTGCTTCGTCTGGTTTGAATCTCCAATTCATGCTGACAAAACCTCTGTAATGTAGCTGAAAGAAGTTGGTAAATGCTTTCCTTTATATATGTAGCCCTCCAGTTACATTTTGAAATTGGGACATCTGTGTTCATGGGTAGAGTGAACTGTTATTTTTATTTATTTATTTATTTGATCTTTAAAAAAATATATATATCAGCTTTCATATTGCAGATAGATTGTAGCTTCCATCAATGTAATTGTCTGCATCACTTCCAATCCCCCATATATATTTTTGCTAATATATATATATACATAGATACACATACATACACACATATACATACACATATACAAACATACATATACACATACATGCATACATATACATACATATACATACACATATATATATAATGCTTAGGCCTCTACTTCCAGATTATATATACTAAATACATTTTATGGACACAGTTTATTTTACAATAGTTTTATTWTGTTTGTTTTTACACCTGTCCTTCCTCTACCCTCAAYCTCTCCCATCTATTTCTGATGTCCATCCGGGTTTGATTTCTATTTGCCATTTCTTTCAAACTGTGCTCTTTCACAAAAGTTCTTAACCCATTTACGTTTCACGGACACAGTATGTTTTCCATGAATCATCTTTTTATTATTTGTTGTTATTAGTCCCAACCTTCAGCTCCATTCATTCAATCCCTCCCATCTATCTCTTAACACCATCCATATTCAACTGTGCTGTGATGTTTCACAAAAGTTGTTTCTACATATTGCAAATTGAAAATAAACATTTTTGCTAAAAGTATTATTATATTATTGATCGATTGGCTATGGCTTTTCAAGTCACCCAGTAGTGCTATCTGCAGGGTTAGCTCCAGGTAATTATTGCAATTCTTCAGCCATTCCTGGACCTGTGACCGAAAACAAGCTACATACGGACAGTACCAGAACAAATGATCTAATGATTCTGTGTCTTCTCAGCAAAATCTGCAGAGCTGAAAGTGAACTGTTGCCCTTAATTGAATATTACACGCTCCACAACTATGAGCCTCAAATGTTATGTTCGAAAACACTCGTGTCTAGCCTGTTAATACTTGTCAGTCTAATTTAGTAGGGGATAGTAAAAGGTATTAGGTGAATTACTTGGTAAGGATTATTTTGGTCATTCAGGTCAATGATGGAAAAGCAGCGTAGCATCCTTCCTGTAGTTGCATAACGTTTGCAACACTCAGGCTTATAACTACTCTGTCTCATTGATTGATATCTGACACTGGAAATGCAGGTGTGATCAATCTCCGTCAGCCTACTGGTATTGTCCGCCACTTGTAGGAGAAATGTGCTACTATTCCATTGTGGAAAATATCTCTCTTATGAAGACAGCTGACTGCTGACAATCCAGTCCAGTCTTAACCTCATGTAGACTACTGAAATATAGTCAACTACTCCCTGTAAATGGTGCACTGTCTCTGCATCACTCTCCAAATGCAACTCGAGAAGGGCACTCTCCATGGTTCTGATCTCATCAATTTTTTTTATTTTACTAGGCAAGTCAGTTAAGAACAAATTCTTATTTTCAATGACGGCCTAGGAACAGTGGGTTAACTGCCTGTTCAGGGGCAGAACGACAGATTTGTACCTTGTCAGCTCGGGGATTTGAACTTGCAACCTTTCGGTTACTAGTCCAACGCTCTAACCACTAGGCTACCCTTGAATACTGGCATGGTATTGAGATCCGGAGCCATGGACCACCATTCTTGAGTATAGAAAGTGATGCAGTACCAAATTACAAACACAAGAAATGATAATGCCCATTGGGCACACAATGGTTGAATCAACGTTGTTTCCACGTCATTTTAACGAAATTACGTTGAACCRACATTGAATTGACGTCTGTGGCCCAGTTTGTACACTCTTAGAACAAAAAGGTGCGATCTAGAACCTTAAATGGTTCTTCGGCATTCCCCATAGGAGAATCTTTTGAAGAACCCTTTTTGTTTGCAGGTAGAACCCTTTTGCAACCCTTTTGGGTTCCATGTAGAGCCCTTTGTACAGAGGGTTCTACCTGGAACCAAAAAGGGTTCTACCTGGAGCCAAAAAGGGTTCTCCTATGGGGACAGTCAAAGAACCCTTTTTGAACCCTTTTTTCTAAGTGTGTAGTGACTAGTTGACTAAAACCAGTGGAGGAAAGTGAAGACCATCCCCCTCAGTGAATTTAATTWAATTAAAAAAGAGAAACATAGATAAAACTATAGTAAATATATTCACATCACTAAACCATGTCACAAAACCTAGGAGGCTCATGGTTCTCGCTTCTGTCCTCCTCTGGGTACATTGGGTATATAAAYCTAGGAGGCTCATGGTTCACACCCCYTTCCATATATAGTTCTCGCTTCTGTCCTCCTCTAGGTACATTGACTTCAATGCAAAACSTAGGATGCTCATGGTTCTCACCCCCTTCTATAGACTTACACAGTAATTATGACAACTTTCGGAAGATGTCCCCCAACCTATCAGAGCTCTTGCAGCATGAACTGACATGTTGTCCACCTAATCAAAATAACAGGGAATGAATCTAGTACTGAAAGCGTAAGCTACAGCTAGCTAGCACTGCAGTGCAGAAAATGTGGTGAGTAGTTGACTCAAAGAGAGAGTAAGACAATAGTTGAACAGTTATGAACAAATTCAATTATTCCAAAATGAAGGAGAAGCAAAAGAGAGAGAGAGAGAGATAGCTATATTTTGTTGTATTTTTTTTTTTAAACTTTCACTTAGCTAGAGAATGCAGTTAGCTAATTTAGCCTACTCACACACAAACAGAGAGGGATGCTATGTTAGCTAGCTGGCTATGGCTATCCAACACTGGAACTCTTCCAAGTGAAGGTAAGCTTTTGGTTTTATTAATGTATTGCCACTGGGGCCCACCGGTGTCACTGCTAAACTGCTTTCTGACTGTACACTGTACTGCATGATTGTAGCTAGTGGGTTTACTAACGCGTTAGTTCTAGTAGCTATGTTGACTATGAYGTGACAACRATGTAGGCTGTGTGTAGCGGTTATAGCGGTCATGATATGAAGGTTTAGCTTGGAAAGGTTTTTTTGCCTGGTCAAAGACAGCTGATGTGTTGTGTACTGAAGTCCACAAGTGAAGGGAAAAGCTGAGAGGAGGAGAGCGCGTAGATAGTTTGCGAGAAATAATTATATATACAACGAGCAAAGTGATCATGCTGTTTTTATGTGGCTGCTATGAAAGTGAACTGTGTTTGCGTGTGATCAGGGGTGTATTTATTCCACTGGTTCTGTTGAAAAACGTTTCTTAGACGAAAGCAAACAGAACGAAACAGGGATAAAAATACCGAAATTCGTCTCGTAGAAATTCACATTTGCTACTGTTGGACTAATGATTACTCCCTAGATCAGCTAGATGCAGGCAAGAGTGTGCAAGGCGGTGTTGAATGTCACCTTGATTATTCAAAAGGATCTATGTTGTAAACCTTCATTCATAGACTAGGTTGTAGCAACCTCATGATGGCTACAGGGGAAATCAGAGCATCATGTAGTAGCYTAAACCTATCGATGTTACATTGAGCTGGGTGAATGGAATATGAATGACAGTCATCCAATATGCTGTAATAGAAATGAGGCCCCCTCATCGTAAACGGCACCGACCGCCGCTGGCTAAAACGTATTCTTCAATTCGACTAAAATGAGATTCTTCTTGTTCTTCTTTTCACTCCTCTTATGTGTATTGATACTGTTATGATCTCATGTCATTATCTTCATCTWTCTGCTGTAAATCTTTCAGGAAAATAAGACAACTTGTGACCTTGTGAATGCTTTTGAGGGGGGGGGGACTTTGGTCAATGTGTGGAATCCATCAGGGACGTGAGGATGAAAACTCTCCTTTTAGATTGACTTTGAGCCGTGAGAAGAATAGTGTGACATAAGAATACGCTACCGTGTAATTCCTGCCCGGGTACTTTGAGGTTTTGTCCAGGKTTCCTGTGCAGTCTATTGGATGAGATTTGTCGATAGCAGCAGTGCGAAAAGATAATCCCCAGCCAAGATTTGGCTAAAGGTAACTCACAGTGATGCTGTAATCTCATTCCACCAGATTAGCCATCCGCCTTTCCCTGGCACTCGACACTGACGGAGCATCCTTCCATCTCATTGCTGGAATAGGGGTTATTCCTGATTGTGATCTACATTCACCTTTTTGTCGTGGCATTTTTATAAAGTCACACATTGTACATGTTTTTTTGTTTGTTTTTGTCTTCCACAGAAATATACCTGAAGTTGCTGTAGAATGGCTAAGTGAGTCAAACCTTTTCTATTAGGGGGTAGCAACACTCCATGTTACATACCTTTCTATTCCAGGTAGGCCTATCTGATATAACCTTACTTGCTGGTATACTTTAAATGGAGCAGAATAGGAAAAGGTCTCTAACAAATATGGCAAGCAATACTTTTAAGAGCTCACAGGGACTGCTGACCATAACCGGAGAAAGCTCACACCAGAAATAACTTGGCTCCTATCCAACACTGAGCACATGCATATTAATACCACGAAGTGTTACCGTTCGCAAATGATTTGTCTGTTTGTCAGAGGCATTAGGCTTACCTCAGACTTTTCATCTCTCATAAGAAAAACTCCATAGAGCAGTGTTTCTTCCTAAGGTTTTTATGACATTGGTTGCCATAAGGTGCTAATCAAAGTCAATGAATAGGTTTCCCCTGAGGGATTATGAAAGGAGGGCTCCATTCAGTTCAACAGTATTGGAGAGAGAGGCAGGCAAGGCTGCAGCTTTGACTTGAGCATGTGTGAATACCCCAAGCACTATGTGATGAATGGTCACTCATGCAGGGTGGCTTACAGCCCAAGTCCAATCCAGTCGGTTCGGTAAAACTACACCCAAGGGTTAATTCCTCAGCTCTGCTCTTGTAAGACGACATATGACCATGACTTATGGCCCGACAAACACAWGTACAAACTCAGGATTGGGAAACATTTTGGACAAAACATGTCAGTTATCATCATTTAGTATAAATTATATGTTTATATCGGGTTGTGTCGTCATCAGTTGCACACCTGCACACATTTGATGAACTGTTGATTTGACCATTTGTCTTTCTCACTACTTGGAATGAACTTTGTGTGTTTTATCCTTTCAGAATGTGCCACTATACAGTGGAACACTTGGAATGCTGCTGAGTTTGACTGTTTCCTTTCTCTTTGATCTTTGCTAAGGTTATACAAGAAAACCTCTGGGAATGGCACAGTAAGTGAAAACCTTTTCCCGTCTCTCTAATAATACTTGCCCCCATGGAAATAGAGACCATCACCGATTTGTGATGAACGTGAAAGAGCTCCAGTTACATTCTGTTGACATTTTTTTTCTTCTTCTTTTCTTCAGCTTACCCTTTACCTGGGAAAGAGAGACTATGTCGACCRTGTTCAGAATGTGGACCCTATCGGTAAGTCTTACTTTTAGACTTCGCACTTATGTATCGTATCCAGTTTCGATATTTGTGTTGAGGGGCAAATCTCTCAAATCTCTACCCATCGTTGTTACAGAGGGAGTGGTGAAAATTGATTCTGCAGGCCTTGCAGGCAGGAAAGGTACACTTTCTTTTMCAATACTATTTTTTTTACAGAGAAGTTGCTCATGTTAGCAATTCTGCGGAATGATAACACACTGGTTCATGTTTATCCTGTTCTCTCCAGTGTTTGTGAAGCTGGCGTGTGCCTTCCATTATGGCCGCGAGGACCTGGATGTCATTGGACTGTCCTTTAGGAAAGACATCTGGGTCAAGCACATCCAGTTGTACCCTGATGCTGGCCACAAACCCAACCTCACTCCCATGCACGTTTGCCTGCTCAAGAAGGCAGGAGAGCAGGGCCATGCCTTCACTTTCGATATTGCCACAAACCTTCCCTGCTCTGTCACACTCCAGCCAGGACCAGAAAATGCTGGAAAGGTAGGCCCTTGCCTTGATAATATTWTTWTWWWTTTTTTTTACCCCAGATAGATAGAACTCCATGATTCATTATATTTACATTGACCTTTTGTGTACACCTAGGCTTGCGGTGTGGACTTTGAAGTCAAGACGTACATTGCAACTGAGGCAGACCCCGAAGAGAAACTTGATAGGAAGTGAGTGGCTATCCAAATCTTTGTGTTGTTTATTGAAATATTTCACACACATTAGAGATTCTCTACATGTTAAAACCAATTGTTTCTTTCTGACCTTTTTTCTTCTCTGCCTCCCTGTCTCCCTCCCTTCTTCACTTTGCTAATTTCCCCCTCCGTCTTTGTAGAGACACTGCCCGCATGACCGTCCGTAAGATCCAGTTTGCCCCAGATGCAACTGGTGCTCCTGGTCCCAAGGCTGACATCTGCAAGAGCTTCATGATGTCTGACAAGCCTGTCCACCTACAGGCCTCTCTGGAGAAGGAGGTGAGTTACACAGAAGGCCTCGCTGGATTCTACAGCGCATCTACTGTAGCAACTTTATTGGAACACATAATATAAAGGGGATGCAGACATTAGACAATTTTGCCTTCTTATTGATGTCAGATCTACTATCATGGAGATCCGATCGACGTCAACATCAAAGTCAAAAATGAAACCTCCAGAACAGTGACAAAAATCAAAATCATAGGTAAGTCTATCACCACTGACTCTGAATGTTAGAACTAAAATGCTCTACTTCATTTGGTAACGGGGGTCTCTTTCCTTCAGTTGAGCAGACTACAGACGTGGTTCTCTACTCCGCAGACAAATACACCAAAACCGTACTTTCTCAAGACTTTGGGTGAGTAGACAGAAACCCACCCTCAGGCAATGTCCCTCTCCTCCTCGTCTTCTATGGAGGGCACTTCCCCTGATGCTCTGGGTCCTAACATCTCCGACCTTCTCTTACAGAGAGACAATAGATGCCAATAGCACATTCGATAAATCCCTTGCCATCACCCCCCTACTGGCCGAAAACAAGARGAAGCGCGGTCTGGCRCTGGACGGCAGACTGAAGGACGAGGACACRAACCTGGCCTCCAACACTATGTGAGTGGCAGTCCATTAATATTATCAGATTCAGATCTAGACTGGAACAACCTGAGTCCATTTCTCACCGTCTTCTCCTTTCCCCCAATTAGTATTAGAGCCGGTATGGATAAGGAAGTGTTGGGAATCTTGGTCTCCTACAAAATCAAGGTCAACTTGATGGTGTCTTCAGGAGGGTAAGGCTTAGCTTAAAAGTTTTTGTTGTTGTTGTTTGTAAGCCAATGTCATGCTTTCCATTGAATTGGAGGAAAATAACACGTTCTAATCTACTACGTTCTTTACCCCCATTCAGCTTGTTGGGAGGTCTCACAGCCAGTGACATACAGGTGGAGCTCCCGCTGATTCTCATGCATCCCAAACCCCAAGGTGAACTGATAGTATGACCGAATAAATAATAGGATTTGCCATATCTAATAAACTCTGTCAAAGTAGAGCTGATGTGCTGAGGGTGTAATGTCTCTCTCTACTCATTCAGAGTTGCTGCTAATGTACCCGTTCTACTCTTTCCCCTTCTACCATAATGAACCCTATTACATGAACAGAAGTGTGAGTATACAATTATAGAATACAATAAACAAGCATGTATTAGTAGCACACACCACAGTATTCAGCTTAAAGTGTTGTTTTTTGAATTGCCTTATGAGTTTGGGTTGTTCTCATGTTTCCCCCCCACCCAGAGTAGAAACCTCTAAGGGTGAAGGTGAGCTTCTATCCGACAGACTTGTAGACCCTACTGTATTGTAGACATACCTTTGATGTGAAGTGCCTGTTCATTGTTGGGCTGTTGGACTCTGGTCTTTATAGAGGCCAGGCTTTGTGCTGGATAGAATTAGCATGAAGGCACCCACGGTTGTATTTCAATTAAGTTAAAAAAGAAAAACCTGTAGGTTACTCAGATGATCCTGTGACTAAATTGAATCCTTGTAATCATGGCGTTACTTCAGGACCAGAGTTCACTGCCTCAGTTCACATGCTGTCCTTCACTGTAGTCGTCTGTGACAGTCACCAAGCGGCGATACTGATTGTATATGTTTTGTGAATCCCCAGAAGGGAAGTCACGCTTGAGGTTGAGTAAATTCCCTCAGCAGTAGAGAAAAGAAAGAGGGACTGCAAAGATGAATGGAGCAACGCCGYTGACAGCTGCTCAGATTGAGACTGACGAACAAACCAACGTAGAAACAGGAACACCTCATAAGAAGAACCATCCATCAAATACACGACATTGATTTATTTTGCTATTACAGACATGTCTTCAGTTGTGGTTTTGTGAGCTTGTACTGTATGTTGATATCCAGCCATGCATATGAATCATATCGCTTTACCATTCACTCTGTACTTCTCACATAAATCCATGGGGGGGGGGTCAACGATCACATCCAACCAGTGGCGATGTGTCATTCAGGTCAGGTGGGGCCGTTTTGAACCAGTTTTTTTTTGTTTGCCTGTTGTGCATGTTATTTTGGCATTCATACGTGTCACATATCAGTTTGCAAATAATGTAAAACATGGTCTCTTTTTTGCTTTCTTGAGTAAGGCAGCTCCAAAATGCAGGTGTTTCAGCCTAGCTCAGTACTTTCTGTGGTGGTGGGGCAGCCAGCGGAAAATATGGAGCATAGGATTTGTTCTCTAGTTGCGCCGTGATTGCCTCCGTGTTCTGTCACTCATGGGAACACTATGTCACTGAAAAATCTACGGGTGGAGCTTGAAAAGTCAATCCCCTTGAGTGCTGCCATAGACTTACATTAGAAGTGCCCATCCAAGAAGGCTCAAGGTCATTAGCCACAGATAAAATGACGTTAAAGCACGTTATATCTACCGTAGCTTTGATTGGACTGATCATGTGAACATCATACTTTCAAAATCTTAGCTAGCAAGCTAGACAAGCAGTCATCATTATGCATCAAGTCGGTAATCTACTGCCAAATCCTTTTCAATCCTTGTCATACGAAGAGAAATTACAGATAAAACGTCTCGGTGCTCATCGGCCATTGGACATTACACAACAAGTTGGAAATCGCAAATTCAACAATGAGTGCTCACTGCAGCCCCGGGTTCGATCCCAGGTTGTGTCACAGCCGGCTGTGCCCGGGAGACCCATGAGGCGGCACACAATTGGCCAAGCGTCATCCGGGTTAGGGGAGGGTTTGATTGGCAGCAATGTCCTTGTCTCATCGTGCTGTAGCAACTCCTTGTGGTGGGCCGGGTGCCTGCAAGCTGACTTCGGTCATCAGTTTGACAGTGTTTCCTCCAACACATTGGTGCGGCTTGCTTCCGAGTTAAGTGAGCAGTGTTTCAAGAAGCAGTGCGGCTTGGCTCTCAACATTCGCCAAGTCCGTAGGGGAGTTACAGCGATGAGACAAGATCGTAACTACCAATTGGATATCACGAAAAAAGGGGGTAACGCCATGGGCAAGAAAAGTTTGAATACATTGGCCATGCTGTCAATCCAGCATGAATTCTGCAGAATTCAAAACAACTGGAAACTCGGAACTGGGAAATCTCAGACTTCAGTGAATTCAAGACGACTGGGAACTCGGATAAAACTATCTCTGACTGGGAAATACAGAAAATAATTTTGAACGGTCATTCAACTCGGAATTCCAAGTTGGGATTTCGGGCCTCTTTCTAGAGCCCACTAGAAGGACTGCCGCGCCACCTTCCTGTTCAAGTGAGCACAGCACAACAAGGTGAGTCCAAAAATGTATTGTATGCTGCTGCATAAATTATGTAATAAGCCAGGGAGATATGTATACTGTAGCCAAGAAAGTAATATTAAGTGTACAGTATGTTTTGTAGTAAGCTGGTAGTTGCCCATNAAATTATGTAATAAGCCAGGGAGATATGTATACTGTAGCCAAGAAAGTAATATTAAGTGTACAGTATGTTTTGTAGTAAGCTGGTAGTTGCCCATGTGCCTCACCCTAAAAATGTGGTCCCTTTCCTCCCTCATAACTTAGCCTACTGTWATGACTTGATGGTGCACATGTAGCCTATAGCCTTTTTTAGAGAAATGTCACCATCGAATATTGTAAGAGCTTTCATTGTCTGCTTATATGCCCCCTTTATTTATCCTGCGGTTCTGACTTGGTGTACAGGGAGAATACTGTAAGAATTATGTCACTGTACATTTGCTAAACAAATAGTTATATTGTTTTTTGAAAAGGCAGTAAATGAGGCTGAATTACCTGTTTTGTTGTCAGACAAACCTCCACTGATAGCCAGGTGTAACGGTGGTAAGGATTCACTCCATAGTGCTGATAAGAAAGCTCTGCTTTATGGATTCCATAAAAGTTTGTGGGCACTATTTGTCACCGATATAGTGCAATGAATGTATTGTTTAGTGTTGTGTTGTGTAATGGCTTTGCTTGCWTGCATAATTATATATACAGTATTTTTGCCCCACCAAGATTGACATGCTAAAATCTCCACTGCATCCAACATACAGGGGGTTTATTGGTTTGTCAATAAAATCCTACTCATAAACTACTCCAACCGACAGGGAGTCCGGTAGTTTATCATGTTCAAAGAATTGAGTTTTTCTGTGAGATGTATGTATGTMTGTATGTTTTTGGCTGATAAGTAATTGAACCAAATAAAAACACCACATATACTTCTAAGATTGCTTTTTCAGCCATTCATTGCAGTGCATTTAGGTGAGATGTCCATGGCGCTGAACTGGCATCGGGTAATGAGGGGTCTTCATAGCAATAAATGTTTTATAGTGTTCTCTAACATACACCAGGCACATGTCCAGCAAACCATGTAATTTTTTTCAATACTTTACTACAATAAAAAATATTTAAATACTATCATAAGTACTCACCCCCCTTGGATTTTTTGGTCGATGATCTACACAAAAAACTCCATAATGTCAAAGTGAAAAGAACRTTATGTAAATGTGTACAAATAACTGAAATGTCTTGATTTTTCACTGAGTCTAAAAATCATTRCGAACACCTGCCCATTCCATGACATAGACTGACCTGGTGAATCCAGCTGAAAGCTATGATCCCTTATTGATGTCACTTAAATCAGTGTAAATGAAGGGGAGGAGAAGTGTATTTGTGCCACTCAGAGGGTGAATGGGCAAGGCAAAATATTTAAATGCCTTTGAACGGGGTATGGTAGTASGTGCCAGGCGCACCAGTTTGTGTCAAGAACTGCAAGGTGTGTTTTTCACTCTCAATAGTTTCCCTTGTGTATCAGGAATGGTCCACCACCTAAAGGACATCCAGCCAACCTGACACAACTGTGGSAATCATTGGATTCAACATGKACCAGTATCCCTGTGGAACGCTTTCGAGGACAGATTCAACCACAAAGACGAGGGAGCCTTCCCAATGCCTCAAAAAGAAGGGCACCAATTGGTAGATGGGTAAAAAAAATAAAAAGCAGGCACTGAATATTCCTTTAAGCATGGGAAAGTTATGAACTGGCTTTAGATGGTGTATTAATACATCCAGTCTCGACTCAATGCAAAGATACAGGCTTCCAATTCCTTCCTAACTGAGTTGCCGGAGAGGAAATAAACCCCTCAGGGATTTCACCATAAGGCCAATGGTGATTTTAAAACAGTTACGGAGTTTAATGGCTGCTATTGTTTTTGTGTSACATAAAATKAAGTAGAATTGCGTGAAATGTGTTTATAAAATACCAAATGTTTTCAGTGCAAAGAAAGAAGGAACGTATGTAATACGTTATAGCCTATAGACTCGGCTATACGTGCTCAGACATGCATTGAACGTTATTTTTTWGCGAACRGTGATTGAGTTATATKATTAAGCTAAATTATGACTATCCAATCTACTCGTCAYCTTATGAATATAGGCTCTTACATAAGTCTCCAAATGCGATGATGAATGGAATGCTTTATTTATAAAGGTGCATTTTTATTGTCAAAATTTTCTTCCCCAAACTTGAAACTCAAGCGCGGCCTATGGGCTGACCAGGTCCCCAGGTGTCTCCCTGTCTCCCTGTGTCTCAGGCAGTGCAGGTGCTTCCTGGTGGAGGAGAAAATGATAGTGAGAGTGATCCTGAAGGGTGCYGTGGAGTCTTATCAGGCTATCTGTACCTGCTGGCCCTCCGCTGCATCTCAGCAGGCGACGCCAGCGCYATTCTCTGCTGTAGCCAGGCCTTCATCTTCCTACTCTCCTGGATCGGTCTCAACGACCACTTAAAATCAAATCAAATCACATTTTATTGGTCACATGCACATGTTTAGCATATGTTATTACGGGTGTAACGAAATGCTTGTAATTATTATTTAAATTTTTTCGTGGGTGTAAGCAGTGGCRAMTTTAGGTATAGGCAACATGGGCAGGCGCCCCGGGCCGCATAATAATAATATAACAAAAAAAAACAATTCGGAATGGTTACATTTGAGCGATCGGTTTCCTATCGCTCATTTGCACGTCATGTCAATGATATCATGTCACCGTGGGGGACTGTGGGTCAATTAACCTCGTCAGAGTGGGCACCCTGATACTAGTTTGTGAGCTAAGCAGGCTACTGCCTGGGAAGGTCCCCCACTCAGAAGTACGAGAAGGGGAGGGAGGCGGGGTAGGTTGACCTCAGGTTTCCCCACTGGAAGTCCGAGGTAGGGGGAGCGGGGGAATCTATCAAAAAGTGCACCTCTAACTTTGTACAGTACTAATGCAATTAGTAATGCAATTAGTTGTGCAATTTAGTTTGTGTTCTCTTCTTTATAAGTGTGTATTCTATTTGTGTATTTGTGTGATATAGGATTTGTGCAATTTAGTGTGTTTTTTGTTAGCAATAGGGTAATAGTGTAATAATTCAATTCTCTTTTTTATTTGTATTTTATATACCACAATTTGTTTCTATTTGTCTTTGTTTCTTATTTTTGTATATATTTTTATATTTATATAGTTTTAAATGTTATGATTATTTATTTGTGTTGTTCCAAATGTCTGAATAAAAATTACAGTTAGGTGCCAGAATGGTGTTTTTTTTTTTGTAGGGGGGGGGGGGGGGGGCGTTCGCCCAGGAGCCATACAGGCTAGAACCTCGCTGGGTGGTAAGGACAATCAAAGCTTCCATTCAATTCTCAAAGGTATAGATTTCCCTTCAGATTTCCATTCAGTTTGACAGAACGGTGTTCAAAGTTTAATTCAATGGAAATGGTACTGTACTGAAAGACCAGTTGAAGAACGGCCAATTAGAGCACACTGGAAGAAGTTAAGCAACACTAAAGCTACATTTAAGAAACATATAGTTTACTTAACTGAAGTTACTTTGAAAAACTACTTTGTGATAAAATAATCATATCTAAATCTGAAATATCATTGAACAGATCATTCTGGAGTCAGATGTTAAAATAATGTTTAATTCTTGCCTATTAAACACAAAAACTATGTATCTAGTGAGAATTAGGAAGGACTGATGCTGAAAAAATAAAGGAAATTCTTGCCTACTTCCTATTTTATTTTTGCAAAAGAAGTAGTGCGCAGTTCCAGTAGCTAGCTACACCGCTACATGGCAAAAAAAGTTATGAACTACTGAAAACACTACCTACTGTAAATTTCAATTTAGTTCAACTTCCAMCAAGCTACAGCAAAATGTAGTTGAACTACGTGATTATGGTGGCCCAAAGGGCGATTGTGTATGGTGTGCTGCAGGAGATTGCAATGGATAATGATCACACCCTTATTGATCAGGCCACACCCACCCACCACAAATACCTCAAAAGCTGCACAGTAATGGAAAACTGTAATTTATACGGTAATTTTGTAAAACATTTTACTGCAGCATACTGTAAATTATGGTGCATTGTGGGAAAATGTTGTGGCCAGGGAAAGAATTGCTGTTTGTTGAATGGTMCTGTATGTCCATCCCACAGAATACAGTACCGTACTGTATTTTTGGAGCTAGTTCCACCCATTAGTGAGTGCTGTACTGGTATGTGGTCGTAGTAATGCCCCATTAATTTAAAATGTATAAGGAACACATTGCTGTGGCAGCAAGTCTTAATGGTTGAGCATTTTGCTATTTTGGTCTGTGTTGCCCTTTAGTTGCTGCCAGTTTAGAAGCCTTTGTTATAATATTATAATATTCATTGATATTCTGTCATGTGTAAGCAAATCACCGGGCAGCCAATCTGTTTTCACAAATCCCATGTATACTGAACAAAAATATAAACGCAACATGTAAAGTGTTGATCCCAYAAAAAGCTTATTACTCTCAAATTTTGTGCACAATTTTGTTTACATCCCTCCTAGTGAGCATTTCTCCTTTGCCAAGATTATCCATCCATCTGACAGGTGTGGCATATCATTACACAGGTACACCTTGTGCTTGGGACAATAAAAGGCCACTCTAAAATGTGCAGTTYTGTCACACAACACAATGCCACAGATGTGTGCAATTGGCATGCTGACAGCAGGAATGACCACCAGACCTGTTATCAGATAATTGAATGTTAATTTCTCTACCATAAGCCGCCTCCAAYATCRTTTTAGAGAATTTGGCAGTACACGGAACCAGGCCAACCCAGGACCTCSATATACAGCTTCTTCACCTGCGKGATCATCTGAGACCAGCCACCTGGACAGCTAATGAAACTGTGGTTTTGCACAACCAAAGAATTWCTGTACAAACTGTCAGAAACAGTCTCAARGAAGCTCATCTGCATGCTCGTTGTCCTCACCAGGGCCTGACCTGACTAAAATTCGACGTCGTAACCAACTTCAGAGGGMAAATGCTCACCTTTGATAGCYACTGGCACGCTGGAGAAGTGTGCTCTTCACGGATGAATCCCGGTTTCAACTGTACTGGGCAGATGGCAGACGTGTTRGCCAGCAGTTTGCTGATGTCAAGTCAACATTGTGAACAGAATGCCACATGGTGGAGGTGGGGTTATGGTATAGGCAGGCATAAGCTACGGACACRAACATAATTGCATTTTATCGATGGCCATTTGAATACACAAAGATACCGTGACGAGATCCTGAGGCCCATTTCTGTGCCATTCATCCCCCGCCATCACCTCATGTTTCAGCATGATAATGCACAGCCCCATGTTGCAAGGATCTGTACACAATACCTGGAAGCTGAAAATATCCCAGTTCTTCCATACTCATCTGACATGTGGCCCGGCCATTGAGCATGTTTGGGATGCTCTGGATCGACGCGTACGACAGCGTGTTCCAGTTCCCGACAATATCYAGAAACTTCGCAAAGCCATTGAAGAGGAGTGGGACAACATTCCACAGGCCACAATCAACTCTATGCGAAGGAGATGTGTCGCCATGCATGAGAGAAATGGTGGTCACACCAGATACGGACTGGTTTTCTGATCCACACCTCTACCCTTTTTTTAAGGAATCTGTGACCAATAGATGCGTATCTGTATTAACAGTTATGTGAAATCCATAGATYAAGGCCTAAATCATTTGTTTCAATTTACTGATTTYCTTTAATGAACTGTAACTCAGGAAAATCTTAGAAATTGTTGCATGTTGCRTTTATATTTTTGTTCAGTGTAATTACAGTAAAATACTGTGAAAACCCCAATCCCTTCAATTAATTTACTTAATCCATTCATTCATTACGATAACAGTAGCATTTACTTTTTTACAGTACAACAGGGTCAATGTATTGTAATGTGCGTCATTACACAGTACTTGTTTTGATACTGTATTTAGATTACAGTAGGTGTACTGCAAAATGAAATACAGTAACTTCAAGCCAACCCCTTTGCAGTGTGTTAAAACAGTCAGAAAATGAAAGTGCCAATATTTGAGGATTCTGAACAATAGAGAATGATCGAGGACTATTCTTTGTACTGTATCTGTCCCATTGTGGCGTCTGTGAGCGCGCAGCAACGCCATTGAGACCATCTCCATTTTTGGCCACTTTGAGTCCTCTAACTATCTCTATGTTCTGAACACCTCCTTAGTGGTGTGGTCATATCTAGATGGGATACAGCTTTGGTGATATTGATTTTTTTTGCTAACCCTAACCCTTTCCCTAARATTAACCTTATTATTCTAACCTGCTACGCTAAATCTCCTAACCGGCTGCGTAAGTTCTCCTAACTAATCACAGGAGTGGTTCTGGGAGTAGGCTCAGCTTCAACCACAGCCCTCTCTCTACAAGGTCATCGCCCGACTCATCCATGGACACGACTTCTTCCTGTTCAGAACAGGAAAATCTTAACTGTTGTGGTGGGAAGACATATTCATGTGTTCGTTGTTTTSAGGTGTCGTTTAGAAAGTGAGTGGGAGAGATGCAGCCAGGTGCGGCAAGTGCTTTTCTGTCCTATGTGGGTATATGCAGCTGTGTATGTGCTGCTCTACCTCACACATGTGGAGTACTGGCCTCTAACCTACTACATCCTCGGCGACACACTGCGTGTGAAGGCCTCCCTGCTCCTCTGTAACACTCCACCGCTCATTTCTGTCCAGATATTAAATTAGCAAATGTTTCAATTTTATTCCTCCCCTCTCATCATCAGCTTTTAATGTGTTGGTGAATCTATGAAGTGTGCTTGCCTACCCCACCCTTATTTCTCTTGGAATGTTACCAAGTATCCCAGCTAATACAGGTACAGAATAATTAGATGTATCTGTTTAAATAAAACCCCAATAATAAATCAAGAGAAACAATGGTGTCATGAGAGATCTTCATACATGTTTTCCTGAGGTCATTGTTGGCATCTCAAACAGCATTCCACTATGCCTGACCTCTACTGTATCTCTGCAGCGTTGGATTTCTATGTCGCTGCAGCCCCACAGCTCAGCCGGGTCAGAGTGGCTGCAGCAGCTATCATCGTGATGGGCTACCTCTTACTGCTGCTCCCAGGAGACTGGGATGACAGTGTTGTCCAYTGGATAGAGGGTTTGTAGCAAGGAGGATGACAAGAGGACAGCGTGGTTGGAGATGATGGAGGAGCAAATGCAAAGCCCAAGCACAAACTAGCAGGCATTTCTGCCCTAACTAGATGCTTTGGTTGTACAGGGCAAAACTTGGTGACAAAAGTCTCTCGAAATGAACAACAAATATTCAATGCATTGTCTTGTGTCTTTAAGAGCTGAAGTGCCAGATGGCCATATGTTACAACATTGTGGAGAGTGGATTATGTGTTTCTAGATACCGTCAAATAAAAAAAATCGGTATTTCTCTATGCAGAAAATGAAATGCATTTTCTATTTTACTTATCTGATTTTTCTTATCTCTATGGCGGTAGCTTCAGTTTCTGAGCTGGCTGTATTCTTCCAGCACGAAAGGTGGCGGTAGCGGAGCTCAACCGTTACACCTTAAGTTAAGTCAGTGCACGCATGTGTACAACGTTTTTYTGGGGGAAGAAACGGCGTGCAGCAACCAGGCATAGCAGTGGAATTATGGCACTGAATGCAGGTAAATAAGACAACTTATTTTCTTAAATACTCATGTTTTATTTTGGTTGGTGTTCTCACAAGTTTATTTTGCTAATTGTCTTTCAGAATGCCAGACTCCGACGTTTTTGKGAATTAAAGTTTAGCCTGAAAGCCCACTTTGACAGCTAGCATGGTTAGCTTAGCCAGCTAACGTTAGCTAGTTGGCTAATTAACTTGCCAGCTAGGTGTTTTGGTCTACCRGTGTCTCCAGTTCAGTTAGCACAAACTGACGTCGCGTGATACTTGCTTGCTAACCATCTAGTTAACTCACTTATCTAAAGTTATCAGCCGCTAACATTATCTAGGTTAACTGAAATCGACTATCTACTGTCAGTTTGATAAGCTAACTAATTTAGCTAGCTGCGTGATGAGCAAGCCAGCCAGTACTACTGTAACGTTAGGTGCTTTTAGTAACGCGGGTGTATTGCACAAAAACAGTCCGCATGAAGCCAGAAGTTAAATACAATTCCATTTCAACTTAGCTACTGTGTCGGTGGAGGGAATTTGAGACATTATCAAAAGGGTGGTATTATTAAACAGACGTTCCAAACGTGGGTCTGTTGTAGACCCAATTCCTCTCTGCTTACCGCTGCTCTAGAGGCGTCACTACGATTCTAGGCTGTATCACAACTGGCCGTGATTGGGAGTTCTATAGSGCGGCGCACAATTGKCCCAGCGTCGTCCGGGTTTGGTCGGTGTAGGCCGTCATTGTAAATAATAACTTGTTCTTAACTGACTTGCCTAGTTRAATAAAAAACCTAATGTCAATATAATTGAAAGCAATTCTAGTGTATGCAAATACACACACGTTTCTAAAAACAGCTAGCCAGCCAGCTGTGTCCAAATGACTGAGTTCTGGTTGCTTTAATKTCGGTTTACTCCTCTCATCCACCATGGTTGCCCTGTCAGATGATGATGACTTCGAGTGGACACCCCCTTCAGAATCTGAGATGAAGGTTATTCATGCTCAGCGGGAACGACAGGACAAGATAAGCAAGCTCATGGGCGCCTACCTCCTCAAGGGCTACAAGATGTTAGGAGAATGCTGTGAGCAATGTGGGGTGAGTGGGGGATAATCCAGACCAACCCAGTTAATATATTTGCCACATGTTAGCCAACATTAGATAYAGTGAGATCTATAGCTAAATATATKTATTATGTTATGYTAAAGAGATTGATTGATCTTGTCTTTGGAGGTTTTAGTCAGCATCTAAGTAGCTTTACTAATAAGGGGTATGACATTAGGTCTTGTGTTGAAGAATTTGTCTTTTGTGCCTCCAGACGATTCTCCTTCAGGACAAGCAGAAGAAGAACTACTGTGTTGCATGTCAGGAGCTGGACTCTGACGTAGACAAGGACAACCCAGGTAAGAGTCTGTGCAGGGTTAGGATCATTTCTGTTATGAGAAGGCGAAAGAGTTGCTTGACGACGACTCCTGAATTGAATTCCACTGCTCTGTTGATCGCTCCATACATTGTCATCCTAGAAGTAGTTTGTGCTGATGTCAAAATGAGAGGCGTTGCTCTGGCCCAAACCATCGGTTTCTGGGTCCGATCAGAACAGTCAATGTGTTAGCATTCTACAAGACGTCCGTGGGGAAAGCAAATCGTGGAGAAGTAACGCCATTGGGCATGGCGTTTGGCCGGAGCGATGTGAATGGGTAGTAAGGCTAGGAAAGGAATTTCCTTACCTAACRCTGGGCCCTGATTATGAGTCATGACTTGGTTTGCAACTAAACTTTCTTCTCCTTTCATATCCTTCTCTTCCCTCTTTTGTCTTACTCTCCTCTCACACTCAGCTCTGAATGCCCAAGCTGCCCTGTCACAGGTCCGAGAGAGACAGCTGGCCTCTCAGCCTGTCCCTCAGGCCAATGAAGCACCCTCCAGCGACGCCCCCCTCTCCATCACTGGGCAGCCCAGACCAGAGCACTGTGAGGGGGCTGCGTCAGGACTGAGAGGACCCCTACCTCCACCAGCCAACCCCTCTCCTGCATCCACCGTGACCCCCAGCTTCCTCCCTCCGTCCACCCCCTCCATCCAGCCAGTCCAGGTGCCAGCCCCCCTAGTAGCCCCTGCACCTCACCCAGCCCTATCCAGTGCTGAGGAAGTAGTGCTGCACAAGCTGCGGTGGGCCACACARGAGCTCCAGCACTCAGCCTCAGTAGAGGCCAGTATCCAGCTGTGCAGCTTGATCCGCAGCTGTGCAGATTCACTGCGCAGCCTGAAAGAGCTTCACCAATCATGAGACTGAACTGATGGCAATTCAAAAAAAACACAAAAAAAAGAAATAAAAAGAAAGAAATAAGGCATCAACACACACTCACTCACATAAGCAACACCGGAAGTTATAGCAGCTTGTTTCCCTTGCAATGGTTTTTGTGACAAGTTGAAGCTGCTTCGCCTCTGCCGGTTAAGGTTATTATAATAAACTTGGACAACTGTCTGCATATGCATACTTTGCATTTTGAGGGCCTGACCTGTAGTTATATTTTGTTTATACATTGCTGTTACTTTTTATTTGCAGTCTTCTCTGTGGATGCAGGGTAAAGTTTTGACACAAACTTGCATGATGACAATGGGCACCGCTGAGTGGTCGAACATCTTGAGCTAAATATAGTTGAATGGTGTTTGACTGGTTGGTATTAATGTATGTCAATTGTTTATAAAATCAGAATTTATCCACGTTATTCATACTTTCTCTGTGGTTATTATTCATTTTAAAACAATTTTCCATGTAATGTAATTGTATAGCATTGTAGATACAGTAGCAATCTATACTAGTTGATATACTTAATATTCTGTATTATAGTGAGAGTTTCCTGACGTGTTGAAGCAGCTGGGATGTTTTTGATAAGGACAGTGGTTTTTAGTGTCATAATTATAACTTTTAAGGGTCACTTATGTAGTAGGCTATTGGGTGAATTTCAATTTGTTTGTATAATTGGAAAAAATGGAATAGAGTAGAATTTGAGGTAAAGGAGCTATATACAATATTTRAATATTCAGTATTTATGAATAGCAATATTTTGTGGGAGTTTTCATAGTGGTTTTTGTCTTAATGTATAAAGGCATTTAGAAATGGGTAAAGGTGCAGAATTTGGTATTGCTAGGATTAAATCAAACACTGGCATCAACATAGGATAGTTTAGTTCCTCAGCGTTATTGTTCCTAAGGACATCCTACTACTGTTTCCTCTATCCCCAAATATAGTGAGTGATTTTGACAGCGGTGAAGCGCCTCGCTGCGATGAAGTGGGATGGGGCGGGGATATATCGAGGGGCGAGGTTGTCAGTTGAGACAAAGGAAAGCGTTGTGGAGTAAAAAAACAAGGAAACGAGGAATAAATGAATCTTGCGAACAGCTTTTTTTTTTAAACATACGATATTAATGTTTTCATGGTCAAAGTCATTTTTCATCCACACAACGATGGACGCTGTGTGCACGGCGCCGCTATTGTACTATTGAGGACTCGTTGGAATTACAATAATAGGCGTGAAGGTGAACCGAGTTTTTTATTTTTATTGAAACGATGTTGCGGTAGACCTATTCCCTCTTTACATATGCAACATATTCTGTTGTAACTAAACGCTCATTATCGGTAGAAGTAAAACGCTGATCTGAGGCAATCAACGAAAACTACTATTTTGAAATCACATACGTGATAGTGTTCTTCCATTATTGAATTCAACATTTTCTTTATGATTTAATATTTCTGGCAGTTATATTATGCTATATGATTAAACGCGCGGCAAGGTTTTTTCTTTTTCAAAAATACATTGATAAAGAGGTAGGGAAAAAATGAATGGGTTCCAGTCCAGTCCTCCTGAATGTCCAGGGAGCGTCTCTTCAATCGAAGGACTACCCCCTTTGCCAAAAGGCCTCAGCGGCATCCTGAACTCCAGTGGTGGCTCATGGAGAGACATCGAAAAAGTATACAGTAAACGGACACGCATTCAGGCCGATATCAGCAAGTCTAGAGTGAGCAACTCTCTTGGCCTCAGCAAGCCTCCAAGTCTGGATGCAGCGCTCGCTGTGCTGCGCAAAGAAATGGTATGAGGAAAGCTATTTCTGATAGTAATTTGTCTTCAGGGTCTTAGCTATATATGAGGACACCGTTATTTTTTGAACCGGACCTCAGTCGGGGTATCAAYTTACTGTAGCATAGTAGAATACACAAGATTAAATTGGTTACGTATCAGCAGTTTTCCTCTTGTTATATGTCACTCAATTAGCCCATGTCAGTCATTTACATWGATTTGTAAATTGGTCTAGTTAGTGTAAAGTTGTAACGTTAGTAATCATGACCGAATTACCCACCAGTGCAACTGATTTAAAGTTTCCTTAACTTTAAGTCAGTTGCACAAAACATTTTATGTGAATTTCCCCCTTAAATTAAGTGAAATGGTAAGGGTGGCCATGAGGCCCATTAACTTCTTCATTCAATATGAATATCAATGTAAACAGCATTTGTGGAGGTGAATAGGTCTTTCATCTGTTCCGGTTACAAAAGGAAAACATCAACCAGCTAGCTAACGTTACTTAGCTAGCTTAACAATGGAAGGTGCACAATCCATGGTTACAAAGCTAGCTAGCTAGTTAGCTAGCTAGTCTGTAAACTAACTTGAAATAGAAAATTAATATAAAAAAGTAGCTACAAGAAATGTGGTTTATTATCCTKCCTTGATTGTAGAAGTTCTATTTTGCTATCTCACAAAATAAAAAGCCATCTCTTCGAGGAGGCATTTAATCAGTGTACCAGGCTGTCTCCATGGTAACCAGATACTCTTTCTGCCATACATGCCTTCAAACTACTGTAAAACCCCTTAATTAAGTATGCCATCACCAGCCGGCTTCCACCCGGTTACACAACCCAGCACCTTAGAGACTGCTGTCCTATATACATAGACTTGGAGTCACTGGCCACTTTAATAATGGAACACTGGTCACTTTAATAATGTTTAAATAATGTTTACATACGGCTTTACTCATCTCATTTGTATATACTGTATTCTACTCTACTGTATTTGAGCAATATCGGAGTGGCAATGACTAAATCTAATATTTATATATTTCTTAATTCCATTCTTTTACTTTTAGATTTGTGTGTATTGTTGTGAATTCTTTTTAGATACTACTGCATTGTTGGAGCTAGGAACACAAACATTTCACTACACCCGGAATAACATCTGCTAAATATGTGTATGTGACCAATACAATTTSATTTGACTTAAGGTAATATTTTAGGGTCTCTATTCAACGCCCTTAAACAATTCCCTTAGGTAAGGTAAAGTTATTCCTTAATAAACCCTATAGATGTTTTATGCAACCTGGCCTTGACCTCCAGGGGGCACCCATTGAATTTGTTAGTCACTGACTCAGAGATCATATTAACATGGCAAAATGTGTAGAATTGCAGGAAATTAGCTTTTAAAACTGTAAAAATGTGTACAATTGTACTAAATTATCTGTAAAACTGCACACACAAAAAAGTAATGTAAAGCAAACATATTTGTTTAGCTTTTGTTAATAAAATACTTTTTCTACTAACATAGGTCCCGCTGTATGAAATAAATTATAGTTTTTAATCCTAGTGCTGAGTAAATGTGAGTTAATGTGTAGTGGGTAACTGTATAGCTAATAGGCTATGTGTTTGTAGATCGGCTGAGGTTAAAGGCCATGAAGCCCTTTATCTACTTCCTCAGAGTCAGATGAACTCTTGGATACTATTTTATGTCTCTGTGTGAAGGAAGTTGCTAACTAGCCTTAGCACAATGACTGGAAGTCTATGGAAACTGCTAGCATGCTAGTAGATACCATCGACTTCCAGTAATTGCGCTAAGGCTAGTTAGCAACTTCCTTCACGCAGAGACATAAAATAGTATCCAAGTGTTCRTCTGACTCTGAGGAAGTAGATAAAGGGCTTCATGGCCAACATCCTGAGGTATCCCTTTAATGAAGCTACAGCTACCAATGTGATAATGGCTGGGGTMGTTTTTGCTGTTGTCCAAATAGCATTTGAGTTTTAACATTTTATAGAAATTAATGAATGCGATTTAACTTTCTTAAAATGTCATACCCCCACTTTCGGACCTCACTAAAACTCAGACCCTGGCTACAGCCCTGTTTGTCATATACAGTGACTGTTCCATTTGTCACTGATGCTTTTTCTTTGGATATTGTAAGCAAATACATCGCATTTCAAACACAATTATTCTAGAAAACTACTAGAAGTATTATGCAATATTCCATTTCCAAATGGAATCATAGCTGCTTCTACACAATTTACAAAGTTGCTATAGTTCATGTATGAGATGATTGTCACAAGTATCTGTTCCTGTTGTCTGTCCTAGGTGGGCCTGAGGCAGTTGGACATGTCTCTGCTCTGTCAGCTGTGGTCTCTCTATGAGTCTATCCAGGAGTACAAAGGAGCCTTCCAGGACATCTCGTCCTCTCTGCTTTCAGAGAGCACCTTCACTACAGAAAATGGTTACTCTGAGGAAGAGGAGGATGACGAAGAGGAGGACAACGATGTTGACAATGTACCTAGGGATCCACCTGGCACTTCACTGTCTCTCCAGCCAACTCAAAACTCTCGTGACCAATGGATCAAAGAGTCTTTCCACATTCCCTTATAAACGTACAAATCTTTTTCTCAATATTTACATGATATTAACTGTTCCCTGTTCTGTATAGCCTTTATATTATTTATTATACTGGTACCCACCTAGGTTATTGGCAGCAGGACATATTCAAACTGGCACCATTCTGATCTGAACTGTCTTCATCACACAAGGAGCTGACATTTTCTACAACAACCTTGTAATTATACAATTTATATTCAAAAGACCATTCTAATATATTTGGACTGATTGWGCCCATCTTTAAAAGAAAAGCCATACAGTATTTCAGATACCTGATGAATTGGAGGCATTTGAATTTGGTGTCATTTGTTACCTACGATTGGATGTAAGTACACAATGCCTACAATTAATTGAACATATTTTATTGGTATCCAATCACACTTATTGATACATTTGAAGACTGTATAAGTGGCAGTGTCTGATGTCAAAGGTTTAGGATTGTAAATGCCTTGTAATTTGCTCCTACAATTTTAAGATTGAATGTARTCTTAGACACGTAGCCACATACACACAAGCCTGTATTACTCGTTTTTTGTTTGTTGTGTATGTGCAGTTTATATAATGAACTTTTTTTTAAATATTCGCCCCAAAATAAAAATGCAATGCTAACATATGTCTCATTACTATGTCTCATAATTCTACTTCATTGGCCGGGGTAATGGGTCAAGCTCAGCTGTAATGTATTGGTTTGGAAAGGGTTGTTGACTTAMTCTAACCACTAGATGGCAACATTTGTTGTGCCTGAGAGATGTCAGCTTTTGGTCCATTCTGCTATTGCAAACCTGAAATATTGTGCTTCCCAAAATTAAGCCAGAAAGACCTTCAGCTTCAGAAACTGTGCTATAGTTCATGTTTTTCTGGCTCATGGCAAAGTATGCAACTTGTTTCTAACTATGCCAAACTACTACGTCTCACAGAAGGCAAAAACGTTTCCTAGTATTATATGTGGATACAGTTGGTTAACTTATGTTCAGTGGCTGTGCTGTTGCATGTTTTGGTTCAGTAGATCACTACTCTCCCACTGTCTGGCCAGTATAAACAAACCATTCCAGCCACACACAGTCTTATTAGGTAATGATCCTTGTTCTCTTCCTGGGGGAGAAGGAGGAGGAGCCCAGAACACAGGCGCTGTAAAACATTCAAATAGATGTACAAATACCATCATCATGCATTCATTACTACAGAATTAACCCTGAACATCTAATAGTTCTACTTCTTGAGTGGTTGAAAGATCATTTGAATAAAACATTTCAAAAGTAATGTTTCAACTTGAAACACCCTTTACATGTGGGGTAAATTAAGGYGAATTAAAGGGATACAACCAGGGCATCCCAGGTAACTTATCTTGCCATCATATTTAGTGTAAAACATAAACATTGCCGCAGTGACTTTCAAAGTTGTATGGCAACGCATCTCTATTTTTATCAAGGTCAACATCAAGCAATATAGCGTTGGCCTACCAGTAGGCTAGGCCTATTGTTGTCTCCACATAGTTCCTTCCATTTTCTACCACACGTCCATATACATTACACAGACCTTATGCCAGCATAATGGAATAATATCTGTAATCACAGTGTTATAAGTATATTAGTACACATGCAGTCAGATAGTACTTGCGACTATTAATTTGGATTCTATCTTCAAAGAAAACATACAAAAGGCCAGAGGCAAGTACTGTGCTCAACTGCACATAGTAACTTGTGACAGGGTAATTACAGGAATAGATTAAAACTATACCTTTACGCAAGCTACTTTACAGATCCACTAACCACCAGGAAATGACTAACTGAAAACAGGAAGCCCCCTACATCCCTCAGACATCCATCGTTATTTTCCTCATAGCCACAGTGCAAGGCYACAATATTCCACCCTTTGTTTTATATTTTTGTAATAACAGTCTCTGATATCTTATTGCCATTGGTGGTCAGTTCCCATTTCATTGTACTACTCATATAGCAACAGAACATTAAAACAGGGGTGAGTGCTTTTACATTCCTTTTAGAAATTCCCATGTATTTCTATMAATAGGCCACAGATGCTATGGATATTGTTAGATACAACAAGGGGCCTGTCTGAGGACCCTTTTTAGTCTGGTTGGCCATTTTAGTCTGGTTGGACATAAATGACCAGTATCACCCAGTTTTAACAACCTACTTTTAATGGTTTTGTCTGGGAAATCTACATGCAAATAACTTCAGATCTCAATTTCCTCTTGGGGTTTGCTCTTAAAGGGTGCAAATGTCAGTGGCCTTATGTCTCTCAGACACTGATTAATAGTGAAGTGTTTACTACCTGAGTCACAGTAAATGACATGTTAAGTCATGACTTGCACATCCGAGAACAAGGTGGATTGAGTTAGGAAAATCTCAGCTCTAGCCAGCTCTCTACTTCACTGATCTCAGCCCTGAATACTGTAAACATTTTTTTTTAAATTCCCTTTGTTAAATAATGAAGAGTTTTGAACATACTTGGACACAGTAAAACTCCTAACATCAACAGAATTCCTTGATCTTTAGGAGCCTGGGACCGTGCCTCCTGTCTCTGTCAGTGTTGTTATTAGACTGTATTGCAAAGTGGAAAGGAGAGGTAGGCCTACACATAAGCTGCTGCTGGTATAGGGATTCTAGTCCAATGATGATTCTAGGTCACTGATGAATCACACTCCTCTATCCCCAGCTGCCTCTGTCCATCCATCCCTCCTCTCCTTCCTAAAAATATACTCCACACAGCAAGGGAAAATCCCTATGCAAGGCTACTCCTAATACGCACGGTAGGCCAGGACATATTTCCTCATGGAAACTCATGCATTATCTTATTGTACAATGTGTCTTGACCCAAACTGTATCACAAACCTTTTAGAGAAGTAAGGAAATKAAATGCTATTCCTAAAATGTAAATAAGCGAATAAGGATAAAAGTGTCAATTAGGCAAGAGCACTTTACACATGGCTTCAATGTATCTTGCAGAATTTCTAGAATAGTTGAGTGAACAATTCAGCATATAGTATTCAWTTTGAATAAAGTTCAGCAAAATTGGATTAGTTGGATTAGTCTGATTCACCCTTAATATATATGYTCTTCACTGGCCATCATACTGGCAGTGGCAGTGTACAATGGACCAATCCAAAGTCTGAGGAGTTATAGTTGTTACCATTGCTGTACCAATAGGCAGAAGATAGAGACAAGGAACTTTGCATACTGCCGCATCATCAATGCTTTGCATACCGCTCCCCTTGTCTATCTGCACCACACAGACGCAACAAATGAAAGGCTAACACTTGGGGAGCGTATTCAATTGACTATAATCTATCATGTAAAATGTGTTATGGTGGCTTTATCGGACAGTTTTATACCTAAATGAATTGTCGACACGGACTTCCTTGGGAATAGGACTGACTACCTGTTGCATTTATTTAGCTTTTCATATTCTGATCATGTGGAAGTGTTGAGATGAGGACGAAAGTGGATTTGGTTCCGCTTATAAATAATTAGGCTACGGTAGTTTCGTGCTACATGTTTTTTCTTCAATGCGTTTAGTTGATATGGCGACAGTTGACTCAACTCAATGAAACTTCATCGGCGGCGTGTCCCTGTTGAACACGGCAGCCTGAAGACATCGGTGTCACGCACCACGAACTGTCATTGTACAGCCATCCTTAGGTTAGCCTACTTTGAAAGGAGAGAGAAGAAAGAGGAACTTACTTTTTAAAACTTTTTTATTACCTCAACTAAATTATGACTTCGGTTTGGAAAAGATTACAACGCGTTGGCAAGAAAGCTTCAAAATTCCAGTTTGTGGCGTCCTATCAAGAACTTGTGTTGGAATGCACWAAGAAATGGTAGGTTATGTTATTGCTTTAAAAGTAACTGGGCTACTTTTCACAACATCCCATTTGATGCACGTCGTCTGAACTGCTCCCATTACGGGCGTTTCTTCTTGTAATATTTCTATTTTAAAAGTAGGTTTCCGCAGCCTAACAACATGGCCACTGTTTATGCTTCATGTCAAATAACTTATTACATTATTTGATCAAAACCATCGGATCAAACCCATAACGGGCCGTAGTCCCTCATTACAAGTGACAAGAGTTAACGTTACACTTTCAGGAAGGAGATGTGGTTAGTTGTTTCCTCAGCCTGGTTGCAACCTTGCTGGTCTCATATACTAGACTAATAAACGTAAAACCGGGACACCTAAATTAGTACCGGGACACCTAATTACGTTTGGTATGGTTACTTAAAACAGAAGRTTACTTAAGGGAAAGCAGGGGTGGATGTGTGTGTGTGTGTATAACGTGGACGTCCAGCAACCGAAAGATTGCGTGTTTTTATCTCATCACTGACAATTTTAGCTAATTAGCAACTTTGCAACTATACTGAACAAAAATATAAACGCAACATTTAAAGTGTTGGTCCCATGTTTCATGAGCTGAAATAAAAGATCCCAGAATTTTTCCATACACACAAAAATCTTATTTCTCTCAAATTGTGTGCACAAATTTGTTTATATCTCTGTTAGTGAACATTTATCCTTTGCCTGATAATTCAGCCACCTGACAGGTGTGGCATATCAAKAAGCTAATTAAACAGCATGATCATTACACAGGTGCACTTTGTGCTGGGGACAATAAAAAGYCACCCTAAAATGTTTTGTCACACAATTCCACAGATGTYGCAAGTTTTGAGGGAGTGTGCAATTGGCATGCTGACTGCAGGAATAGCTGTTGCCAGATAATTTAATGTTAATTTCTCTACCATAAGCTGCCTCCAACGTCATTTTAGAGAATTTGGCAATATGTCCAACCGGCCTCACAACCGCAGACCACGGGTAACTACACCATCCCAGGACCTCCACATCCGGCTTCTTCACCTGTGAGATTGTCTGAGACCAGCCACCCAGAGAGCTGATGAAATGGAGGAGTATTTCTGTCTGTAATAAAACCCTTTTGTGGGGAAAAACTGATTCTGATTTGCTGGGCCTGGCTCCCCAGCGGGTGTGCCTGGCTCCCCAGCGGGTGTGCCTGGCTCCCCAGCGGGTGTGCCTGGCTCCCCAGCGGGTGTGCCTGGCTCCCCAGCGGGTGTGCCTGGCTCCCACCATTGGGGTCGTGGGAGGGCATATGAAATCCATAGATTATAGGGCCTAATGAATTTATTTCAATTTACTGATTTCCTCATATGAACTGTAAATCAGTAAAAATCGTTGAAATTGATGCATGTTGCATTTATATATTTTTTTCAGTATACCTACTACTTTTTAGATACTTTGCAACTGCATGTTAGCTAACCCTACCCCTAACCTTAACCCTTTAACCTATCTCCTAACCTTAACCCTTTAACCTATCCCCTAACCTTAACCCTTTAACCTATCTCCTAACCTTAACCCTACCCCTAACCCCTAGCCTAGCTTGCTGGATCGAATCCCCGAGCTGACAAGGTAAAAATCTGTCGTTCCGCTCTTGAGCAAGGCAGTTAACCCACTGTTCTCCGGGCGCCGAAGACGTGGATGCCGATTATGGCAGCCCCCCGCACCACTCTGGGTTGGGTTAAATGCGGAAGACACATTTCAGTTGAATGCATTCAGTTGTACAACTGACTAGGTATCCCCCTTTCCCTAACCCTAGCTAACRTTAGCCACCTAGGTAACATTARCGTTAGCCACCTAGCCAACGTTAGCCACAACAAATTGGAATTCGTATCATATCATACGTTTTGCAAATTCGTAGCATATTGTACGAATCGCAATTCGTCACATATGAGACAAGATGGATGATGGACATCCACAGATGAATACATAGCATATCATACGAATTGAAGTGTCCCGAATTACAGCCCAGGTTGGTTTCCTCTGATACAGTAATATGAATAACAGAAGCTCATCGAGCMCTTACATTTCCACGTTTACTTTAGTGAACCTACAGTAGGCAATGGGCACAGGCCTACTGTAGATTTGATGCACCCAATAGGCATCAATACTCCTAACCTACTACATCACTGTCAGACCGATTAATGACAGCCATTACTTCAGTCCACTCACCTGGCAGGAGGATCTGGATCATTATGATTATGATGYCCTGACATGACCAGATACTGGGTAGCAGGGCAATTGTTTTCCAGAGGGATATAACATTTAGCTTTCCTTTTTACACTATGATTGGATTTGTTGGTATTTATTCATTTGTGTCGTTAATAAGGATACCTGTGTTGATGTCATCGGTGTTGCCATGATGTCATCAATCACCCTTTGCCTACTTTGATGTTAAGTAAAGAGGAGAAGAGCCTCYGTCGATAGCCTACTAATTGATGAAATTAAAACAATAGTGTCTTCACTCTTAGCGGAATACTAAAGTTAGTTGGCACTTTCATTTTTTATTAACTGTGATAACGGGGGATCTTTCAATGCGATCTTTTAAGATCTTTCAGTGTGTGTCTGAGTTGCACCATAGTAGACTATACAACGATGATGTAGTTTGCAATCAGGCCTGCCAATCATGCCACGTTCTTGCTTATCTTTTCATGTTGCAACAGAGCAATAGTATATGCTATTGTGTACTGTAGAGTAAAAAAAAAAAAATTGAAAGGGGGATACCTAGTCAGTTGTCCAACTGAATGTATTCAACTGAAATGTGTCTTCCGCATTAGTGTGATTAGATCATTATTTCTTAGTAGATGAGATGTAGACTTWAACAAAGACTGTTTGAATCTGATACAATATCCATACATAATCCTTGGAGCCTTGCAACCAATAGTTGAACTGGATATCACTCATAATAACACAAACAGGAAGTGTGATCGAACTGTCCATCTCATGTTTCGTCAGAAGCTGTTCTAACATGAGAACCAACGAGGGCGGAGGTTTTTTGAGAGACAGCCTCGCCATTGATTGTAGCTTTTAGTTAGCAGGTGGGTCAAAGTCTTCAGACTCAACCAAGGATCAGTCTTGCCTCTGGTTGGGTTTATGACAGCTGGAGTATGACACAGCGGGCTGCTTTTTGATGTGAGTCATATTGGTCTCTGGTTATTCAGGACTATGGACATGCCTCCTCCTGTCTAATGGGTTTGCCTGTCCCAGTCTGCCAGTCTATTTCTGTGCCCTGTGATGCCACTATGCTTTCAAACCAGCCCCCTCCCCACCCAAACATGCCCTTTGGCTCCCATTCGCTATGTTGCTATAACTAGCCTGCAACCCGAGACATAACTGAATTTGGCCCTGCTTTTCTATGTTCTCCTCAACAGGCTCCATTAGCCTWATGGCTCTCTAGTGTTAGGAAGGAGTCTCTTACAGAGGAACTTCAATATGTTTCGAATATACTTTAAATATATTAAGCACGGCCTGCTGTTTGCTTGTATTACAATTTACAAGCAATATAAGTGAGCAATCTGCTCAACTGTATTCCGGATACACATTATAAAGCCATACAAAGAGGAAGGGGATACTTATACCATAAGAAATCATGGACTATACAGAGCCTTTGGAAAGTATTCAGACCCCTTGACTTTTTGCACATTCCACAAGGCACACACCTGTCTATATAAGGTCCCACAGTTGACAATGCATGTCAGAGCAAAAACCAAGCTATGAGGTCGAAGGAATTGTCCGTAGAGCTCCGAGACAGGATAGTGCCGAGGCACAGATCTGGGGAAGGGTACCAAAAAATGTCTGCAGCATTGAAGGTCCCCATGAACACAGTGGTCTACATCATTCTTAAATGGATGAAGTTTGGAACCACCAAGACTCTTCCTAGAGCTGGCCACCCGGCCAAACTGAGCAATCGGGGGAGAAGGGCCTTGGTCAGGGAGGTGACAAAGAACCCAATGGTCTCTCTGGCAGAGCTCTAGAGKTCCTCTGTGGAGATGGGAGAACCTTCCAGGACAACCATCTCTGCAGTACTCCACGAATCAGGCCTTTATGGTAGAGTGCCCACATGATAGCCTGCTTGGAGTTTGCCAAAAGGCACCTAAAGACTCCCAGACAATGAGAAACAAGATTCTCTGGTCTGATGAAACCATGATTGAACTCTTTGTCCTGAATGCCAAGTGTCACTTTTGGAGGAAACCTGGCACCATCCCTACGGTGAAGCATGGTGGTGGCAGCATCATGTTGTGGGGATGTTTTTCAGCAGCAGGGACTAGAAGACTAGTCAGKATCGAAGCAAAGATGAACAGAGSAAATTACAGAGAGATCCTTGRTGAAAACCTGCTCCAGAGCGCTCAGGACCTCAGACTGGGGGCGAMGGCTCACCTTCCAACAGGACAACGACCCTATGCACAYAGCTAAGACAACGCARGACTGGCTTCGGGACATCTCTGAATGTTCTTGAGTGGCCCTGCCAGAGCCCGGACTTGAACCCGATCTAACATCTCTGGAGAGACCTGAAAATAGCTGTGGAGCGACTCTCTCCATTCAACCTGACAGAGCTTGAGAGGATCTGCAGAGAAGAATGGGAGGAACTCCCCAAATACAGGTGTGCCAAGCTTRTAGCGTCTTACCCAAGAAGACCCAAGTAATGCCAAAGGTTCTTCAACAAAGTACTGAGTAAAGGGTCTAAGTACTTATGTAAATGTGATATTTCCGTTTAAAATTTTTAATACATTAGCAAACATTTATAAAATCCTGTTTTTGCTTGTCATTATGAGGTATTGTGTGTAGATTGATGAAGGGAAAATAACAATTGAATCAATTTTAGAATAAGGCTGTAACCTACCAAAATGTGGAAAAAGTCAAGGGGTCTGAATACTTTCCAAAGGCACTGTAGGTTAAAAGTGATTGAGAAATATGGTTCCTTCCTCTTGTGAGGTACCCCACCCTCAAAAGCCCTCAAGAAAACAGTGCCATGAGCCAGGTCACGTGCCTTATTGCAGTTTCCTTCCATTCTTCCTGTGTTGCAGAAGCCAGAGCTTCATCGTCTGTCGAACAAAAACAAGGGACAAAACAATGGTTTGAAAACTTCTCCCAGTCAGGGCGACACTGTTGTAATACTGTTGTACGACACTGTTGTTACATATTGAGGGAGGATAGAATAGAGTGTATGACATATTTCATGTATTCATATTTCAGGAATGCATTACTATGTCATGTAAAAATAATGCCACCATTTACTTCTGGTAGTTCACCAATAGACATATAGAAAACCATATTATGTTGTACAGTAATTCAGTTGGCATGGGTGTGAGATGTAGTCAAAAAGTCTGTGTGATGTTACAAATTAGTCCACATGTGTTAAATGAGGTAGTCACCATGGGATACCAATGGCTTGCTGATACGGGACCGCTGGGATGATGTGTATGAGGCCATGTTTGGCATTCTCCATAGTGATGTATCTGGAAGGCATTTGTAAGGGAAGTCTGGACCAAAGCTACAGTATGTTGTGTAGTATAGAACTGGAGTAGCAAGGATCCCTGGCTTCACACACACACACACACACACACACACACACACACACACACACACACACACACACTGTGTCTCTTCCAGCCCCTGGGCATTGACAGCTGATTGTGATCATGTGACTCTCATAAGATCCCCTTTACTGTCTGCTATCCACCCTCTTCTTCATCTGTTGTGGAATAATAACATTTGTTGGGACTTGATTCCGTTGCATTGTTCTGTTTGTGTAAAACAAACCATACTTTGTAACTTAACCACCAGTAATGACACCTACTGGGGGAGCATTCCCGGTTCTTCTCAGAAAATTGTTCCGTAACAAACAAATAATATAGAACTTGTGTGTTGGTGTTTGTATTTTTGTGAAACACACTGAATGTACAAAATATTAGGAACACCTGCTCTTTCCATGACATAGACTGACCAGGTGAATCCAGGTGAAGGCTGTGATCCCTTATTGATGTCACCTGTTAAATCCACTTCAGTCAGTGTAGAGGAAGGGGAGGAGACCGGTTAAAGAAGATTTTTAAGCCTCGAGGACAATTGAGACATGGATTGTGTATGTGTGCCATTCAGATAGTGAATGGGCAAGACAAAATATTTAAGTGCCTTTGAACGGGGTTATGGTAGTAGATGCCAGGCGCACCGGTTTGAGTGTGTCAAGAACTGCAACGCTGCTGTTTTTTTTTCATGCTCAACAGTTTCTCCTATGTTGCGAGATGTAAGGAAGTTACAAAACAATTTCTTGCATTTCTCACTGTCGCTTGTCTCATGTTTTGATGCATCGTCCTTTTTCTATGATTTCAGGCAACCAGATAAAGTGAGGGTGGTTTGGACCAGAAGAAATAGGCGTATGTGCTCCAAGGTAAAGACTCACCCAGATGTACTTAAAAGATAAACAGCAGATCTCCTATCCCACTTGGATGGCAGGGAKGCATTGTCGTAACTTGTATCACATTTTGATGTAGTCTTGATTTCTCGCTCTAGCTTCATGGATGGCAGCCGGGCATCAAGAACCCATACAGGGGGATGGTGGTGTGGCCCGTACCTGAAAACGTGGATATCTCCCTCACACTCTTCAGGGTACATTTCACCCCACGGCTATTCATGAGTACACTAGAGCTATTTGTTTCTGTGATAATTCCTCTTTATACATTTCTATTGTAAATTGACAACGTACAAAAATGTGTGGAACATGTGTTATGTTTCCCTGTTATTTTCATTCTCTATGCTTAACCCCTAGGATCCCCATTCCGATGTGTTTGAAGACAAAGACTGGACGTTTGTCATTGAGAGTGTGAGTGTACTTTCTGCCTCAATCGAATTATAGTCGCTCACAACAGCCGGCATTGAAATATGAACGTTCATTAAAGGTCAGCTAACAATACCACTAAAGCCCACTCATGAATGTATCCCTGCTGCTTTGTCTTGCAGGAGACAAAGGGCCAACGTAAGGTGTTGGCTTCAGTGGACGTGAATATGAAGAAGTTTGCCAGTCCCACTCCCACTCAGCAAGACCTGACATTGAAGCTGAAGCCCCTGTCTGTCAAGGTGGTGGAGGCCACTCTGAAGCTCTCCCTGTCCTGTGTGTTTCTCAGAGAGGGGAAAGCCACGTGAGTCCGTCCCATAACATCCCGCTAACGGTAGATTCAGAATTACCAGCCGTACTACAGTAATAACGTCGGTAACGACTTCATTACGTGTCAAGGTGACGATGCTGTGTTGCTCTCCCGTAGTGACGAGGACATGCAGAGTCTGGCCAGTCTGATGAGCGTCAAACCCACAGACATCGGTAACCTTGACGACTTCAACGAGAGCGACGAGGAGGACGACAGGAGGTCCAGTGCTGGAGCTAGCATTAGCAAAGCGGCCGCAGGTACACTTGAATCATAAACGTCATGAGATCAAAACCGTACCTTCTTTGGCGCTCTGTATTCTTTGGCGCTCTGTCACATGACTCGAATAACGGCATCCTCACTTTTCGATCATTATCTCCTGGCCCTACTTTTTCCTTCTCACACTTTCTTTCTCCACTTTCTCTGCCAGCTCCTCCTGCTCGTCCAGTGCGGCCCCCAGAAAGGAGGCCTTCTCTAAAACATCCCCCTGTCATAGGTACCCTACCTCTCTACCTCCTGTTCTTCGTCTTGTTCTAGCCTTTGGTTTTCACCTCTGTGACTCCTTTCCCGTCATCCCAGCATAGTACCTCATGTATGAAGGATTTTCAATCATTTTGAAAGAAAAACCATATCCATGGATTTCCGTACAAGTGACAATTGTAACTTTACAAAATGATGGATCCCCTGCGATGTCATTCTACATTAGTCACCACATTGCCTCGTCAAATGTTCCATTGAATCAGATACTTTCCCCAAAGATATCGGACTGCCAAGAAAAAATAATAGAGAGCAACAGTATTACTTAGAAACGATGTATATGCTATGCAGCAGCTAGCTAGTTCTCTTGGAAATGTCAGTTGTGAAGTTGTATCTGATTTATGACGGTCATTTCATTTTTAACCTGTCATATCATTCCACATCTTTGCTTGTCTTTTTTATCCTTCCTTCCTTCCCCTCTCCATCTTTTTCTATTTATACTCCTCTCCATCTCCCTCTCCCTCCATCTCTCCATCCCCCTCTTCATCCCATAGCCTGTGGGAAAGAGAGTGGCAAAGCTGGCACTGTCCCTGTCCTCCATTCAAGGCCCCCCCTGCCTGTTCCCCTGACCCCCTCTCCCCGTCTTCAAACCCGCTCCAGACATGCACGCTCTGTGCCACCCTCCCCTGAGCCCCCCAGGCCACCGGCACCCCCAGTCCCCTTGGTGCCCTCATCCTCAGTGCCATTAGGGCCCCTAGGACCCCCAGTTCCCTCAGTGCCATTAGAGCCCCTAGGACTGCCAGTTCCCTCAGTGCCATTAGGGCCCCTAGGATCCCCAGTTCCCTCAGTGCCATTAGGGTACCTAGGACCCCCAGTTCCCTCAGTGCCATTAGGGCTCCTAGGATCCCCAGTTCCCTCAGTGCCATTAGGGTACCTAGGACCCCCAGTTCCCTCAGTGCCATTAGGGCCCCTAGGACCCACAGTTCCCTCAGTGCCAGTGTTTACCCGCTATCAACCACCCTCAGTATCATCAGCGCCCTTACTGCCTGCTTTTACCCACTATCAACCACCGGCACTGCCCAAAATCTTCCGTCCCAGCAGCGGCTCAGGTACCTGCAGCCAGGCAGATGGACTGAATGATGCTGCCTTGACAAGTGCTTAATGAACCTTAACTTGTTTCTCAATCTGCATGATGGAACTCCCTGAATTGCTTATGATTTGCCTTTTAATTTTGTTCAACAAAAGTATCCCCCGGCAAGGGCATGGTGTAGTAATGTCTGGGGTTGGGCTGTCTTATGAGAGTGATTTGAGCAACGTACAAATGACTAGCAGCATCGACCAGTGGCACTTTTGAACCTGCTTGCTTGTGTTGAAGACTTTTTCTGAAGAGAATACCAGTGTTACTGTAAGTTAACAGAAATGTTCTCTGCGTTATTAACAGGAAACTGTGGTTAAGAAAAGTAAAATTAACATCACTGCATGTCATACGGCATGTCTATTTGCAGTATCCCTCTTTCCACCAAGTACACGCTCTCACTCATTGGTTTCTGCTATTAATCTATTTCTGCAATTTTTCTTCCCTATTTTACTTTTCTTCTTGCTCCTAGCGCCTGTGTCTTTTCTGAGTAGTCTCCCAGGGGCTCTGTGTGGCCCTGCAGTGGATTTGAAGCCCCGGGGTGTTGGTCAAGTGGCCCCCGATCGGCCCCAATTTAAACTAGCTGAGCCCCTGGCCTCTGGCCTCTCTCAACACCCCTCTCTACCCTCCGACCCACAGAGAGGTACCGGATGCATGGAAAGTCATAGGTCAAAGGCCACCTGCTTATCACATTGGCCATTCTATGTCTTTAAGTTGGACTCGGTTTGAGTGTCTAACGCTCTAGTTTTTCACTATCATCTTTCTGTCCTGTCTTCTCCTTTATGCCTGATGCCCTCTCTCCCTCTATTCCTCTCTTTCTCTACTGCAGCTCGCTCAAATGTCTTCAGTCCTCAGATTGTATCAACTCATCAGCGTCCGTCCTCCCCCTCTATCTTTTCCTCTGCTGCGTCTCCTCAAGACAAAAACACTGTTAGCGCCCTGTCTCAGGCAGAGCCATCCCTTCCCAGACCTCAGCTCCCCAACACTCCGCCAAGTATGGAAACACATTCTATCGCTATCGCTGACCACTTTGTGTTACTTACTTCAGTGGTTATAGCCTGTGTAGATTGCTTCTCTTCAGTTGTATTGTCTTGGAGGGTGAGCCAAAGCTTACTTGCTGCTGTGTCTTTACTCTTAATGGTGGTTGATGAACTAATGATTTACTTTTTCTCTTCCCTCTTCCTCTGTTTTACCCGCAATCATAAATCTTTGTCTCCCCATTCACCCCATCTCTCCCCTTCATCAACTCTCTGCTCTCAGCCTCCATCCGGCAAAGGGAGTGGGGGAGGCCCAGGCCTGTGTCAGGCCCCAGTGGCACCTCTGTCTCTGGCCTGTCCCCCTCCTATTCCTGTCCCTCTCCTAGGGATTCCATGGCCCCTGTCCCTCTGCTGACTAGCCCAGACCTGGATGCTCTGTGTGACCCTCACTGTCCTCCTCCTTCCATCCCCTTCCCTAAGTCCTCACCTCCCGTCAAATGTCTTTTCTCTCACAACCCTCCCTCTCCTCGCTCTAACAACCACTGTAAACGTGCCCTAGTCGTTGCCCCTCTCTCTGACCCTCTACCCAAGCCTGTCCCTTTGCTTCCTGCGACTGTCCGTGCCTCTGCTTCTGCAGCTCTCACTGCCTCCCAGTCAGGTACTGAACCAACAGGTCTCACAGSATGAATACCATCAGGGCGTAGGGGGGGCAACTAGGTCTATGACATCAGCCTCGTTTCATCAATAAAACCATTCTGGCTGGTTTGTCCCTTGCGGTTCACTGCCTGTTGGCAAAGGACTGAGACAAGCACAGTACTCCACTGCCAATTTTAGCTGTTACTAAATTCATTCCAATGCCTATACACAGTGYTGAAGGCACAGTACCAATKAAGTGGTGTAATTAGCTAAGAATATATCCTGCACAAAGGCCCTGTTGTCTGTATGGTCCATGAGCCATTCCCCCAAATCTGGTGAGGATGTCTCACAGGGATTTGTCTCTGGCGTTGTAACGTGTGTGATGGCAGTACACAATTGGGTTATCACTTTTCCCTTCATCTCTCCATCCCATTCATTTTCCCCATAGGGATTKTACCCTTATTACAAACAACGTCAGTATACAAGTTATTGCTSACGTATACCCTTTAATCGTATATCATTTGGAATGCTTCGATTCACAGCTATCCGTCAGACACATTTTYTGGGAATGTTCATGTCAACAGAACTCTGACCTTTGACCTCTAGGGTGCATATCAGAATTACCTGTATAAATTATTTGACATGCAAGTGATTCTGAAAGGTCATAAAATTATAATATAGCCAACTTTGAAAGCACCAGCAATCGGCCATATTGTGCCATTGACATTAGAATGTTGGAAGCTAAGCCACAGAGTGCCATGTAGTGGGGCAGCTATGTTTGTGGATTGTAACATTGGTGATAGAAGCATGAAATTGCACACACAGAGCTAAAACAGGCATTTTATAGCCAAACTGGGGTCTTATTGGATCCATTTTGCATGACCATACCTGTATGAAATATCATTCTAGTCATAGTCGTGGGGGGGGGGTGTAATGGGCAGGAGCAGGCCTGCGAGCCGAGGCGAAGAAAATGACATGTTCCTTACTTGATGTTGTTCCAATTCCCTTTTCACCAAGTTTAKAATTGTAAACTAATAGAAAATAGAAGTAGGAAACTATTACGAGCACTTCTCCAGATCACTTGATATCCACCACATGGGGGAGAGAAGAGGGAGACTGAGAGAGAGACCCGACTCAACTCATACTAAACTGTCTGTCGTACAGCAGAGAGCGTGTCCAACAAACCCACACAACTGAATAGATAAGAGCATATCATCAACGCACCGCTTCCGAAACAGAGCCGAGAAGCTCTCCGTAAAGAAGATGAACTGCACGGCGGCAGCTTTAACAGGCCATTGGTAGGGATGAAAGAAAGAGTGATATCCGGGGGAAAGCTCCAATTGCTGCACTGCTATCACACATTTTCCCACTCTAGGGACATAGACCTTCAAAACAAATCCCTAGGAGACATCGTCACCCCAAGTGAACCCAACCGAACCCCCCTGGCTCATGGACTAGTAGACAGTACGCCACGGCCTGTTGCAGCTGTAATGGRGGAGAGCATTCCTTTACCGCTGCCAGTAACATCTTAGTTCAGACAAGAAGTTCCTGTGAATCACGTCATGCACTGCAGAGTGTCAACAATGTCCTACTGCACCCACTAATGCAATGTTTAAACGGAAATAACATTTCTATGTTATCCCCATGACATTATGTGTGCCTTTTTTTTACAGAGATCCAGAGGGAGTTAAACACTCTCACAGAAGAGGAGTACCACAGTCCTTCTACACTTGGTGAGATATTCTGCCATGTTCTCGCTATATTTACAGAATATATTGATGTACTGTATTTTATTATAGCATAATATGTCGTTTTCCCTATAATAACTAAGAATGTTGTTAAACCTTGTTTGACTGGTCTATGTTTCCCGACCCCTCCAGGGCCGAAACTGTCAGAGCAGCAGAGCCTGTCTGTCTCAAGTGAGACCCTTCCCCTGGCCCTGAACAGAGGGGACGAGTCTCTCCGCTCCCCCAGAACTGCTGGCACCATCAGGATCGCCAACCAACAAGCCTCTGCATCCCTGGAGAGAGACCGGGAGAGCCGACCGGAGTCAGAAAAAGCCGTGGGGTTGAAAGATGGCAGGACCATTAAAGGGTGAGTTCCTAGTGGGTGGTATACTGTGTACAGCCACTTCGCAGCTGGGACCTCACGCTTCCATTTTTAAATGCTGTTGTTGAAGTGTGAGACAGTGTTCGAGGTTATATGGTTGTTACGCTTGTACGCGTGTGGTACACTATGAGCATGAGAAGAACATGTCTGGTGTGAGTTTGAGATAAGCACATGCATGAGGTTTGTGTGTGCTGACTTTGAAAGCCCCACGTTTTAGGAATCGTTTTTCACAATTGTTTGACAACTGGGGCAGCTTTAGCCTTTTCGTTGCTATAATTTTGAGACGAATCGCAAAATGGTTGCCAATGGCTGCAAGTGTTTAATGGAGTGAAAGAAATCATTGCCAGCCTTTCAGTTTCACAGCAATGTTGCAGAGACATGCTGTAGGGAGATTCCCTGATTGATGGATCTCTGTTGACTCATAAAGTCCAGAAATAGGCCTATTTATGCCCTCAAACAGGGAGGAGTGGTAAAGAGTGCCATGAGAGTGGAATTTATGTCTGTAGTGTCTTGTTTTCCATTTATACCCAGCTACATAGCATGCTTCCCTACCCATGATTACTCATCCCTTTCCTCTGTCTTGTTACTGCTACTTTCATTTCACCTTCTATAAAACACACAACGCTCCCTAACACTACTGCGTGCTTCCAATCATGACCCTGATGTGTGTGTGACCTGCCTGCTGTGCGCCCAGAAACCTCCCTGCTCTCGACGTCTGAGCTCTGACACCAAGTATCTTTGTTCCTCAGTTCTGGGCAAGATGGCAGCCCAGCAACTGGTATCCCTGGCCCTACGCCCACAGAAGTCTCTGAATCAGCAGAGCTTATTCCAGCGCTCCCTCCTCCATGGCCTTTCTCTAGCCCGGAGACAGAAGCACCAGAGAGCACTACCCCCAAAGAGCCTTCTACCACCGTCCCGGGAGCATTCAGTGGTGATAACCCGCCATTGGCTGAAAAGAAGTCTGGCTTCAAACAGACATCCAATGAGACCAAGGAAGTGCCTTATCAACCTGCCAAGCCAGAGGACTCCTCTCCCTCGACCCTGGACAAAACACCTTTTATTGCAGACAAGCCGCCATTGGCTGAGCCTGAGCTCGACTTTGATGACATAGTCATAGAGACGCCTGATCCATCAGTCACGGCAGGTAACTTGTTTTTTGAGGACAGCGCAGGCGAAGAGGGATCAAAAGCGGACACAATAAAGAGGTCGCCATTCAGCATCTTGAAGACTCAAATGGAACATCTGGATGGAGGGTAAGTGACATTCTGTCAGCAAGCAGACAGTGCTGCTGTTTCTTCTTAAGGCAGCTTCTTAGAGAAGTCATTTTTTTCCCGTCCTCATCCTTATGTGACGATTTATCCTCATCCTTACTAGCCTGAACGCTATACTTGGCTATTTTATACAGGCACTCTTTTAAGTATTTATTGAATGGCACCTCTTTTCTTCACACACAAATGTGTTTACACACGTACATACACATATGCACACGTACACGCACGTACACGCACGTACACACCCACTTCTGAGAATAATATCTCCATTGACGCTCAAACCCTTGACATCGGTGTCCCTGTCTCTCAGTGTTGAACAGGAAGCTGATGTAAATTCAACGGCAGGGCCATATTCAAAAATGCCAACATCAAAAGAGCACAGGCCAGTTGAGACGCAGCTACTTCCAGAGATTGTAAACACCACGTGTGAAGACGCAGCCGAGAAGCACGCCAAAGGCCAAGAGAAGCCCGTCGAGAAGAAGCAGGAGAAACAAAGGCCGACACCTGCTTTTCCCTGTTTATATGACCTCAACAAGTCAGATGAAGACAAGGAAATTATGAAAAACATGGCTGCCCTGGAGGCTGGTCCTCCCAGTATGACATCCACACCAGCTGAGTCATCCAGTATTCAAACTCAAGAGCTCCCTCCTCTGGAGAAAAAGCCAATCAAAGCAAAAAGGCCATCATGGGCTGAGGAGATTATGGGCTCCAGAGAGGAGGACAAGAAACAGATAGACAATCAACCCCAGGATGAGAAGGCCTCATTATCACAAGCTGATGAGCACAAATCAGCCCCCCTTGATGTTCAAGCTAACAGGAGTGAAGAGGAGTCACATAGTTCAGAATGGAATGCAACGAAAGAGGAGGCAGGCGTTTTGGAAGCCCACAGAGGGGATACTGGCTGTGTTCAGAAAGAGCGGTAAGTGAGAGCACATCTTGTTAACATTTTTCCTCTCTGCGAAATGTCCTTTTAACCTTGTCAACCTTTCTTATTGTCTAAACTCTCTCTTCCTCTGTCCCACTCCATATCCTGTTCCATCTCACCTTCTGCCTCTCTTTCAGTTCTCCTGACCACGTGTCATCAAAAGCAGACACATTTCCCATGTCAGGCAGTGTCAGTGTAGATAAAACCATAGAAATAGATTTACTATCAAATATCAGTAATTCTATTTCTATAGATAAAACCATGGATGCCACGCCAGGAAGCCTAGAGACACCCAATAKGGCTGAACCCCCTCAATATGAAGTTGTTGAACCTATGATCCAATCCAGCGTGACATTAGAGACCATAGCTGAGGATGCAGTGGCGCAGGCAGAGGTTCCCCTCTGGGAGGCCCTGGAGGAGAAAGCTCAGGATCAGAAACCAGAGCAGGACTCTGGAGAGGAGACGATCAAAGAGGAAGTCCTCCGAGAGGAACAGGGGAAAGTAGATGAGAACATGCTAGTGCCGGAYGTAGAATCACTGGAGACMGGGTAAGTGTGGAAGGGAGGCACCTCTATACCACTGAGAGTAATCGATGACCTCAGAGTTACCCCAGTTAAAGCTTGTCGTAAACGGTGTGAATTATAGTCTGGTGGGTATCCTTGGCAACACTTCAAATGTATGACGATGCCTGGCCGTGTCCTACAGCTCTTTTGAGTGTGTCTGAACTTGTAAATATTCACTGTGTGTAGGCTAATTATACAGTAACACTGATGTAATTCCCATATGTTTRCCCTCTCAGCTCAGACAAAGCTGTTAAGCCAGAAGCTGGCATTAGCAGAGATGAGGGTCACAAGAACATCACCTCAGATGAATCAGAGGTGTTCCAAATGCCACCTACCCCAGAGCCCACARCCCAGTCTCCTGAATCACTTCTAAAGGAGACAATTGTAGGGGAGGGTAAAGACGGTGAACCATCAACTTCACCGTCTACACCCCCTCTGCACCTCCCCACGAAGGTGTTCAGAAGCTCCACCATGAAGCGCTCATTGCAGATAGACACGCTTGTGTCATTGGAAGCAGCCATTTCTCCAGCCGGAGAGTCCGATTTMAACGAAGAGGACCCATGCGATATGAAGCGTCCTCCCAGCACGGGGGCTGTAGAGGCAGAGAAGCCTCTATGGGCTGCTTTAGAGGAGAAAACTAGAGGAGAAARGGAGAAAGGGACAGAGGGAGTAGGCATGAGCACATTGGAGGCAACCAAGAGTACCTTGCAAATGGGGTAAGTTACTGGGGGTTAAACTCCTCATGGCATGGCATGAAGTGTCCGTGTGAGGTACATTTACATTTGACATGCATGTTTGTGGTGGTGTTGACATTTCATACGTTTTAATGCTCACCCAAAGTGCCAATAACACTGCGTTTAGGCTATACATTTTCTGGAGGCTRGTCGTATTCCCCTTAGGAGAAATCTCAATGGATTCTGGTCCTTGTGCTGGTGTCAGACTAGTGTCCAATCAAGTGTCTCATTTCATATCTGTCTGTGGCAGCCCATCTGGACAGGGATCTGTAGCAGAGATCCACTTGACTGAGTACCTAGAGGACACTCCCCTCCCATCTCCCTCCAAGGAAAATAGAGAAACMGACATTTACTTTGACTGTGACAGTTCAGTGGAATTGTACACGCCGTCAAAGGAGGAGGCCCCCATTCGCCTTCCTAAGAAGAAGARGAAATTATACCTGGGAAAATGTGCTGTTGTCAACACTGAGAGTGAAGAAGGCGAAAGTGAGTCTGGTTCCTCCGTGGTCGGCCCAGGACAAGCCGACAATGAGCAGCAGCTAGATCCGGTGTGGAGGAAAAGTTCAGTGGACGCATCAGATTYAAGTACAAGAGAGGAGTTGGAAGACGAGCAGGTTTTGGACAGGCTGGAGCAGGTTCCCGTAGCTGTACAGGAGGAGGGTCTTGATGTTGATGTCTTCATGAGAGCATTAGTGGGGGCCCTGTACAGAGGGTAAGTCTGACGGGCGACCGAGGCTTGCTCAGCTTTGACATCTTTGATCAGCATGGCCACAGGCATTTTAGGGACTCTTAAGTGCTCTTGACTCTGAGGCCAGCTTTTGCTTATGAAAACATGTCGTCAATAAGATGCGAAGCTTAAATGGCAACGTTTGTTTCAACCAATTTTAAAGATTTCAAATCTACACTGGGTGTACAAAACATTAGGAACATTAGGAACACCTGCTCTTTTCATGACATAGACTGGCCAGGTGAAAACTATGAACCCTTATTGATGTCACTTGTTAAATCCACTTCAATCAGTGTAGATGAAGGGGAGGAGACAGGTTAAAGAACGATTTTTAAGCCTTGAGACAATTGAGACATGGATTGTGAATGTGTGCCATTCAGAGGGTGATTTTAWGTGCCTTTAAACGGGGGAACAGGGTATGGTAGTAGGTGCCAGGCACRCCGGTTTGAGCGTGTCCAGCACTGCAACGCTGCTGGGTTTTTCACACTCAACAGTATCCAGTGTGTATCAAGAATGGTCCACCAACCAAAGGACATCCAGTCAACTTGGAGCATTGGAGTCAACATGAGCCAGCATCCTTGTAGAACCCTTTCGACACCTTGTAGAGTCCATGCCCCGACAAAATCAGGCTGTTCTGGGGGTAAAAGGGGGTGTAATTAAATATTAGAAAGTTGTTCCTAATGTTTTGTACTCTGTGTATATGTTTAAAGATTTGATGGAAATTTGAATTGTAGAATGTCACCTTGAAATATGTCTTAAAGTCCATTGAAAAAGAACTGCATCTTCCTTGCCCGCTGTACATGTAACCTAAAAACGTTGTTCAAATATCCCCTAAATATTTTTTCAAATATCCCCATTCCCTAGTTATGAGACTGTGACTTCCGTACTTCAGCCATCTGGCCTAATGATGTCTAATGATGCGGTAGGAGAACCAGACTCAAGACCACTTTCTCCATCTGAGTTTGAGATCCTACCACCTGAAGCCTTTTCTGATGCATTGGAGGAACTCCCAGTCATGGTCACAGACTCATCACCGGTCCAGTTGACCCACAAGAATGAAACAACTGAAGAGACTGGCAGGCTAAGCTTAGTGGAGACTTTGTGTTTAGCTGCTGTGGAGCAAGAGATGTTCAAGGACCCAATCACCAAAATTGAGCAAGAGGTCAAACCTCTGAAGGAGTCCACCAAACCACATAAAGAGACTACCAAACCACTGAAGGAGAGCACAGAACCACTGAAGAAGAGCACAGAACCACTGAAGAAAAGCACAGACCCACTAAAGGAGAGCACAGAACCACTAAAGGAGAGCACAGAACCACTGAAGGAGAGCACAGAACCACTGAAGGAGAGCACAGAACCACTGAAGGAGAGCACAGAACCACTGAAGGAGAGCACAGAACCACTGAAGGAGAGCACAGAACCACTGAAGGAGACACAGAACCACTGAAGGAGAGCACAGACCCACTGAAGGAGAGCACAGAACCACTGAAGGAGACGAATACTGTGAAGGGTAAACCAGAGAAGGATGTACGTCCACCTGTGTTACCACCTGTAGAAAACGAAAAGGATGCAAAAAGCTGTACAGATGATTTCCCACCACTGAGAGAAGCAGAGCTGGATGAAATAGCTTATGAGGTGTGCTTGGAAGACAATGACGACGACGACGCCACCCCCATCGTTAACTACACTAAAGCCCGTAAAGAGACGATCAAGGGAAAGACCAAGACCGTGTTCATGCCTGACAGCGATTCAGATGAGTTGGAGTTTGAGATGGGCCAGGAGGATATAGGCACCGTGTGGCTAGCAGAGTTGTACATGGATGCAGGGTAAGTGCCTGAGCTCCTGTCGCTCTCTGCACTCCTTTCCTGCATGGCTTAATGAGACAGATTGTATTCATGTAGTAGGAATGGAGCTCTGTCAGGTTGTGGCTGGGTTTTTGTACTCAGGCATCTGGAGTGGTACAGTTGTCTTTGCTTATCTTTTTTCTGATTTCTCGTCAAGTTATTTCACATGAACTTGCGGTCTTCAGATCTTTGTGTACAGTCTACTACCATGCCTGAGGAGAGGGTTTAGTTGTTGGATGTTAGTCCTCTGAATGTGCATTTGCATGTGGAAGTAAAAGTGTTTTTGCAAACAACTTTTAAACTGAACCCAGTGAAATGTTGGACATAGCTGATGAGCTTGCCGTGTTGATGTTTACTGTTGCCACGCCTCGGCTGTTGGACCGYTGCCTTTTGACTGTGGCGTGGTCGAGGATTGTGTGGCAGTCTGCATTTTGGGGAAATTGCTCTCGTAGCCTTGCCAGATGGCTAACAGTTGATATCTCTGTTTCACAGTCAAGCGGTGTTCTCTTCTTCACCACCTGCTCCGCACGAGGTCCACCGCCCTGATAGTGTGTCCACACAGCAGGCCATATCAGTGGGGTCCCCCCCTGCAGGACCTATTACTGGAACCATTCAACTGGAGCCACTTCCCCGTCGTCGCAGCAARAAAAAAAAATGCACTCCTCCAGTGCCTCTTCAGGAAGTAGGCCCAGAGAGAGTTAGTCAAGACACGGCACCGGTCGCCAGTTGCCTGGCTCCACCAATCAAAAAGAAAACTGTTCCACCACCCGATAATACGGATAGTGAGGCAATGGCACAAGAGAGCGGCAAATCTAGCTTAATCAAGGAGACTTTTAACACTGATGCTAAAGAGGAAGACATTCCAAAACCACTAATCCTCGCCATGGAAACGACTTCTTCAGATAGCATTCTGGTGACAGCCAGAGAGAAGGGAGCCAATGAYGAGCCTCATCTAGCAAAGGAGGCTGATGATGAGAAAGATGTCCCAGAGAAAGATGTCGCTGTCAGCTCAGTGGTCCCATGGCCTCTACGGCCCTCTCAACCTGGAACACATACTACATGTCCCAAGGTCCCTCACGTAATCACTACGGAACCCCCCAAAGAGGACCTAAGYCTAATCGAGGAGGAAATGTTGCTGCTGGCTAAGATTAGTCAGATGGCAGGAGAAGAGCCATCAGATGTGCCTGTGTTCGTGCCTGTGCCTGCCCCGCGCTTCAGGAAACGCCTGATCCCCTCCTTCCACGAGGACGACCCTTTTCTGAACCCAGAAGATCTCCCAGCCTCCGAGGCCAGTGAGGAACAAGAGACTCCATTACCAGTGATCCCTCAGGAAGCCAGTCTAGACAGGCCTGAGCCAAACCTCCTAGATCTAGATGGAAGGAAAGGGCAGCAGGAAATCATTTGTGAGCCCTCTACCATAGCCGCCTCCTCATCAAATAGTAGCCCATCAGAAACGATTACTGAGGTTAATCCGGTGGTGGCAACCACTGAGGGTATGACATCATCAGACTCTGCTGTGAACTCGACAGTCCAGTCAAAGGAGCCAGCAGAGGTTGAGGAAAGTATCTCGATGACAGAAACGGTGACAGATGGGGTWCCTGTTGACACAGGGTTTAAAGTAGACAACGGTGCGCTCTCTACAGTTCACTGTGTCCCTGCCCAAGAGGAGMGCTTGTTATTGACTGAAACCGGGGCAACAGTCCTCAATGGGAAGGTGCCTGAATCAGGGGTCGAGGAGGAGGATGGTCTTGAGATAGAACAGGATGCTACTCTGTGCACTGTAGATACATCAGTGGATGGGGTGGATGAACAGTAAGTTGGCAGGACATTGTCTAGCTTTGGCGATGCCTGGTTTGACGTTAATCAGCTCATGTCAYCTGGCTCTTGTAACACCTTGCCCAGTTTAATAATATTGACTTGGATCAGTGCACAACTGTTTTTGTTTGTCTGCAGGACAGTATAGTAACTGAAACGAGATCAGAAGTTATACATAGCAGCTACCTTTACTTGGCTGTCCCATCATCTTATCTCGACCATTTCTGTCCCTTTAGATCTGAGATGGCCGAGGGGGAAAAGACGTCCGGTGACCTGGCTGTCCCAGTGATATGCTCTAAGAACGTGGCCCAGCCATCCACACCAGACACCACAACCCAGAGGAACGACCAGCCCCCAGCCACCAGCCCAGGCAGTGAAGAGCCACAGTCCAATGGACAGACCTCAGCAGATAAGGGGGTCACCTCTGGTCAAGCGTCAGACACGATTGTACCTCCCCGACGCAGCAAGTTGAAAACCCTGTCCTTTCMTGTGGTCCTTCCGGAAGTTGCCCCGGGGTCCTCCACTACCACGGCAGACAAGGATGAAGCCTTTAGGAAAGATGCKCTAGTCCTCAGCCAGGAGGTGCATTTGATTCTCATATTTCCTTTTATAAGCGGTATMAACAGTTCATTATATTTCAAACACAGCTGAACATTGAATGTGTCAATGAGAATGTCAGTAGCTATAACAGGTCTCTCTCCCTCTGTCCCTCTCAGATGTCAGGGCCAGTGTCCAGTCCCGGGCTGGTCACCTCCAGCAAGTCTTTGCTGGAGTGGTGCCAGGAGGTTACGAAGGGGTATAAGGGAGTGAGGGTCACCAACTTTAACACCTCCTGGCGTAATGGCCTGGCTTTCTGTGCCATCCTACACCACTTCTATCCCGACAAGATGTAAGCTCTTAATCACCAATCAGTTACATTCCCACCGACAATGTTCCATCCTAGTCTGAATGTGGAAAGTCACGCAACTTTATTATGAGTCCGTGCATGTACTTGGACTCAWCCCAGACAGCTGAATGTAAGAAAGGTATAATTATTCCACCTTTTGTACAGGGATACAGCCGAAGTTCTCACAAAATAGTACCAGGAAGTTCCGTCCGTGTCCTTCTATTAACTACTGGTGGGGTTTTTTTCAGAGATTTTGAGGCACTGGAAACCAACGACATCAAGTTAAACAACAAGAAGGTGAAAAAGTCATATTTACTGCACATCACTATGTATACTAATACATACACATCATGTCTATAAGGAACACAGAAGTCAGCATTTTTGTCCTGACCCCTCCCTCTCTCTCTCAGGCCTTCGATGGTTTTGCCACGCTGGGCATCTCCCGTCTAATGGAGCCCTCAGACATGGTACTGCTCTCTGTGCCAGACCGCCTGATCGTCATGACTTACCTGAGTCAGATCCGCACCCACTTTACRGGGCAGGAGCTGAGTGTTCTTCAGATAGAGCACAACAGCAGCCAGTCCAGCTATGCAGTGACTGAGCCCAGTCAGGGTTCTGATGTGGATGCTGCTGCTCGCTTCTGTGCCCGCAAGCTACAGGAAGGTAGCATCTCCCTGGAGGACAGTGCGACAGAACAGGCCTCTAAGCCCAACGGGAGCCTAGTGCCACCCCCTCGGACGAAACGGTTGACAAAGGGGGAGGAGAAGGGGAGCGGAGCTGGGGGTTTGGAAGGGGGAGCGGGTGGGTCACAGACCCCAGTGCCTCCACCCAGGTCACACGCCTCTGCAGCGAAATCAGGATTTGGTCACGTGAGAGATGCCGACCTGGTGAAGAAAAGGCGCCTGCGGCTGAAGAGTGAGTCTATGGATGAAGGRGATGGGCTGGAGCAACAGAGTAGCACATCCAAGAGCACAGAGGTACATGCTGAATACGGTCTTTTCTCCCAAGCCATTTCCCCATATTTTAAAACTCTTTTCTTGCATTTGAACAGAGATTRATGTTCTATTCATTTGTCAATGTTTTGCTAYTGACACGAGGCCATGTTTCTCTTTACCTATAATATCTATTGTGTTTGTGTCTCCTGTCCAGTCAGCTGAAAGTGTATCAGACAGAGCGGTGAAGAACGGCTCCTCAGAATCAGGTAGGAAATTTACCAGGAGATTTTTACCTGAACTGAAGGAGTCGACAACAGAAATTGACACWATGCTTAAGTGTGATATGAAAGGCTGCAGTCACTGTGATTTCATTGTTCAGTAAATATTCTAACGACCAGTCTAACTGTTTGATCTGTATGCAGAGACAATGAGCCCAGTGCCAGTCCAGGAGTCCAGTGTCCCATGCCAGGAGGAGGATACTCTGGTCAGTTCAAACCTTTACGTCATCTTATTATCCACTTGACTGTTGACATTTGTATTCTCTTTAGGCTTCTCTTTTTACATTTACTGCTAGGCCTCCGTGGCTCTTAGTCCATGGCTTAACCTGTCCGTCACGACCCCTTTACTGCTAGGCCTCCGTGGCTCTTAGTCCATGGCTTAACCTGTCCGTCACTACCCCTTTACTGCTAGGCCTCCGTGGCTCTAGTCCATGGCTTAACCTGTCCGTCACTACCCCTTTACTGCTAGGCCTCTGTGGCTCTTAGTCCATGGCTTAACCTGTCCGTCACTACCCCTTTACTGCTAGGCCTCTGTGGCTCTTAGTCCATGGCTTAACCTGTCCGTCACTACCCCTTTACTGCTAGGCCTCTGTGGCTCTTAGTCCATGGCTTAACCTGTCCGTCACTACCCCTTTACTGCTAGGCCTCTGTGGCTCTTAGTCCATGGCTTAACCTGTTCGTCACTACCCCTTTACTGCTAGGCCTCTGTGGCTCTTAGTCCATGGCTTAACCTGTCCTCACTACCCCTTTACTGCTAGGCCTCTGTGGCTCTTAGTCCATGGCTTATACCTGTCCATCACTACCCTTTACTGCTAGGCCTCCTGTGGCTCTTAGTCCATGGCTTAAACCCAGACATTGGGCAAACTACGGCCCGCGGGCCCCATACGGCCCGTTAGGCTTTTTAATCCGGCCCGCCGAAACTTGTCAAATTATAGTAAAAACCTCATTTTTTCCCCTTTCCCTGCAATGCCCACGTTTCCCCAATAGATGGCGCACTCAAAAAAACATTGACGTTGTTGGAGTGGCGCGTATTCTCTTTATTTCACTTTAATTTTTCACTTCGTTTCACGTCACCATTAAGCGAGAATTGGCCACAACAAAACTAACTCCAGGACTTTGATGCACTGGCAAAAAAGGAGACCAACAACACTGTTCCCACTGAAGATGGTGAGTTTTTCTGCTGTGTTAAGAAAAAATGCATATGGAGAAGTGGAAGTGCGTCTTTTAATTAAGAGCACAATGCGCATTTACGCACAAGCAGCGGTACAGTAGCTTTATTAACACGCCGCACATCGCTCTTAATTTAAATTTAAAATTTTCAGCTGAGGTAGGATATTTAATACAGCCTATGTCTGTGTGCTTGGCAACGATACACGTGTACTGTTTGCGCGTGAAGGCGAGGGCGTCCGTGGCGAGTTTGTAGAGCGCGCGGTCAGGACAATCCATCCATGATTTTGCGGAGTTTAACACAAGTAGTATTATTGAGCTTGAGTATTTCGTTGTGTAATAATATGTTTTGAATGTTGAAAGTGATTCCTATTTCAATAAATGTTGATTTCTTTAACTTTGCACCTTCGATTGAAACTTATTAAAAACAGACGCAATCTTTGATAAATCACAGTGCGTATGTTATTTTAATCTATTTTACATTTCCTCATCCCGGTATCTGCGAAATAGTATGTAAATGCCATATCTTGCATATTCCTTGAGACAAATGTATTAACTGATAAGGGCTATTTTTCACATTTGAAAGACAGTTAATAAATTGGGTTGTAGTGTTCTTACTGTGCTATGAGGTTTGCACACACTACATTTAATGCTTTAGTATATCCGGCCCAAACACTCCCTCCAAATGCTCCTGGCCCGCCCCTCTGTCAAATTTTAGAACCCATTGTGGCCCGCGTCAAAAGTTTGCCCACCCTGCTTACCTGTCCGTCACTACCCCTTTACTGCTAGGCCTCTGTGGCTCTTAGTCCATGGCTTAACCTGTGTGTGTATCATATTTACTTCCTGGTCTTCTCTTTGCCTTTATTCCGGTTTCTCCTTCTAATCTTCTGACCTTTTCCTGTCTGTCATCAATCTATGTTCATCTGTGTGTCTGTCCTTACATGTCCTCCCATCTGTCTGTTGTCTGTTTCCGTTTTGGCAATGTGTGTCTCTGTATTTTCATGGTCAGCGTCTGCAGGACACCAGTCAGTATGTGCTGAGTGAGCTGCAAGCCCTGGAGAGTGAACAGAAGCACATCGACAACCGAGCAGGCATCGTGGAGAGGAGACTCAGAAGACTGATGGAATCAGGTGAGAATGACAAAAGGTATCAAAGGGTGCTGAATCTAACGTGAACCGTGTCAGGCATACCGTTATGTGTGCTTATCAACRGATTCATTTTCTCAGTATATACAACAACAACAAAAACTGCACCTTTTTTAAGGTGCCATTTTAACTGTGGACATTGTGCCCTTGCTCCAGGTAGTGACCGGGACGAGGAAGAGAAGCTGATCCAGGAGTGGTTCACTCTGGTCAACAAGAAGAACGCCCTAATAAGGAGACAGGACCACCTGGAGTTGCTGTAAGACACATACCAGACCACTCACACATCTATTATCATTAAGAATACGTAACACGTTTATGTTACTAGGAAATGGTTTTGACCTGACGTTTGCCATCTAACTACATGTGCCATAGTATGCTCTGTTTTGTGTACCCAGCAGAGGGCAGCTAACCGAATGTATTGTATTCACAGGCAGGAGGAGCAGGACTTGGAGAAAAGATTTCAGCTACTGAATAGAGAACTCAGAGCCATGATGGCCAATGAAGGTTAGTCCCGTGCATAAGCAGAACCTTCGTTTACATTGAACAGAACCTTCGTTTACATTGAACACAACCGGTGAGACGACTGTAGACCTAAAGCAGTCGGGCCGGGCATAATGACCGTGATGTTATCTTCCCTCGTCCTCCATCTCTTCAGAGTGGCAGAAGACTAAGGCCCAGCAGCACCGGGAGGAGCTCCTGCTGCAGGAACTGGTCTCTCTGGTCAACCAGCGGGACGAGCTGGTCAGAGACATGGACGCCAAAGAGCGAGGGTGAGACTAGCCCATCTGTTTGTTACAGCCATTGCGTATACAGTATGAAACACCAAGCATGTGTATAGGACGTCACGCTGCTCGCTTAGCKAGTACCCCTCCCTCCCGATGCGGGCCCATACCTGGCGCGAACTCGGGGACCTCTGCCTCACAAACACACGTGACCGTCCTCCCTCATGCGTCTTAGCCGATCGCGCCGCCTCAAAAGCTAGCTAACGAGGCGACGCAAGCGGGACACTTAAGGCCGAGGAGTACGTTTCACACGTYCCCATGTGCTACACTCGCATGTTCCATATGTTTGATATGATGCAGTAGCGTGCCGGTTGTTTATGTGTGTGTGTGTGTCCTCAGGGCCGTTGAGGAGGATGAGCGCCTGGAGCGGGGGCTGGAGCTTAGACGCAGGAAGTTCAGCAACAAAGACAAGTGTGTGCTGCAGTGAGAGACGGGACGACAACGACAAATACCAACCCATCCAGGAACTAAACCTCCACAATCCCTGMTTTATACCAAGCTCTCACTCACTCGGCATCCTACACAGTATGAAACAAGCCTAGGAACCTGCCACCTCAGCAACAAATCCAAAGCCCTCTGCACCRATGGGATGATTGTCAAGCAGTGTTTTCTCTCCTTAACTGGGATTTTGGGACTGGTCATTAATGATCAATTACGTCCCCTGGGACGCTGGAGCTGTGTGCCTTCCCCTTTGAAGATACTTGAACCAAATTTCCCCCTGTACTGGGAAGGTCTCTCATCCATTTAAAACTTTTGATTGAAAAAAACGAGGACCTTTACAGTTCAGTCAGTTAATATGCCTTACTCTGTCATTCAGTAGACAGAAAGCCCACTGTAACAGATGTGTGTGTGTGTGTGTATACATTTAGCCCACCGTGAAGATAAGTGGTTCCATAATTAAGTGCCTACTCTCACATCTGTAAACATCTCATTGATCTTATCTGGTCCGACAATATAAGATAATCAACTATATTAGATAGTTTGCGCTTTGCCTTAATGCTTTGGTGGAACTGGCTATTAAAAGAACGGTCTGGTGATTTCACGCAAAATATTAAAAGGGCTCTGTATACAGGAGGACTGACCGTTCTGTGTTTTACTTTGGACCCAGATGTTTGGACGAAAAACTCAAGTTTGTGAGAGTACCACGTATTGATGTCTTCTGGTGGAGATGTATTTTCAATCCTACTTTTATTTATGGTTTGGACATTTGCATGAGAAATGTTTGGGTTAGGTGTGTGTCATATTGAACATACTATATGAACAGTCAATCAATCTACCCAGAAATGAAAGAAAAAGAGGACAGTGAACAAACATGAAACTTTAGTTGTAGAGAGAAGCTAGTAGTCCTACTTGGAATACATACAGGACAATAAATACCATCCTGTAAATATTAATATTTATACTCTGTTATAACCTGGCACTGCAGTTCTTTTAATGTTTATTTTTTTTAGCAAAGACCTTTAGTTTCACATTTCTATTATCACTGATGATGATGATGATGATGATGATGATTTGTTACTAACCACTGGTAGAACTGAAAATGTAATGACGTATTACTTTGTCCCAGCCTCTTTTTAAAAATGATATTTCGAACACGATATGTTTTGTTTGAACCAGTGAATGATAAATAATACATTTTTGAAGTTTAAAAAGAAAATTGGGAGTTTGTTTGAATAGGTTTCCTCTAATTTGTTGTCATATCTTATGTGGTACTTGTTCACTCTTTTTCATGGAGGGATGTCGTTGTGTTCTGTGAATGAGGAGTCATTTCTCAATATCTATATTATCGTGATCGTGCGCTATTATACTGAACAAAATATAAACTCAACATGCAACAATTTCAACGATTTTACTGAGTTACACTTCATATAAGGAAATCAGTCAATTGAAATAAATTCATTTGGCCCTAATCTATGGATTTCACATGACTGGGTAGGGTTGCAGCCATGGGTGGGCCTGGGAGGGCATAGGCCCAACCACTTGGGAGCCAGGCACACCTACTGGGRAGCCAGGCCCAGCCAATCAGAATGAGTTTTTCCCCACAAAAGGGCTTTATTACAGACAGAAATACATCAGCTGTCTGGGTGGCTGGTCTCAGACAATCCYGCAGGTAAAGAAGCCRGATGTGGAGGTCCTGGGAGGGCGTGGTTTCACGTGGTCTGCGGTTGTGAGGCTGGTTGGACATATTGTCAAATTTTCTAAAACGATGTTGGAGWTGGCTTATGGTCGAGAAATTAACATTGAATTGTCTGGCAACAGATCTGGTGGACATTCCTGCAGTCAGCATGACAATTGCACTCTCCCTCAAAACTTGAAACATTTGTGGCATTGCGTTGTGTGACAAAACTGCACATTTTAGAGTGGCCTTTTATTGTCCCCAGCACAAGGTGGACCTGTGTAATGATTATGCTGTTTAATCATCTTCTTGATATGCCACACCTGTCAGGTGGATGAATTATCTTGTGAAATGAGAAATTCTCAGTAACAGGGATGTAAACAAATGTGTGCACACAATTGGAGAGAAATCAGCTTTTTGTGCTAATGGAACATTTCTGGGATCTTTTATTTCAACTCATGAAACATGGGAACAACACTTTACATCAGTGGTTCCCAACCAGTAGTACTAGGACCCCTGGGGGTACTTGGCCTAACCATGGGGGGTACTTGAGAAGACTCCTGAGACCATAGGCTTACTGGTAAAATGCACATGAGGTACTTAACGCGTAATGCAGGCAGAGCAAAATACAGTTGGTGGTACAGTAACTGAAAATGGTTGGGAACCACTGCTTTACATGTTGCGTTTATATTTTTGTTCAGTATATTTATTACATTTGTGCATGACTAATAAATAAGTCTCCTTTGGTAAGAACGTGTCAGTGTACTGTTACAAGCCACAGTTGAATCCCCGGAGCCAGCTGAACCAGAGAACATATGAAGGGCTTTTGGCTGAACTACATTTCCCACCTGTGTAGGACCACGATTTGACGTCATCACTCAATGACACCTGCGCACAGTGCCGCAAAAGACCAGAGAAGACAAGTAAAAAGGGAGACAGAGAGGAAAACAACACGCGAAAGAAAGGAATGTGTATGAAGTAACAAAACGAATTCTAGTCTCTGAACACTTACTCACCGAACCAAGAAACTATACACAGCCTCTTGGCTCGTGAATTTGTAGAACAATTTGCCAAACGTGGTCTGGCGAGCTAGCTAACGTCGTTAACAACAAGTATTCTTTCTTCCTACGCGTTAGCAACGCAGCTAGCTAGCTACCAAGAGGATACGCGTGTGACCCAGACAAGAGCCGAGAAAACACGTATTTTGGACACACCATGAATCCTGAATAGTGAGTGAAGTTTGTGATATTTATTGTTTTTGTTAGCTCCATGTCCAGTAACCGCGGATGACGAGACGTAGCTAGTTAACTCAAACGCTTAACAAAATATATTGCGTCATCACTTGTTTACATATTTGTTCCGAACATCTGCTATGATATCGGGTTGTTTTACATGGTAGTTACAATGTTGTCATGATCATACCAATAGCTATGTTGACATAAAATTGCATAAGAATATTGATCTAACGTTGGTTAGCTAGTTTGTTGAATGACCTGGAGTGGAGATATGGGTCTAGTCACCTTTCTCTTTCTTTCACGTTTTCCTCTTGGACATTTCATCGTACACCCTTACAGCTGTAGTTAGCTATAATAACATAATTTCAGATGGAAATGACAGCATTGCGTATAAACTAGCCTAACTCGTCAGAGACCTAAATGAAAGTCAATGCTGGCGGTTTGATAGAATATATATGTTAGTCTCTAACCATTATTTGATAGCCTCTAACCTGGTTTCCCCCGTAGTGACTACCTGTTCAAGCTGCTTCTGATTGGCGATTCAGGGGTGGGCAAGTCTTGCCTCCTGCTTCGATTTGCGGTAAAAACGATCCGTTTTCAGCTTTCAATCAACGTTTGGATACTGTGTGTCTGTGCGAGTTTGTTGATATATGTGTTGTTGTTTTTTTATGATACATTTCAGGATGACACCTACACGGAAAGTTACATAAGCACCATCGGAGTGGACTTCAAAATCCGAACTATTGAATTGGATGGCAAGACTATCAAACTACAGATTGTGAGTTGAATCCAGCAGGCCTGGCAGCAGTCGGGAAGTGTCATCTCAGTTCATGCTTGCAGCCATGTAGTGTTTTAGCTAATTAACATCTTGTTTTTCKTGTCTCATGTCTGTAGTGGGACACTGCTGGTCAGGAGCGGTTTCGCACCATCACCTCCAGCTATTACAGAGGAGCCCATGGTATCATCGTTGTCTATGATGTAACAGATCAGGTTAGTGACACCCCTCCACAAAGGAGATTCATTAACATCTATGAGTTAACGTTTATTTATTKACCACATATAACTGAGGTATTTTCTAGGAGTCTTACAACAATATAAAGCAGTGGCTGCAGGAAATCGACCGCTATGCCAGCGAAAATGTCAACAAGCTGCTGGTGGGTAACAAGTGTGACCTCACCACCAAGAAAGTAGTAGACTACACAACAGCCAAGGTGAGTCCACAGGAAACATGCGGAATCTGATACAGATGAACCACAGTATTTGAATAAAGTGTACTCTAGTCGACATGCTGAATTATCAACTGTTAGGACACACTGTGTTTTACTTGCAATGGAAGCACCCTACTACTGCAGTCMGACTGGTTATTGACATCTGTCTCACCCTCCTCAAACAGGAATTTGCTGACTCCCTATCCATCCCCTTCCTCGAGACCAGTGCTAAGAACGCAACCAACGTTGAGCAATCCTTCATGACCATGGCGGCCGAGATTAAGAAGCGCATGGGGCCCGGGGCCACGACGGGAGGAGACAAGCCCAACCTGAAGATTGATAGCACCCCAGTAAGGCAGTCTGGAGGAGGATGCTGTTAGGACTGCCCTGCCCCCTCCTCTCACCTCCAGAGGCCCAGGGGTAGAGTGACAGTGCTGGGATGGAGCTGACAGAACAGGAAAATATGGTGATGGAGGTGGTGGGATCTTCAAGAACTGACTGACTTTTTCCCCCCATTTTTTTTTTCATCTTGACCTATGCCCATAATTAAGTGAGAAGGGTTTGTACCCAAGGAGMAGTTGCCCCCCCCCCCCCCCCATACACTCTCATTTTATTCACCAATGTGCACAGAATTGGAAACATCATCTTTGATAAATGTGGTTGGCTTTGTAAGGCATGAAAAATGTTTTTAGCTAATCCAGTATCTATCTGTAGCAGTGGCTGTTTAAACACACACACACACAAGTGGTCGAAAGAAATCATGGATGTTCTTTCAACTATGGCTGACTACATAACTACCCTTTATGGCCTTCGTGGTTCCTAGTCAGACTGCTGATCGTTGATGGTGAGAAGGTGAAGTAAGAGGAATCATTGTGACAGTTAAACCAGAGGCTTCACGGACACACTCCAGAGGAAAAATAGTGAAGACAAGCGCCGTTTGTATCATCTGTCCTCTCGGGAATTGAGATTCAGATTTGGAAGTTGTCATTGGGCCCATGCGCATAATATATAGGTTGTAATAGGGTTGCTGTTGAGGAGAAAGAGAAGACAGGGTGAAGTAAATAACCGKCTTTCTATCAAAACAAAGTTCACAAAGTGGGGACAACATGATAAATGGAAATCTGCAATCACGGCGTCCACATCTTTAATGTCTGTTYTAATCATCGTTATATAACACTATTATCACATGGTGGTTTTACTACTGTGATTTTGGATTGTTTTGATTCTCTCTCTTCTAATCCCGAAAGTGTGTAAGCAATAAGTATGTTATTGCTGTTTGATGAATGAGAGCATAACCAAAGGTCAACAGCATTTGGTTCTTTCTGTCTGGAGTGGTAGCTGGCTGTTAACATCCAGGGGTTTTCAGGCATGTCCAATCCTTTAGCGTTGAGTTTGTTCTCAAGTCACAATGCTGCTGTACCAGTAGCATTAGACCTTTTACATGCTCACTATAATACCGTACGGACACCCTCTGGTTGATGATAAGGTAACATGTATTGTTACAGTACTAGCTCATGCCATTAGTCACCATGGTCCAGCATTGCAACAAGGTTTGGATATTTGTTAGACAATATTTTGGGGAGAGTATGGCACATTACGTAGCCTACCACAGTTAGCTTTTGAGTGTATTGTTTTCACGTTTAACTGCTTGCTCAAACTTGTCGTTTCGGATATGTCTTTTCTAATGACATGTTTGTGGGAAAGAGAGAGAATGGACCTCAGAGGAACAATCACCAGCGTCTCAAATTCGTATGGGGTCTCAAATTAGTATGGGATTTCAAACAAGAGGAACACTTTTGCTTTCCTGAGTAAATACTGTAGAGCTGATGACTGTCTGGGAATTCCACTTTCTTAAGCATCACCATTGATATCCTTGCCTTTTTGATGAAGAAGTATCTTGCGGATGGTTGGTAAACACACCAGGAAACGGTTGCTGGGTTTTTCCATTTAGTGAATTTTGACCCATTTAAATAGTTGGCTTCCTTGATATATTCTCTCTGGTTTACATTTTCCCTTTAAAYGAAAAATAGATGATTTCTAATACACTAATTCAATAATTTGGCTTTTGGTCAGGGAAGCGATATAATGGAAAGATTCCGGCATGATGGTTATTTCTTCTTTGCTGTGGACAATGTAACATGCTCTTAATGCCCAGAAGATATTAGGAGTCCATAGTAATAAAGTTTATTGTTATTATTGCCATTATTGTGTGTTCACTGTGTATCTGTTTTGTACGTCATTTTTTCAGATGAATGTGGTACCTGTAATGACCAGTAGAGGTCAGTCAGCACAGAAACAGTAGCTCGTCTGAAGCTGTTATAGGCTACTGATAATCCGCTGGAGTTTTACACCATCTGACATCAGAGAGTTGTGCATGCTCACGCCGTTCACCTTCTAGCTCTCGTAGGCCTACCCCGTCTCATGTCGGGATGACTTAAAAACAGCATGATCTCAACACACGTATGCCACAAGGATGATAATGTAAAGATAGTTTGTCGACGCTGGGTGGAGTGTGCAGGGTGTCCATTCTATCCTGTTTATTTCTAGCCTGCTCTTACATTGGGAGCTTATATATAAGTAATTGCCAAAATAAAGGAAACACTGGAGTAAATTAGGAATACAGTCTATTGAAAGCAGGTGGTTCCTGAGTCAATTAAGCTGTTAACTTTCCATCCTGCTTAAGGTCATGTGTAAAAATGCCYGTTTGCCCATTATTTTGGCTGTCATGGCTAGAAGATGTCTCAGTTATTTTGAAAGAGGCGTCTCAAAGGAGTATAGGGKGTTTAAAGTGTGGGTGTGTGCCAGTCACCAGATCTCAACGCAATTGAACACTAATGGGAGATTCTGGAGYGGAGCCTGAGACAGCGTTTTCCATCAACAAAACACMGAATGGTGGAGTTTCTCGAGGAAGAAAGTCGCATCACTCCAATAGAGTTCCAGACACTTGTAGAATCTATGCCAAGGCTTGAGCTGTTCTGGGGGCTCGTGGTGGCCCACCGCCCTATTAAGACACTTTATGTTGGTGTTTCCTTTATTATGGCAGTTACCTGTATGTGGCGGAGCAAGCTACAGTACCAACTGGTACCTGTGTGGACTGGGTCACAGTTATCTGTCCATTGTGTAGTATTCAGTGTTTCCCCTATATGCATTTAGCTAAATCGTTGCCGGCACTGGGGGGAAAAAGGTATATATTTGCTATAATGTAGACGTATAGATGTATGGCCCAGGAAGACTCCATTCTCACCATAGCAGTGAGCCTGTTTTACATTCTACTTCCCACCAGGGTCGCAACTTTAGTTTTAGAAGTGGAGGTTGGATAAACACTCCAAACAGCCTACCCGACCACTCGGAGGCGTCCGTATGGTCCTGAAGTAGACCGTTGGCTCGTTTTGTRTCACATTCCAATGATGAAAATGCAATTTCAGAATCATGTCCTCCCCCCGTCCGCAGTGAAAGTTGCGCCCCTGCTTCCCACACCAATAAATGTGAAAGTATGAAACCATGCTATTTTACAACAGTCTAAATCTGAAACATTAGTCAGGGKGATATTTGCTGGTACGGTAGGATCTGCTGTAGCCTATGACATTCTCAACTGCATTTTGATCCCTCAAGTTCAATCCTAAATGTCGTCTTCTTGGTCCCCTGACCCAGTCAGCTATGGAAAACCCCACAGAAATGAAATCAGGCCTGTGAGTTTGATCAAGCATGCATAAGCGTCAATATGTCTGTTTGCATGCTACTGTTAGTGTTGGTGTGTAAGTTCTCCAGAGTTGGCCTGGTGTTAGTGAGTCTATGCAGTGTGTCGGTGTTGATATGACCATGAGTGCATGTGTTTGTTGTACCCATCACGATACTCACCCTGCTGCAGACCCCCAGGTCCTGGGCGGGTGTGTGGGGGGAACCTGGTGTGGCTGGGGAACCAGGTGGTGGTACCACTGACTGAGAAACTGGTGTTCCGGGCCTGTATGCCGCCCATGCTAGTGCCCTGCACTGGACCCACCACTGCCATCTTCATCGTCCCTCTCTTCTTTAGCATGGGTAGAGCAATGCAGCTTATAGACATTAGTAGACTGCTTGACATTTCCACCATTATTACTGTGCCCATCTCTGTTTCACATCAACCATTGCAGCCCATTTCCACCATGTTATTGAACAGCTGCACCTAAAAGAAGACACTTTGGCAGTTATCCTGCTCTCTGCACGAAAGGCGAACAGTTACAGAAGCCTTGAAACCAGACACGTTTAATACACGCATGCACWTCAAAATACAAATATACAGTGCCTTCGGRAAGTATTCAGACTCCTTGACTTTTTCCACATTTTGTTACGTTACAGCCTTATTCTAAAATTGATTAAATAAATGTTTTTCCTCATCAATCTGCACACAATACCCCATAATGACAAAGTGAAAACAGGTTTTTAGAAATTTTAGCAAATGTATAAAAAAAMMAAAAACAGAAATAGCTTATTTACATAAGTATTCAGACCCTTTGCTATGAGACTCGAAATTGAGCTCAGGTGCATCCTGTAGTCCACAATCATCTCCTTTGTCTCGGTTACGTTGAGGGATATGTTGTTATTCTGGCACCACCCGGACAGGTCTCTGACCTCCTCCCTACAGGCTGTCTCGTCATTATCGGTGATCAGGCCTACCATTGTTGTGTCACCAGCAAACTTAATGATGGTGTTGGAGTCGTGCCTGGCCATGCAGTCGTGGGTGAACAGGGAGTACAGGAAGTGACTGAGCACGCACCCCTGGGGGGCTCCAGTGTTGAGGATCAGCGTGGCAGATGTGTTGCTACCTACCCTCACCACCTGGGGGTGGCCCGTCAGGAAGTCCAGGATCCAGTTGCAGAGGGAGGTGTTTAGTCAGTGTGGACCACTGCGCTCCAGTCCCGTCTTGGTCCTAGAGGGCCACAGGAGCTGCACATTTTCTTTGTGTCCCAGTGTATATTAATCAAAGAAATGTGGGTAGAATATCAGCCACCAGATAAAAACAATTTGTTGAAAAGACACTCAAATGTGATAACAACCAAGCTGTGCAAGACCAGACATTTGCTGAATGTGTGAAAATATCTCCTGTGTCTTATGCTATTGGAAACCCTGCTCTCCAGTACAATACACAAAGGCTGCTGTTCACTGACCCTGTGTCATGTACATTTTTCTCTAAATGGACTGGAATGTTATACTCGGTGGTCAGTTTCCTTCTTCCTGAGTGTAAGGCATGTGTTTAGCAGCTGACAGTATCTGTCCAAGGTGTCTTGTCAACTGAGTGGGTTCACATAAAAACCACACTTACCAATTGGTGTGGRTTCAAACGACAGAAATACGTTTTTGAGTGTCTATAAATGGACTCAGAAGCATTGGTTTAAGATGGTTTCAGCCTGAAAACTAGTMTTATTTCCATTCTCTCTGTTTTCTCAGTATTGAGAGAACCTGGCTCAGAGAGGCCGCTCAGGAAGACTCAAGATCCAGGAAACTTTCATTCCAGCGTCCTCATGAGGCACTGTGGCAACAGCACAAGGTCAAAGACGCCGCATCACAGAGCAGTAACTGGAGACTGCCTGGAGTGTATTAACATACGGCAACCGGCAAGCTCCGCTAATAGCCAGTTCACAGGCCAAGGGCCCCCAGAGACATCACGGTGACCCACAGACAGAGGGTTCAGGACCACAAGCAGAGATCAGTGGGGTGTGTATGTGAGCATGTACATGCTTCTCTGTGCATGAGGTTTTGTAAAAAAAAAATTAATAATAATGGCCTATATAAATAAATGTCCCCTCCCCTATTATATGAGAGAGAGAGAGAGAGAGAGAGAGAGAGAGAGAGAGAGGTTAGGAGGCATACAGATGTTAAACAAATCAAGACAGAACTGTCAATAAAATCAAGAGAGCTCTGTCAACCCCTGTCAAACAATAAAACAATTATCTGGAATATTTAAAAATCTAGAATGTTGAATCACTTGGTAAGAATTATGCAAAGCTAGCGCAATATATTCTATAGACAGAAAGGTTTCGTGATGCTCAAGGACCATTGCATGTTATTCCAGAACCAACCATTTACATTTTAGTCATTTAGCAGATGCTCTTGTCCAGAGCGACTTACAGTAATGAGTGCATACATTTTCATACTGGTCACCCATGGGAATCAAACCCACAGCTACCAACTGAGCCACACAGGAAGCTYGATAATATGTTACTACGGAAAAATGAAGCATTTCGACAGGAGAACAGTGTAGAGCGTGAACTTGGGCCTTTTGCATCTCTTAGGGTAACCAGTATCAAGGGCACCATCCACCCTATCCTTTAGAGAGAAAGTCTGTGAACTTCCAYAGGCAACCATCAATAGTCGGAGGCTTTGATTCCCGTAAAGCTTTAATGTGGCATTTCACCTCCTATTGTTAATGCATTTACCATGATCCATTCACATAGTCCTTTTTGCCTTTTCTTCCAGCCCTCAGAAAGGCACAGACAGACACACTGATGCTTGTGAAATATGGAAAAGCTGAGGCTATCTCATCTGGTAAATGAATGATCTATGAGTCATTTTGTACCCAGAAAATTCTCGTACTGCAGTGATTCCTTTCAATGTTACTTAAGAGAGGAGGAATGATAGCCATTTGAAAAKCACAGCAACAGAAGATGTTACTGCTTTTGCCTACAGCTGTAATCATTTGCACATGTAAATCTGTCTTACTGGACTCACTGTAAATCACCCGAAGTGATACATCTTTAAACTCTAAACGTTAATCGCGGCATCATACTGTAGCGTTGTGAAATAAAATATGCGCAACGGTGAGTACAGAACGTACAGAACTATAAAGATTAGATTAGCATTGCAGCAAGAGCCCCGTCGCAAATGTGTTGACAAAATCACGTGTGGAGAAGAGGTGGCGATAATAATCAGAACGTTTCAATTAACTCTTCACGGGGGAAAGTTTGAACGACAGAACAAGTCGGTCTCTGGAAGAGTACTGCTCAAGTAGCACAATCTTTATCAATTTTAGCCACCCACTGATACACAAACACAGATTACATAATTTCCCACCAAAGATAAGTCTTAATAGCTAGCCTAAAAAAATGTTGACGAAGGAAACAGATATATCATAATGTGTTGGACAGAGATGTCAGTGTTGGCCCAGGAATCGGAGTATTTTCCCCTGTTAAAAAAGCACTGCAACTATCTGGGACGTATTAAGCACTGCAACTATCTGAGACGTAAAAAGCACTGCAACTATCTGGGACGTATTAAGCACTGCAACTATCTGGGACGTAAAAAGCACTGCAACTATCTGGGAGGTATTAAGCACTGCAACTATCTGGGACGTATTAAGCACTGCAACTATCTTGGACGTATTACGCACTGCAACTATCTGGGACGTATTAAGCACTGCAACTATCTGGGACGTATTAAGCACTGCAACTATCTTGGACATATTACGCACTGCAACTATCTTGGACGTATTAAGCACTGCAACTATCTGGGACGTAAAAAGCACTGCAACTATCTGGGACGTATTAAGCACTGCAACTATCTGGGACGTATAAAGCACTGCAACTGGAGGAGGTTCTCCATTTCCCCCTCTTTGCGCAAGAWTTGAGACTGARCAGAGTTAAGACTGGAAGAAAACATCTGCCATTCTGGTATCTGTCATCTCAGCACTCAAAACATTTACACTATAATACGGTCATCCTCTATAGGCAGATATAGCCCAGAGCCTCCACTCATCTCTCCTAGCAGGAACCCAGGGGGGCTTCAACACCGCTGTAGCTGGACTACATGTATTTGTACTCTCACACTAGGCTGTATCTGCAGCCTTAGATAGCTGTGTGGACCATAGAGATCCTATCATTTACATGTAATTCTATGGTGTGGACATTTCCCATAGTGATAAATAGGTCCTATTAGGGAGCTCGTTATAGCTCTATTATGTTGACACGCCACCCTGATGGGACGTCTACGCCCCCCGTCATTAACAGCAGGAACCCGGGGTAATAAACAGGGAATTCCACAATGGACACATTAACTCTATGAAACTACTGTTCACGGTCAAGGTTTCAATGTTGAATGAGTGTTTTTCATTTTGAATGTGAATGTGGATTTCTTGTTTGTGAAAGARTGATTCCCTGGAAACATTTGCTTATTAATTGCAAACTGTTTGAGACAGGGTTGTGGATAAGATGTGGATATAATTATTACATTTTTCCTTTACTCCATACCAAAATCAATGGGAATTTGTTCCCTTCCATTAGTTGACCATATGGCTTTAGTTAATTGTTTCAGTATGTCTAATGGGAGTCCCCAGCGGCAGGGTTGGGGAGTTACTGATTACATGTAATCAGTTGCATGTAATCTGATTACAAAAAAACTGTAATCAGTTAAATTACCAGCTAAAATATTGTAATCCCATTACAGATACTTTTGAAAAACTAGATKATTACTTCTTGGATGACTTTTTTATTCAGAAAGGATGAAAATATACATTGACACATTTCTGTTCTCTCAATGACATTCAATTCAATTCAAACCTGCTGATTAGAAGGTTCTGTGTAGATTTTATTTTCAACCAGCAACTATCAGGAGATAACACTGGTCAACTTTTTCCACACTTTTACAGTTCATCAGCTGTTGYACAAGATGATATAAACACAWGAAAAACKTAATTTTTGACTGGGCCTTTAAGGGACTTTCGACTTAACGTCTTATCCCTGTGCCTATCAGCCTTTTATTTAGATTACGACTGAATTTCAAGTAAAATGCACAATATTTTCCTTCTTCTTTGTATATATCTCCAATCATGAGTTTTAAAAATGGCGCCGGAGAAGAATGCATACGTTTTACGTGTCCCCAACCGATTGTGTTGTTGTTTGTTTATTTGCGGTTTTTGTAACTTGTTTTTTTTACTTATTTTGTACATAATATTGCCGCTACAGTCTCTTATGACCGAAAATAACTTCTGGACATCAGGACTGGGATTACTCACCACGGACAGGCAGAACTATTTTTTTCCTTTAACGAGTCTGACGACCCCGATGCAAACTATATACTGCTTTCTCGGGAACAGGCCCAGATCCCCGTGATTTGCGTGAAGAGGCTGCGGAGAAAAAGGGGCCAAAGGGCGGGCTGCCTTCGGAGAATTTGTAGGCGGTCGAATAAACCCCCACTTCCTTCCATTCTGCTAGCAAACGTGCAATCTTTGGAGAAAAAAAATAGATGACCTACGCGCAAGATTAAACTACCAACGGGACATTCAAAACTGTAATATCTTATGCTTCTCGGAGWYGTGGCTGAACGACAACACTATCAACATACAGCTGGCTGGTTATACGCTGCACCGGCAGGATAGAACGGCGGCGTCTGGTAAGACAAGGGGCGGCGGACTATGTATTTTTGTAAATAACAGCTGGTGCACGATATAGTGTATCTCATGATAAGCTGTAGACCACACTATCTACCTAGAGAGTTTTCATCAGTATTTTTCGTAGCTGTTTACATACCACCACAGTCAGCGGCTGGCACTAAGACAGCATTGAATGAGCTGTATTCCGCCATAAGCAAACAAGAAAACGCTCACCCAGAGGTAGAGCTCCTAGTAGCGGAGGACTTTAATGCAGGGAAACTTAAATCCGTAATACCAATGTTAAATGTTAAATGTGCAACCAGAGGGAAAAAACTCTGGACCACCTTTACTCCACACACAGAGACGCATACAAAGCTCTCCCTCGCCCACCATTTGGCAAATCTGACCATAATTCTATCCTCCTGATTCCTGCTTACAAGCTAAAATTAAAGCAGGAAGCACCCGTGACTAGATCAACAAAAAAAGTGGTCAGATGAAGCAGATGCTAAGCTACAGGACTGTTTTGCGAGCACAGACTGGAATATGTTCCGGGATTCCTCCGATGGCATTGAGGAGTACACCACATCAGTTATTGGCTTCATTAATAAGTACATCGATGATGTCATTCCCACAGTGACCGTACGTACATACCCTAATCAGAAGCCATGGATTCGCACTGAGCTAAAGATTAGAGCTGCCGCTTTCAAGGAGCGGGACTCTAAACCAGAAGATTATAAGAAATCCTGCCATGCCCTCCGACGAACCATCAAACAGGCAAAGCATCAATACAGGACTAAGATCGAATCATACTACACCGGCTCTGATGCTCGTCGGATGTGGCAGGGCATGCAAACCATTACAGACTACAAAGGGAAGCACAGCCGAGAGCTGCTCAGTGACACGAGCCTACCAGACGAGCTAAACTACTTCTATGCTCGCTTTGAGGCAAATGGCACTGAAACATGCATGAGAGCACCAGCTGTTCCGGATGACTGTGTGATCACGCTCTCCACAGCCGATGTGAGTAAGACCTTTAAACAGGTCAACATTCACAAGGCCGCAGGGATTACCAGGACGTGTACTGCGAGCATGCGCTGACCAACTGGCAAGTGTCTTCACTGACATGTTCAACCTCTCCCTGTCTGAGTCTGTAATACCAACATGTTTAAGCAGACCACCATAGTGCCTGTGCCCAAGAACACTAAGGTAACTTGCCTAAATGACTACTGACCCGTAGCACTCACATCTGTTGCCATGAAGTGCTTTGATAGGCTGGTCATGGCTCACATCAACACCATTATCCCAGAAACCCTAGACCCTCTCCAATTTGCATACCGCCCCAACAGATCCACAGATGATGCAATCTCTATTGCACTCCACACTGCCCTTTCCAACCTGGACAAAACTTTCATTAATATTGTTTTGCATTTTCCTATGTGCAAATCAATATGTGAGAATGCTATTCATTGACTACAGCTCAGCATTCAACACCATAGTGCCCTCAAAGCTCATCACTAAGCTAAGGACCCTGTGTTACGTCCGTTGTTGGAATGAGACCAAGATGCAGCGCGGTAAGTGTACATTGTTCTTTATTTTGATGAACACCAAAAAACAACAAAGATAAACTAACGTAACGTTCTGCAGGCTACACAGTAACTGTACAAAAACAAGATCCCACAAACTAAGGTGGGGTAAAAGGCTGCTAAGTATGATCCCCAATCAGAGACAACGATAGACAGCTGCCTCTGATTGGGAACCATAGCCGACCAACAAAGAAATAGACAAACTAGAATGCCCACCCAAATCACACCCTGACCTAACCAAATAGAGAAATAAAAAGGCTCTCTAAGGTCAGGGCGTGACACCCTGGGACTAAACACCTCCCTCTGCAACTGGATCCTGGACTTCTGACGGGCCATCCCCAGGTGGTAAGGGTAGGCAACAACACATCTGCCATGCTGATCCTCAACACAGGGCCCCTCAGGGGTGCGTGCTCAGCCCCCTYATGTACTCCCAGTTCCCTCATGACTGCACATCCAGGCATGACTCCAACACCATCATTAAGTTTGCCGATGACACAACAGTGGTAGGCCCGATCACCAACAACGACGAGACAGCCTATAGGGAGGAGGTCAGAGACCTGGCCGTGTGGTGCCAGGACAACAACCTCTCCCTCAACGTGATCAAGACAAAGGAGATGATTGTGGACTACAGGAAAAGATTTGGCATGGGTCCTCAGATCCTCAAAAGGTTCTACAGCTGCACCATCGAAAGCATCCTGACTGTTTGATTCACTGCCTGGTATAGCAACTGCTTGGCCTCCGACCGCAAGGTACTACAGAGGGTAGTGCGAACGGCCCAGTACATGACTGGGGCCAAGCTCCCTGCCATCCAGGACCTCTATACCAGGCGGTGTCAGAGGAAGGCCCTAAAAATGTTCAAAGACTCCAGCCACCCTAGTCATAGACTGTTCTCCCTGCTACCACAAGGCAAGCGGTACCGGAGAGCCAAGTCTAGGTCCAAGAAACTTCTAAACAGCTTCTACCCCCAAGCCATAAGACTCCTAAACAGCTAATCAAATGGCTACCCAGACTATTTGCATTGCCCCCCCCCCACTTTTACACCCCGCTACTCTCTGTTGTTATCATCTGTGCATAGTCACTTTAATAACTCTACTTACATGTACATATTACCTCAACTAACCGGTGCCCCCGCACATTGATCCTGTACCGGTACCCCACTGTATATAGTCTCGCTATTGTTATTTTACTGCTGCTCTTTAATTACTTTTAACTTTTATTTCTTATTCTTGTCCGTATTTTTTTTAAACTGCATTGTTGGTTAGGGGCTCGTAAGTAAGCATTTCACTGTAAGGTGTTCGGTGCATGTGACTAATAAAATTTGATTTGATTTGATGTGTCTCTCTTAAAAATCTGATCATGTTTTTTTGCATGGTTTTGTTTTATAAACATTGAAAGGGGGTGCTACAAGCCTCTCGGGATTTCTTACCTCTCCTGCACATGACTTTTGTCTACCTTTTAAACTTTCATTAATATTGTTTTGCATTTTCCTATGTGCAAATAAATAAATACAAATACATTAAAATAAGGGGAAAGTAATCCAAAAGTAACTTAAAGTAATCTGATTACATTACTGAGTTTGAGTCATCTGAAAGATACATTACTGATTACAATTTTTGGACAGATAACTGGTAACTGTAACGGATTACACTTAAAAAGTAAYCTACCCAACCCTGCCCGGCGGCTTGTACGTGGTGCCTGGAAGCCAAYGTAAAGGACATGGGCGAGGGTATGGGCGGTCTGACCAATACAAGAAAACAGCACTTCACATCGATACAAGATGTGTGAATTTGGGCATCAACTTCCTCCTTAGTCAGAAAAGTCTAGGGTTAAGAGACACGTAAAGTAGCATATAGAAATAGGAAATGATTAATAWTCGATGATAAAAACAAATGTCTTCTTCAAAGCAAACTAGAAAGATCAATTGAGAATACTGAGACTCAGAGTAGGTCTGCTGAACAACTAAAAACAGACGGGGACAGAGTACCTGCGCTATTTTAATATCTCCAGGGTTCCTTCATACAGTAGGACTAGCTAAACAAAGGCAAGACAGCCAGCCATCATTTTTTTATCTATTGTGCCTTAGCACTGCACTGCACACCAGACAAGGTCTGAGGTATGTGTAAACTGGCTGCCAGGTCCATGGAGACGGGGGTATGTGTAAACTGGCTGCCAGGTCCATGGAGACGGAGGCAGCACATGGTTTACACATTAAGGAGCAATAACTTGCAACTATGCATCAGTGGTGAGGAGAGAAGAAGAAGGTCACACCTGGGACCTATTCAATTGGATGATGTCTCAGCGTATTTACTGTCCATAGAAGAGGAACATACACATACTGTATATGTGTCTTAAAAGGCAGTAACTGCTCAAAGCGTGGAACTGATAAAAATGGCTTTTATTTACCTTGGTTTCAAATCAAAGTCAAATCAAATGTTATTAGTCACGTGCGCTGAATACAACAGGTGTAGACCTTACAGTGAAATGCTTACTTACGAGCCCCTAACCAACAATGCCGTTTCAAAAAAATACAGATAAGAGTAAGAAATAAAAAGTAACAAGTAATTAATTAAAGAGCATTAGTGAAATAATACAGAATCAATGTGCGGGGCCACCGGTTATTTGAGGTAGTATGTACATGTAGGTAGAGTTTCACAGTTTCACCGTAACTTTATGCAGTTACTTTTAACATGACCCCCATTTTCTCCAAAACACAATACAATAGAGGCAGGATACTTGTCCACATGATTAASCATGTATTTAATGTAGCAARAATGATATTAACTCATTTTCAACCAAATTAGCAGTTGCCGCCTTTTTGCTTGGTAGGGYAGTATAGTGTAATCGGCCATAAAGTTGAGAGGACGCCCAATACTATTTCATCAGAAGGGGACCCTAGTGATTCTAGTATATTTTGTATAGAATGGATTCTCTTCAATGTTGAGTGGATAACCCTGTCTGTTCTATCTATTGCAATTCTAAAATGCAGCTCCAGAAGTCCTTGCTGAAAAGACAAAGGCTGGGTTTTTGGCTGGATATGGAAGCAGGAGGAGTTAACAGATCTGAGACTCTCATGCAGACTAATTGAAAAGCCAGGAGAAGCGAGAGAAAGAGAAGGAGAAAGAGCAAGCCCTGCCACAGACAATCTTTCTTTCCTCTGTCTGAGAGCTGCACCAGAGAGGTCCGCATGGGTCTCTGGGCTCTGTGTGAGAGCTGGACAGATGTATTACGTCCTTGTGTCCTCCCGTCTCCCAGAGGGCTAGAGTTAGATAGTCTAGTCTAGTGTGTACTTGGGCAGATGTCTGCTGTCGGGGGTTTCATTGTTTTACCATTCCTATCGGTTGCCTAGTTGATTCATAKCTTGATCCAAGACGAGTTTGGGGGGAAAACAGGTCTGGTGACTATAACKTCTCTCCACACTATAGCCTACATACCATTCCAACATGGGGGGRAAAAAGTTTACAAAATGAGATGTACTGAATTTTTTCATTATTAACTACCGTGGCTCAGGGGCGTCGGCACGCCCACCCAATCAGATTGAGAAATGCCCTTTACTTGTCTGTTCTAAATGGGACATTATTTGCCTTTTTACCTCAACATGCAAACACCATCAGATATAATTGATGGCAAGCAGTGCACTGGGTTAGTCAGATTTGATGAAATATAGCAGAACCTATTAACTGGAAGGATGTTCACTCTCACGGGATAGATTGCCAAAAATAACTAACTGAAAGCCACACCCCGAATAAGCCACGTATATGACTGAGACATATGTCACTGTGCTTCTATGGCTATATGCACTATGCCACTGCCTATTGCATATGTAAATTTAGAGGGCCGATTCAGGCTTAGAAATGTATGCTTTCCTACGCATGCTTTTCCTACCAACTTCTCAGTATTTGGTATTAAGACGTATCTTATTCAGTCACGTAAAGTGCTCTGCAAGTGTGGCTAMCTTGCGCGCTCTGAATACATTTCATTCAATCGCTGAAAACCCTCTGGCCAACAGATTTTCTCGTGGAGTTTTGATTCAATAGGGTTTCCAGTACATTTATCTTAAGCCATCCCTTTAAATACGGTGCACTTTTTAGTTCGAATTTTGTTGACAGACTCGCTAGACTATATCGGGAGAACGGGTTCAGAATATTAGGGATCAATTAAAGAAAGACATCKAAATATATGCATATTCGTCTCCGTTTCAGCACCAATTGGTAGATTTAAAAATAGTCTGATCTTGTAGATTATTTAGGTTTAGGAAAGTATTTATGAATCMTAAAAAACAGGTTTGGAGAGCCTTTACCCCCGGAAAGAAAGAAAACGGTGGTATGATTCATACTGAAAACGTATCCATTCAGTTCTTCAATCCATTGTAAAGTTGGAAAATTTGTGTACATTTCATTACTTTAAGGAAAATATGTACAATAGTTGGTTATACCCTTGTCTATTGCCTGCACTAACCATGGAACTGTGTGATGACACGGCCAAGTATTGCGCCGTGTGTCGAGTTCAAACTGTTCCGGCTTGGGTTTGCATTGGGTTACATTGGGTCCATAACAATTGAAATAGCCTACATGTTTTAATATATTATGAACTGTTACAAATTATCCTCAGCAACAACGAGACGGCCGCGACAGCGTTTACAGAAGAAGCCAAATGAAGGTAAACGAAAGAATGGAATTAAATGGAATGATAATGTAGGCTATACCAACTGAATGGAACTAACAGTAAATTGGAAGTTGAATATGTGTGGATATTAGGCCTACTGATATGTGTAGTTATTGGTCTATACTGGTACTGGCTAATATTTAACATGTTAGAAATAGGAAAAAGAAAATGTCAGGGTAGCCTATAATTAAGACATTCGAGAGTGCCCATCCCTGCAAATTAAAAGGCCTCACAATTTAAATTATGCATAATGGCACAGCATTTCATAAACTTTACTGTGGGAATGTTGATATGTTGATACACTACCATTCATGTCTTTGTTTTTGAAAGAAAAGCACATGTTTTGTCCATTAAAATAACATCAAATTGATCAGAAATACAGTGCAGACATTGTTAATGTTGTAAATGACTAATGTAGCTGGAAACGGCAGATTTTTTRTGGAATATCTACATAGGTGTACAGAGGCCGATTATCAGCAACCATCACTCCTGTGTTCCAATGGCACTTTGTGTTAGCTATTCCAAGTTTATCATTTTAAAAGGCTAATTGATCATTAGAAAACCCTTTTGCAATTATGTTAGCACAGCTGAAAACTGTTGAGCTGATTAAAGAAGCAATAAAACTGGCCTTCTTTAGACTAGTTGAGTATCTGGAGCATCAGCATTTGTGGGTTCGATTACAGGCTCAAAATGGCCAGAAACAAATAACTTTCTTCTGAAACTTGTTATTCCATGCGAGAAATTGCCAAGAAACTGAAGATCTCGTACAACGCTGTGTACTACTCCCTTCACAGAACAGAGCAAACTGGCTCTAACCAGAATAGAAAGAGGAGTGGGAGGGCCCCGGTGCACAACTGAGCAAGAGGACAAGTGCATTAGAGTGTCTAGTTTGAGAAACAGACGCCTCACAAGTCCTCAACTGGCAGCTTCATTAAATACTACCCGCAAAACATCAGTCTCAACGTCAACAGTGAAGAGGCGACTCCGGGATGCTGGCTTTCTAGGCAGAGTTCCTCTGTCCAGTGTCTGTGTTCTTTTGCCCATCTTAATCTTTTMTTTTTATTGGCCAGTCTGAGATATGGCTTTGTCTTTGCAGCTCTGCCTAGAARGCCASCTTCCCGGAGTCGCCTCTTCAATGTTGAGACTGGTGTTTAGCTCTTTTCCAGTTGTAAATTACAGTGCATGGAGAATGGTATTATTTCTATAGAAAAAAATGATCTGTAAATGCATTTTCCACTTGGAACTGGTAGGTTCACTAGATGTTATTCATGGTTTCCTCGTGGGTAAAGGTAGTGGAATTGTTAGGGAATTAAATCAAGATTARAATATGGAGTCTGTGTTGACACACCTCCGCCTCATCTTCATATTTTTTATTTTTTATTTTTTTATTTCACCTTTATTTAACCAGGTAGGCAAGTTGAGAACAAGTTCTCATTTATAATATATTCAATCTCCATTCCGAATAAATAGCAGGTGAATAGCATGCTATCCTCATGCTTAAGTTTAAGATCAGAATCCACATAGAGAGAAACGTGCATAATAATGTAATTACGGGGCCTCCCGAGTGGTGCCTGCGGGCTAAGGCACTGAATCGCAGTGCTAGAGGCGTCACTACAGACCCGGGTTTAATCCCGAGCTGTATCACGACCGGCCGTGATCAGGAGTCCCATAGGGCAGCCCACAATTGGCCCAGCGTTGTCCGGGTTAGGGGAGGGTTTGGCCAGGGTGGGCTTCACATGGCTCATTGCGCTCTAGTGACTCATTGTGGCGGGCCCGGCGCCTGCAGGCTGACCTCGGTCGTCAATTGAATGGTGTTTCCTCCGACACATTGGTGCGGCTGGCTTCTGGGTTAAGCAGGCGGGTGTTAAGAAGCGCGGTTTGGTGGGTCACGTTTCGGAGGACGCATTGCTCAACCTTTGCCTCCCGAGCCCATTGGGGAGTTGCAGCAATGAGACAAGATCRAAATTGGGGAGTAAAAAAAGGGKTAAAATACCAAAAAATACATTGAATTACGTTCCATTTAAGAGCGCTTAACTCGGGTCGGAATCCACCCTTTAACAAGCAAGATAATCCAGTGCCTTTTTCAGAGTCAACACACCTATATTTTTGCTTAAAAAATTCTAAATCTTCTCTCTGCCTGGTGAATATTAGGAGATTGTAAGGACCGACACCGGAGATGAGAAGCAGGTACGGGGAGTTGAACATTTAATGTAGGACAGACATGGAACAGGACAAGAACAGCGTCAGAACCAGGTAACAAATGACATACGAACATTAATGCAGCAGCGGTGAACAAAGCTGGGGAACTGACAAATATAGGGGAGGTAATAAAACAGGTGATAGAGTCCAGTTGAGTCCAATAAATCGCTGATGCGCGTGACGAGGGAAGGCAGGTGTGCGTAATGATGGTGGCAGGAGTGCGTAATAGAGGGCAGCCTGGTGCCCTCGAGTGCCAGGGGGGAAGAGCGGGACCAGGCGTGACAGAGATGAGCGATAAAATTGTAAACGCTCCTCTTTGCTCCATGGAAAAATGTGTAGAATTGCAGGAAATTAGCTTTAAAACAGCTACATTTTCTCTTTGCTCCATGCCAAAATGTGTAGAATTGCAGGAAGTTAGCTGCTTTTTTTGGCCCACCTACATTTTGGCTGGTACTGAATCACTGGTATTACATAACAGATGTTGCTGACGTTGTGAAATTGTGTAGCATAACTTCAATGTGAGCTCCACTCCAAGTTTCAAACTATGCAAAGATAAATTATTCAGTGTTGCCAAATCAGTGAAAGAAACCATTCTATTAGTCAAGTTAACAGAAGTTATTTATTTAGTTATGATTAAGTTTTTATAAATGAGTTATTTCGTTTTTTAGGTCATGTGTTCATCAACACCAGGTAGAGGAAGCTCAAACTGCAGAATGGCTTTGACCCCAAAAATATTAAGAGGTGAAATTGTAAAAAAAAWTATTTAAGAAAAGGAGAAGGAAAAAGCGAGATTAAAGGGATTCCATGCTCGATAAGATCTGCAGAGTTGGCCTGCAGGAAATGATCTCATACAGTTSAAGTTTTCTATTGGTTTGCATTGAAACTCCAGCCAGTGGAGCAGGCCAATCTGATACACATCTGAAACGTCTTGATCAGATTCTCTTACATAATATACAGACATACATAGAGGAGCAGTCCTAAGCGTTGTTTCCCACCACTGTGTCAAAAGACAAGGGCAAGGGCTTGTCTTTTGACCATCACATTGGTCATTCCAAAAATGAAGATGAATTGATGACAAAATAAATCTGTGGAGTGCCTGAAAGTAATGTACCTGAAATAACCTACAATACAARTTCATCCAGATGTCAACAGCAGGAAGACTCATTCCTCTATATTTGTAGCACTCTAAAGCCCTCAGCATAGTACTGTATCTAGCCTACTAGCATTATGGAAAACATCAGGTAGCCATCTGGAAGGATATTATCCTGAACCAAAATTGTTTGACTTGGAAAAGACCAGTAAGATATTGGACTGTTTGAAATATGCTGTATTTTGCACCGGGGATGGCCAAAAAAAAGCAGGCCAGGCTACCTGCCGTGAGAGTGATGCAGTAGTGGGCCCTAAAGTATCAAAAACAAAAGGTATACTTAATTTACCCACTATAACAGAATAGATTCAGAGAACAATAACAGTCATTGCTTGAACTGTGACTGTTGGAGTTCCTACTTGTATTGGGAAAGCCGCAATGAACTTCCTTGCTCTTTTTCATCTTGACCCTAAAAAGCCCTGCACACGAAAAAACTATTTGTCTGCCTACTTTTCCATTTCCCTCAGATTTTGTAAACCTGCGTAGTCGCACATCTTGGTCCAATCATCTAACACTCTACTCAATGTCATAATGAATTTTGTCCCTCCTGTCTTTTCACATTTTCAGGCGCTGTGTGCCGAGGAGGAACTGTGTACCGAGGATGAACTGTATTCATATATAATGAATGAATCCAGCCACATGTAAACTCTCTAAACGTCACAGACAACAGACCTTTCAAAAAAAGACCAGATGTTGACAAGAAGCTGGACATGGAATTCAATACCCGTGATGGAGTGTCTCGCGGTTGAATATACATCAGAAGCAGAATGGAGAATTTTTTTTCTAAACGACTAGACTATAGGAAAGATCAGTCCCTAGGACAAAAACAAGGATTCATCTGAGTCGCCACTCTTCATCTGTCTGAGAAACTGGGAAAATGAAACAGTTTCCATTATTGTGGATGGAGCTGAAGTGGTTGATGTGGTTGGTAGCAGGGTTACGAGAAATTCCATTAAAGTTATGAAAACCATATGGCACAAGGGAAAACCACCGTCCAGCACAGCAGCCCCCCTCCTCCACACACTCAGTCATTACCCGCCCCCTCTTCCAAAACATACAATCCTTTTTCCTTTACGTACCCTCCTTCTTTCTCTCTTCCCTCCCTCCCCCCTCTTTTCTTCCTCCTGCAGATCAGTTAGAATGCTGCTAACAACGCAGAGGTAGACCAGCAGCGAGCTCAGGAGGAAGGCCTCTGACTAAATAACTCTGACTAATAACAGAAGTGTTTTGTTCGGGAGAAGTGGTCGAACATTGAAACAAAGCTGAAATAAACATATTTTTTTTTTTACTTGGAGAGAGGTGTAGGGAGGTGGAAAAAAACAGTGGTACAGATGGGGAAGATGATCTGTGCCCTGCGCTCCTTTGCTCTTCTGTGGGCCTGCTGGCTTCCCTCGACTTTGGGACAAGAGCTGCAGGAGCAAGATGCTCTCTGCGCTGCAGATGGCTGCTACGCCGTCTATTTCCAACGCAAGACCTTTCGGGAGTCGGCAAGGTTCTGCAAGGACAAAGGTGGTTCCCTGGCAACCCTAAAGAGTTCTGAGGAGGTGGCTGTGGTCCATGAGCTCCTGTCGTCTGTGGAGCAACGAGGACCACGGGCCAGGGTCAGACTGTGGATAGGGCTCCATCGCCAGCCCAGGCAGTGCTCTGCCACACGCCCACTCAGGGGATTCCAATGGATCACAGGTGAACAGGACACGCAATACACCAACTGGCTGAGGGCGGACTCACCTAGTACTTGTGCCGCGCCCCGCTGTGTCGTCATRAGYGTCAACACTGCTGCTGACACCCGGGAGCAGCACGACAACTTCAAGTGGCTGGATGGCTCCTGCTCACTGGCTGTGGATGGATTCATGTGTCACTACACCTACAGGGGGATGTGCCCTTCTCTGAAGAGTGAGGGAGGCGGACCTGCTCTGTACACCACCCCTTTCAGCCTGCTCAGCACCATCCTCACTCACATCCCCTTTGGCTCAGTGGCCACCCTTCCCTGCCCAAATAATGAAGACAGCTTAGGAGACCAGTCTGTTCTTTGCATGCTGAGGGAAGAYGGGAGTGTGGGCTGGTCAAAGGATTCCCCCCTCTGCTCTGATGGCCTCCAGGACTGGTGTGAAGAAGAAAATGGTGGCTGTGAACATTTCTGTCAGAATGCTGACACACAGTATTACTGTGAGTGTTCTGACGGCTTCACACTGGCAGAGGACGGCCAGACCTGCCAGCCGAACCATTCCTGTGGCAATGCCAACTGTGAGTTTGACTGTGAGGAGACCGCTAAGGGATTCCGCTGCAAATGTCCAAACGGATACCTGCTGGCACCTGATGGACGCAACTGCCTGGATGTGGATGAGTGTCTCCGGGCCCCCTGCCTTCATATATGTGTCAATGCTCCTGGGACATTCGAGTGCCACTGTAACCAGGGCTACGAGCCCGATGAAAATGGCGAGTGTGTGGATGTTGACGAATGCAACGATTCCAGTCGCTGTGAACACAGATGTGAGAACACACCTGGTTCCTTTGCCTGCCACTGCCGCCAAGGCTACACTGAGCTGCCCGACGATCCAGGCTTATGCCAGGACGTGGATGAGTGCCAGACCTCYGCCAGCTGCCACCAGAAGTGTCTCAACTATATGGGTGGGTTTGAGTGCTATTGTGAGGCAGGGTACGAGCTGCAGTCAGACCAGTACTCCTGCATGGCTATTCCAGAAGGTGATGACGAGTATTCATCAACACCCACCTCGTCCTACCAAASCTGGGTTACAGACAGAGACTGGGTTACAGACACCACACGCTTGGAGTGGCTGACAGAGCAGACAGTCCTTGAGAGGCTTCCGACTGACCTGGGCTGGTTTACAGAGGCCCCGCAGGAGGAGACAACGTCTACACCGGTTCCTCGCAGGCCGTCGGAAGGCCATAACTCACACTGGGGTGTTCTCGCGCGGAGAAAGCCCGCTCGGAACACTGTCACACCCTCGCCCAGCTCGTCCTCGCAGGAAGATGATGACACTCAAAGCCAAGCAAGTGATCCCTCAGTGGTGTCCAGGGTTAGTGACAGCCACCACCCAGCAGTCCAGAATGACAGGGGGGCTGGGAGAGTGGTAGAAACCCCAGACATWGACTCTGACACTAAGGCCACCACCACCACACTCGGAGTCCCACCTCCAGCCCAAACAGTGTTTGCCTCAGGGGCCCAGTGGCCTGAGAGTAAAGGCAAAAGGAAGCATGACAAGAGCTGGCTACTAGTAGCACTCCTGGTGCCCCTGTGTGTTTTCATTGTGGTGATGCTGGCTCTAGGCATTGTGTACTGCACTAGCTGTGCTGTAGAACAAAACAAGAGCATCACTGACTGTTACCGCTGGATCATCACCTCCAAGTCAGAGGGGGAAAACAAGGCGAAATCTCGTGCTTGACCATTAGAGGTGATACTGTCTTTTTAGTGAATAGTTTTGAAAGAGGGGGGTGAATAAGGGACAGGGTTGAATAAAGGACACTGACAGCATCCAGACCACCCACCTGATGGCGTCTGCCGCCACCACTGTGAAACTGGACCCCTGAAATACTCCTATGGAACATCCCAGCGTCTCTGAAGTCCATGTAGGAAGAATGCTTATTTTGGTGCTCCAAAAATCATGACCACGTTTAAATGAAGTGGTGTTTTTTTTTTAGATGTTGTAAAGATCTGATAAACGGTCATGAGGACAGGGGATACGACGTTGTCGAGAGGAAGTGGTGGCTCCTATTTCACTGCTGGTGCTTTTTTTGCCCACCATAAGAAAATGTCTTAAGTCATTGTTAGTTCAACAGGTGCTAAAGTTAACAGCATTATGTACTGTAGACCTCGTTGTTGAGGTTGCTCATAATAAACAGAATAMACTTCAGAGTACTAATGTAAGAAACCCAGATGAGAAACACTCCCATCACATGAATTGTGTGGAGGTGAACAGAAACGCTCCAATTATATAATATTTGGATATGTTGCAGTTTGTAATGTTTACCCACGTGTGTTAGTCAGGCCTAATCGAATTGTGTCCTTCTAGAAGCACTGAATATGCATTGGATTTGAATAAAATCAATAAACCATTGCTGTTTTGTTTGATTGATGTACCTCATACCGGGAAATTATTAGGAATATTGTGTAACTTAGACTATCCCAACAGCAAGAGAAATTCCTGTTTTTATCTGCCTCTTTTTGCCTTTTATTGGGAAACAGCGCCCCCAAGCGGTAGGGCCTAGGCCTATATTTGTAAAAGATCATAGTAGATTTACAACTGTATCCCTTTCACGAACTAAAAATGTGGGGTTCTCTTCTCCTTAAGTTAAGACTATCTATTAGGTCAGAACACATCACAATCATCAGGACTTTTACTCAGCCTATAATAAGTGATTGTGCTATAATTGCTTATCATATCCATATACTTATTTTTCCTAATTTTGGTAACACTTCCTATGAATACCSTCTTTATAATGCATTAGGATATTTTATAATTCTTTTTTATATGCATGCATTAGAGAGTCGGGCTAAGACTCTGATTCTTCACTTTAAAAGTATTCCAAACAAAAAACATTGATTGCTAAACTAAACAAACCTCACAAGGACTACTTTTAACAATTTCCACAGGGATTTAAAAAAAAACACACACATTTACTCGAGGAACAGCGCAGATGTAAAGATTTGGTAACAGAATGGCGGTAAAATCTCCCTCAGTTTTTTTGTGAGCACGTTTTTCAAAATATCTGTTAAACATATACTTCGAATTAAGATTCAAAGATGTCTGCAGAAAGAATCGGGTGTCGGCTATGATAGGACACCTTGAGTTTGAAAAAAAATCTATTTTAGTTATTGAACTACAATAAGTGAAGTGGATTAGCACCAGGTAACAGAATGATGGTAACACAATGACATCATGGCTCCCTGATCTGTAGTATACAGAAATGCAGAGCCTAATTATGAATGTCATTTTGTTCATGGTGATGTATCCTGAATAGGTAAACAAAGGTATAAAAGTGTATTATCCTCCTTTGCATGYTTGGGTATTATTCTACTACACACTGGCTATTATTCTAATGAGCTCCGCCCCCAAACAAGTCCAAATTTGATTGGGACTGAACCAAATGTGTACCAATCATAGACATCTATGTTTCATAAGTTAGTTGGGACATCACAGTACAGCACAGTAGAGTACACTTGAGTAAAGTAGAGTATAGTTCAGTGCAGTACAGTAAAGTACAGTACAATAGAGTATAATTCAGTACAGTACAGTGCAATATATGTTACTGTACACTGCCCTCTACTCTAGTGTGCTCTACTGTACTAAACTCTACTGTACAGTACGGTACTTTATTGTACTCAACTATACTCTACTCGAATTGTCTTTACTGTGTACTACACTCTACTGTACTATACTGTAATGTGCTGTCCAAACCAAATGTTTGAAACAGGCGTTTATGATTGGTTCAGAATTGGACTGACTATATTTCAAATACTTTTCAACGTCCATGGATATCCAGTGTTGGTCAGTGCTCAGCGGGTGAGAGGGCAGTTATATTAAATGGACACACGACAGAAAGAGAAAGAACACACTGAGCATAACAGTAGGCCAGTGGAAGGTAGGACAGTAGCAGGTGACCCAACTGTGGTTTGTGACATMWATGATTTCCCATTGTAGCCAATTCAATTGCAGTCATTCTGTTACAGATTTTTTGGGTCATTCTGTTACCAATTTTGTAACAGAATGACGCATTTTAATCAATAAGTAATAAACGAAATTGTTAGCAGCAAAAACACTATAGCTAATTGATAGGCCTACCTTTACTTGTTACTTCTGTGAACTTGCATTATCCTCCCTCCTCATGAGGGAGAGAAATTTGAAAATATCTTAAAGATATGTGGGTTTTTGGTAACAGAATGACAAGACACTAGTCAATGTTTCTTAAACTTACAGAAGGCAAATCATTTCTGCTGAACTAAACAGTGCTGTGTTGGAGACCACCTAAAGTGAGACCGATTCAAGACCAAGACCGGGAGGGGGAGAATGTGTCCGAGATGAATCAAGGTCGAGACCAGAGACCGAGACCGAGTCCAATTCAAGACCATGATTGTAATTCTGGATCCTGTCAGTGTCCTTTATTCAACCCTGTCCCTTATTCGCCCCCCTCTTTCAGAGCTATTCGCTAAAAAGACAGTATCGCCTCTAATGGTCAAGCACGAGATTTCGCCTTGTTTTCCCCCTCTGACTTGGAGGTGATGATCCAGCGGTAACAGTCAGTGATGCTCTTGTTTTGTTCTACAGCACAGCTAGTGCAGTACACAATGCCTAGAGCCAGCATCACCACAATGAAAACACACAGGGGCACCAGGAGTGCTACTAGTAGCCAGCTCTTGTCATGCTTCCTTTTGCCTTTACTCTCAGGCCACTGGGCCCCTGAGGCAAACACTGTTTGGGATGGAGGTGGGACTCTGAGTGTGGTGGTGGTGGCCTTAGTGTCAGAGTCAATTGACATACTTTACATGAGTGTTGGTATTGCCGTTGCTGTCATTTCAGCATCATTAACCTGTCACACGCTGAAGGCCTTGGTCCAAAAGGTTCGCCACTGCGCAAACATGTCTATAATCGATATAAAGACTGTTCAGGTATGAATGTTTCAGGAAGGAGTGTATGTATTTGGCCTGGCGAAGCGGTGTTATGCTCTTTACTGAATGGAAGCTGATAATTCTGAGTTTTTTTACTACGCTGTTCTCGGCTGGTCTCCAGATGTAATTACGAGTCCTCGCTGTCTGAAACCGAGTTAAGACCGACACTGAGACAAGACCAAGAGATTCAAAATGTGGTATTGAGACCGGACTCGTACTACAACACTGAAACTAAATATGCATGTTGTTATTAGTTGTCAGGGGTCTTTACTTCAACATTATTGTGTTTTGATGTATTTCTAATTCCTTTTAAGACTTTTTCTGGTAGATGTTTTCTAAGACCCCTTTTCCATCTGACAAGAAATCAAAGCCTTTGCTTATTCCAAACTTTTAGGGTGGAAAATGGTTGAACATTTTATATATTGGTTCAGATTTGGACTGACAAAATCCCCCCAAAACATATGGAATTTTAGCTTTCATTTCACAATAAATATTATGTGCTCCTATCAACTTCAAGTTAGTACTTATGGTGCTTTTTACATGGAAATGCAGCATGCCCAGTACTAGCCTAAATGACCAGGCTGTATAAAGCCTTCGCCTATGTCTTGCTTTTGTAATTCATATCATAAATAAATGCTGTTATAATTCATATGTAAAGTACTTTTTGCAGACACTCGTAGATACGAAACAACACCTACAAAAGTAATTGTTGGAAAAACATTTGTCGACGAGGATGGGATTCGAACCCACGCGTGCAGAGCACAATGGATTAGCAGTCCATCGCCTTAACCACTCGGCCACCTCGTCAGTTAATGTCATTGCAGAAAATATCAGTTTATATACATTTAAATGCTTCACTGTTTAACTTTTAGATGTCTTTACACCAGTTTACTAGCTACCGTAGTAAAGCTAATGTAGCTATAGATTTATACAACATTCTAAGGTGGGAAAAGCAGTCTCATCTCAGTCAGCTGCCAGTGTGTGGTGTGTCAGATAGGCGTCAGCGGAACATTTGACGGAAATGCTAGCTAGCTGTCAGCAGTCTTTGTACAACAGAGCTATGGCAGTTTTTTAACTCACATTTATTGATTGAATGGTGACTGTACAGTAAGATAAAAAGTTTCAATCTTTATCATTGTAATAACGTGCAGTATTTAATAGGCTGTACATCAAAGTGTGTTAGTTAAGTTGAGTCCATTACATTTGTAATAAAATTCACAATAGGCCTAGTTTTGGAGAAATATATGGACCTTACAGAAATATTGGCTCTATTTCTTCTTGCCTGGAAACCCGATGTTGAATTGGATTGAATTCTATGTCTGGCAGAAAATAGCGTTTGTTTGAATCAGGAAAGTTTTCTTTCACGACCTCTACAAGCAAGAATGGTGTCTATGAGATACCCTGTAAGAGCCTTATGCATAATAAATCCAATCAGTGTCATAAGTAAAAAAGATTTGGTCATGTGGCAAGTATATATATGCCAATGGGAAGAGTATCGAATGCCAGCGGAGGTTATACACCATATATACAAAAGTATGTGGACACCCCTTCATATTAGTGGATTCAGCTATTTCAGCCACACCCGTTGCTGACAGGTGTATAAAATTGAACAGACCGCCATGCAATCTCCATAGACAAACATTTGGAAGTAGAATGGCCTTACTGAAGAGCTAAGTAACTTTCAACGTGGCACCATCATAGGATGCCACCTTTCCAACAAGTCAGTTTGTCAAATTTCTGCCTTGCTAGAGCTGCCCTAATCAACTGTAAGTGCTGTTATTGTTTTTGGTATTATTTATTGCAATGGTCAAAAACTGTACAGCACAAGCAGAGAAGCAGTCTGAATTTTTTTGAGGGTTTTCATGATTTCACACTCACAGCCGAGGTCTTGCAATGAATCGTGTCGATGACTGTTCTTCCTTCACAGGCTCCTGAGCTTGTGTAGGGATGTGTTTTGGACTGGATAGTGACTGAAGGAGTGGGATGGGTTTTGTTTGTTGATGTGTCCAGTGACATGTCCTCAAGTAAAAAATACTTAAAAGTACTACTTAAGTCGTTTTTGGGATATCTGTACTTTACTATTTATATTTTTGACACTCTAGACCCAAACTGCTACAGACCTATATCTATCCTACCCTGCCTTTCTAAGGTCTTTGAAAGTCAAGTTAACAAACAGATTACCGACCATTTCGAATCCCACCGTACCTTCTCCGCTATGCAATCTGGTTTCAGAGCTGGTCATGGGTGCACCTCAGCCACGCTCAAGGTCCTAAACGATATCATAACCGCCATCGATAAGAGACATTACTGTGCAGCCGTTTATTCCATGTGTATCTCTGTGTTGTTGTATGTGTCGAACTGCTTTGCTTTATCTTGGCCAGGTTGCAGTTGTAAATGAGAACTTGTTCTCAACTAGCCTACCTGGTTAAATAAAGGTGAAATAAAATAAATAAAAATAAATACTATTACTTCACTACATTCCTAAAGAAAATTATGTACTTTTTACTCCATACTTTTTCCCTGACACCCAAAAGTACTCGTTACATTTTGAATTCTTAGCAGGACAGGAAAATGGTCTAATTCACACACCTATCAAGAGAACATCCCAGGTCGTCCCTACTGCCTCTGATCTGGCGGACTCACTAAACACAAATGCTTTGTTTGTAAATTATGTCTGAGGGTTGGAGCGTGCCCCTGGCTATCCGTAAATTTAAAAAACAAGAAAATTGTGCCGTCTAGTTTGCTTAATATAAGGAATTTGAAATGATTTATACTTTTCCTTTCGATACTTAAGTATATTTTAGCAATTGCATTTACTTTTGATACTTAACTATATTTAAAACCAAATACTTTTAAACCTTTACTCAAGTAGGATTTTACTGGGTGACTTTAACTTTAGTCATTTTATATTAAGATATCTTTAGTTTTACTCAAGTATGACAATTGGGTACTTTTTTCCACAACTGGATGTGTCTATTTTTGTATTTTGTATGATGTCCGTCCCCCCCCCCATTTCCCACATTGTATATTTTTTTCCTCGTTCAATACCCCGTCCAGTAGGTGGCGGTAATGCAGTATTTACATTGGATGCCAACTGCTTTTAAACCCCACCGAAGAAGGAGAGTGAGCTCGCAATTTGACGTTCAGACTGCTCAGACCTGTCCAAAAATAGATCAGGTTTATAGCCATTAGGCTACCTAGTGATGTGAAACCGAGGCTTTCTGAAGCCTTTGGGGCTTTCACCAAATTGTGCCAAAACGGTTCATTACGCAGAGCTTTAAACACAATGGACATTAGTGACATCTGCTGGTCAGCAATGAAAAGCAGCGGTTGATGTTCGTATAGAATTGTTTTCAACAAAAATCTATAGCCTATCAGTTACCGTACAGGTTCGCACCTTCCATTGTGCTCCCCCTTTTTTTTTGCTGTGAATCCCTTCTTTTTTGTTGTCAAAAACGTATGGCATTTATGTAGGATGCTTAAGGCAGACGTTTATACTTTACTAAATAAAACGAATTGTTTGAACAACAATGTGCTGAAAGTGTATTTTCACATTAAACGAGTTTTCAAATTAATATGCCTTAATCTTAATTCAACCCCATTCCCTGGTTGTAGTCCCTGAAACCCCAACACCACTGGGCTACCATTCAGCTGACCCAATGAAAGAATCCTAACTAAATTATTAAGTGTCCAGTAGAGGTCGGTGTATGAAAGCAAAGCACCGGAACCACGGCGAAATCGATGAGATCTCGCGTTTGAAGAAAAAAACACGTGATCAAACTGAGTTTTGGATGTATTTGATCAGGTGATAATGTAACTTTGAAACGAGCATCAGTACTGTACATTGTGTCGGATCAGTAGTGATTTGAAAACTTAATCGGAGGTCTGGTACCAATCGTCCCATCAATAAATATACCACAATCACTGCTGGATGTTTCGTTGTAACGTGATTCAAGGCTTGCGTATTTGGAAGAGGTAACTACAAAAATTTTGAAATGTGCAAGCTACACAGGAACTCACAAAGCATTAGCTAGCTGACTGACTACTAGTAGCTAGCCTTGTCGAACACACATAGTTTTGTAGGTAACGTTAGTTATGAAATAAATATTTGGTATAGGTACGCGAAGCTAACTGTTAGCCAGTGCATAGTTGGATAGCTAGCTACCGGCTATTACCACGTGCTACTGCTATATAATTGAAATTGTGTGTGGTTACGAATTTTCTAAGTGCGGCAAGGTATACTGCTAAAACTGGGGCGGCTCCTACCTTAGTTTACTGGAAAGTTTAATCGAACTAACCTGGCTTTGGCTCCCACTGGATAGATAGATGGCAACTACTGTAACAGACATGCTAACTAGACTAGCTGTCTAGTTAGTTTTGCTTACAATGTATTTAGTTGCAAGCTAGGAAGGATGCTCGAAATGTGTCACTTGACGACTTGAGACGTAACCTGTGTGTAAATCTAACTATGCAACTACAACTATTTCTTAATGCTAATAATACCATGCATTTTTGTTAACATCTAGCTGCAAATTCTCAGCTGTGAGCGTTGTGTTGAAAAGGAAGCCGCAAGCATCAAGACTGTTGTTCACCATGGTGGACTCTCAGTATTACCTCCCCAATGACATTGGGATCTCTGCGCTGGACTGTACTGAAGCGTTTCGCCTGCTGTCCCCTAGAGAACAGCTCTATGCGCACTACCTCTCCAGGTCTGCCTGGTACGGAGGACTGGCTGTGCTGCTGCAGACCTCGCCCGAGTCTGCCTCCATCTTCGTTCTCTTACAGAGGCTGTTCCGCAAGCAGCCACCAGCACAGCTGGGGAATGTGGCTACTGCAGCTGGACTCAGTCCTGAGGAGTACCAGGTAATGCACCTACCTACAGAGCCTGGAGAAAGAACGAGTCAAACAATGTATACGCCGTAGAATTAGAATGCATAACCACACACAGATGGTACAGGCTCAGCGACTTATCAGGTGACCGAGCACAAAGTGCACAGTGAGCCTGTTGTAATAACATGCATCTTCTGTGTCTCAGCCTGACTCTAGATAATAATAGCTATTGTTTTTTTGGCAGGCCTTTCTTGTTTATGCTGCTGGTCTCTATGCCAACATGGGAAACTACAAGTCATTTGGAGACACCAAGTTCATTCCTAACCTACCCAAGGTAAATAATCCTCACTTTTTTATATCTGAATTATAAAAGCCTTGACAGAATGGTTATGTCCTCTAATAACCACACGTTGCGGCGTAGGAGACCCTGAAGGCCCTTGTGTGGCAGAGCCAGGCCTTCCAGGACAGCCCCAGTGAGATGGAGGCCCTGTGGGACAGCTGCTCCACCCTCCTCTTCTCCCTTGAGGACAAACAGAAACAGCTGGGCTTGGGGGACAAGGTAAGACTTCCTGGTGCCAAACACTCACCTCACTTATGCTTTATGTGGTGTTGGGTCCTCTTAAATAAATCCTATGTACTGTCGGTGTTGATAATGATGGCGCTTTATTTCTTGTCCGCAGGGAATCACCACATACTTCTCAGGGAACTGTTGTTTGGAGGACGCCGAGTTGGCTCAGAAATTCTTGGATTCAAAGGTGTGTGTTCGTGTATTTAAGTTTGTTGTCTTATGTCTGTGTTTCGAATTGCAGGATTTAAAGAGTTGTCTCCCTTACAGAACCTGAGTGCCTACAACACGCGACTGTTCAAGGTAAAATCCGAAGGGAAGACCTGCTACGAGGTGCGCCTTGCGTCTGCTGTGCAGAAGGGTGAGAGTGCCTTTTTCCTTTTTAAAAGCTGTGCTAATAAAGACACGCTATAAATGACGTCAGAGCTCAAGCTCTGAGCTTCACAGCTCTGTATGTGTTTTGACTGACAGTCGTTCTGAACATAAGCACCCTCCAAACAGCATGTGACATGCACTTCACATTTCCATATCGTGAAACTCATCACTACGTTTAATGTACAGTTACAAGATGACATGGTTTCATACCCTGGGTTGTCCTGAACACAATGAGCCCGTTTGTCTGTTGCGATGAATATTCACCACGGAACACGCACCTGACCGCACGCTTGACTATTTTCCGTGCCCGCCAAAATTGCCATCTGTTTCTCTGAATTTCCCCGTGAAAGCTTAACACTGTAAGATGGTATTTTATAACTTCGCTAGTCCTGTTGGCAATAGAACAAGCGTTCAAATGATGCCCACCTGACCCAGATGTCGATTTTGTAGGGAGCCGTTTTTGTATTGCGTAAACACCAACAGTAATTATGTGATGGCGGAGATGCAGGGTTGTGTTCCAAACAAAACAACTACAAGTGTTCTTGCTCTAGTTCCTCAACGGCACAGCTAGGAGAGCTCAAAAAAAGCACATTATATTTAAAGACTCATAAGTGCATTGAAGTTACACCTTGGAGAGGTGTATATGTGTGGCCCTTGGAGACACCAGTTTGTCCTCACACTCAAACCCTTGTCATTTTTGTAGTTGTCTTATGTTGCACCAACCCCACATTTTCCAGGAATATTCTTATCTTACTGAATGTATCCCAGAGTATTTCTGGATTTCGTTGTCAACAAATGCAGCGAGAAGTACAGTACATGTAAAATACACATTAAATCAAGTGCAATGTTTGGATTCAGTCTTGATAGGTGAACTGTTTTCCTCAACTTTGGTCTCATCGTGTTCTGATCATCTCAACTGTTCCCTTTTTTTAATCGCTACCATGTTTACACAGTTCATACGTCTTCTGTAAGAAACATTTCAATTTAGCCCTATCCATAAAGGCCAATTCCTACAAGTGTAAAGGGTTGATGTCAGTAATGAATCCTCTTTATTAAAAAAAATTCTCTGTCATTGCTCTAGACTGTGCAGTGGAGGGGGAGACCAGGTGTGGCAGATATGACTTTGAGGACTGTGTCTTCACGGTTTCCAGGGGAGACTATGATCACCTCATGAAGAAAGTGAGTGAAAATCTGGAGAAAGCCAAGGTTAGTTCAAACGGTACACTAATTCAAATGTATCCCTTATCAATTCAAGTACGTGACTCAAAACTGCTAATGTGTCTTTAACGTGTCAAGTTTGGTCCCATGCGAACCGTCTTCTCTTTAATGGAAGGACCACGCGGCCAATGAGAACCAGAGACGAATGCTGGAGGAATATTCGCGGAGTTTCACCTTTGGGTCCGTGGAGGCGCACAAGGAAGGCTCTCGTTTCTGGATTAAAGATAAGGGGCCCATTGTGGAGAGGTGAGAGAGCGCTGCCTTCCAGATTTGGCCTTCCGGTCTGTGGATCAAAGAAGCAATCCCTTCCCCTGTCATTTTTTCCTTCAACTTGATGTTAGTCTTTTCCTTTCTCTCCTAGTTATATTGGATTTATCGAGAGCTACAGGGATCCCTTTGGTTCCAGGGGAGAGTTTGAAGGTACAAATTTAAGAGGCAACGCACCCGCTATTATCATTACGTGTGTTTGAATACTCTTTTGTGATCGCGTCGGGGTTTGTCTCCTCTTTCCTCAGGTTTTGTTGCCGTGGTGAACAAGGCAATGAGCGAACGCTTTGCTAAGCTGGTGAGCTCAGCCGAAGTGCTTCTGCCAGAGCTGCCATGGCCAAAAGACTTTGAGAAGGACCGTTTCCTCCTGCCTGACTTCACCTCCCTGGACGTGCTGACGTTCGCTGGCAGCGGCATTCCAGCTGGCATTAATATTCCCAACTGTGAGTGTCACGTCCGAAACCGACTCTTTATTCAGTTAATATTGACATGACCGATCCACACGGCATCTTGTTCGGGTCTCGAAAGGATCTCTAATGACTTTGGCTTAATGTCGGTCGATTCCATGTGAAAAGGACCCATGAGCACCAATATGTGAAGTTTATAGGAGCATGTCATATTGGGTGTCAAATGAAAGTCGAGTGTGTTTTTGGATACATTTTTCAGCCGTTTTCCATCTTAAAACTTAAACAATGGCTTTGATTTGTGATCAAACGGATGAAAAAGGGGCCAAAGAAAACATCCACCAGAGAAAGTCTTCAAAGTTATTGCAAATACATCAAACCACAATGTTGAAGTAAAGACCCCTGCCAACTAATATTAACACTTACGTTTAGTTTGAGAAATGATTTGCCTCCGTTACCAAAAACCCACATCTTTAAGATATTTTCTCATTTCTGAATGAAAGTTCACAAAGTAACAAGTAAAGGTAGACCTACCAATTTAGTGGTTTTACTAATATATTATTGTTTATGAATTTAGTGATTCAAACTCGTAATTCTGTTACCGAATCGGAAACAGATTTACTGCATCTGAATTGGCTAGTGAGAAATCATAGTCACAAACCACAGTTGGGTCACCTGCTACTGTCCTCCCTCCACTTGCAGACTGTTATGTTCAGCTGAATATTTTCTTTCTGTCACGTGGTCAAAGCAAGAGTGAAAACCATCTGGACAACGGCTCTCTCTTTCTCTCTCTCCAGTTATTGTTACAGTACCTCTCCCGGCTCTTACTGACATCTACCCATGAGCCCCCTCTCGCTCCGTTTACTTTAACCAGCATACATGGACGTTGAAAAGTTGTTGAAATTTGGTCAGTCCGCCCTGGCCTTGATTTCACTACGTCCACAGACATACATTTTATGCCCAAACATAGACATCTGAGATCGATTCAGATTTGATCACCAATCAAAGACGTCTGTTTCACAACTTTGGACAGCACAGCGAAACAGAGTACTGTAAAGAAAAGTAGAGTACAATATAACGTACTGAACTTTACTGTACCGTGATGTCCAGACTTCTGAAGTATAGACCTCTATGATTGGTTCAGATTGGGTCCGGACCAACTAAGTTTGGTCTTGTTTGGGGCGGAGCTCATTAGAATAATAGCCAGTGTGTAGAATAATCCCCATATATGTAAAGGATGACATTGCGTATTTCTACCTTTTTTCTTTCTGTACATATGTGTAGAATAATCCCCATATGTGTAAAGGATGACATTGCGTATTTCTACCTTTTTTCTTTCTGTACATATTCAGGATACATCACCATAAAGAGAATAACATTTATATCTATAATTATGCATTTCTGTATAGTACAGATCAGTGACCCATAATGTAATTCCGTTACCGTAATTCTGTTACTGGGTGTAAATTCACTTCACTTACTGTAGTTCGATAACCAAAATATATATTTTTGTTTTAACTCGAGGTATCATATAGCTGACACCCCATTCTTTCTGCAGACATCTTGGGATCTTAATTCAGAGTAGATATTAAACCGTTTTTGGAAAACGTGGTCGTGTAAAAACTGAGGGAGATTTTACCGTCATTCTGTTACCAAACTTTGCATCTGCACATTTCTTCCAGTGAATGTGTTTCTGGAAAATAAGAAAGAATTGTGTACATCTTTCAAATAAGTCCTAGTGCATAGTTTTATGGTTTGTTAAGCGTTGATATCAATATTTTGGGGGTGGCATTTTAAAGTGAGAAATCTGATTCCCAGCGTAATTCCATTACCATGGAATATCCCTGTTATCTCTGTGTGTGTGTTTGTCTAGATGACGATATCAGACAGTCGGAGGGCTTTAAGAATGTCTCCCTGGGTAATGTTCTGGCTGTGGCCTACGCTACCCAGAAGGACAAGCTCACCTTTCTGGATGAAGATGACAAGGTAATCAACTTTCTAACTATGACCTCCGTGCCATACCAAATAACCACAAAGACTGAAAGGGTACAATTATGCCCATCAGATTTTTGTTTCCTTCAATGGTCTCTGTCTGTTTCTTTCAGGATGTGTACATTAAGTGGAAGGGGCCCTCCTTCGAGGTGCAGGTGGGCCTCCATGAGCTGCTGGGCCATGGCAGTGGAAAGCTCTTTGTCCAGGTAAGAGAGCCATCTCCGTTCATGTTCATGTCCTGTATGGTCAGTCCTCGCATCTATAGCCCTGTCTATGAATTTGAGTGTTTACATTTCTCCAGCTCAATCGCCCAGCTGTTTACCACAACAGTGGCGGGGCGCCACCATTTAATTGTTTGAACTGATTGCCCCTTTAGTGTCTAATATGTCTGGTTTAAAATCCATTGTATTTACTGTTATGTAGTCTCTGAACGGGGGATGCACAGTGCTTTGTGACTGATTTAGTGTTTTATTATGTGTTGTCATGTGTACAGGATGAGAAGGGAACTTTCAACTTTGAGCAAGATAATGTTCGCAATCCTGAGACTGGAGAAAAGGTGAGTCTATATACCTCAGTCATTTGGGATCATACTTTTATTTATTTCTGTATATTTTCTTTATTCTTTGCTTTGGACTCGAGAGAGAATGATTTTGAGAGAGCGTAATGTATTGTTGTGGTTAAGTAAACTATATGTTTTAAGACTGATGATCGTGACCAATATTAACATTTCTGGTTGCCGATGAAGGGGTTTAAGTGAGTATTGGTGTAAACGATGGTTTCTGTGCTTTAGATCACCACCTGGTACAAAGGCAACGAAACATGGGACAGCAAATTCTCCACCATTTCTTGCTCCTATGAAGAGTGCAGGGCCGAGTGTGTGGGGCTCTACCTCTGTCTCAACAAACACGTGCTCAGGTCTGTTTATCCGTGCTCTGGTCTGTTTATCCGTGCTCTGGTCTGTTTATCCGTGCTCTGGTCTGTTTATCCTTGCTCTGGTCTGGTCTGTTTAGCCGTGCTCCGGTCTGCTTATCCATACTCTGTAATCACAAAACCTACATTTAATATAATATAAAATATAATCCTACATTTAATATAAGTGATCTTATGCGGGTCAGGACGCTATAACGAGGATGTTGTCCCTGGGTTTGCAGTATCTTTGGCCATGAGGGCGAGGATGCAGAGGAGGTGGTGTACGTCAACTGGCTCAACATGGTGCGAGCTGGCCTGCTGGGACTAGAGTTCTACACCTCCGAGAGCAAAAGCTGGAGACAGGTCAGCTACACTAAAGTTCAATAATTTATGAAGTACATCAGCCTCACTTGATCATGCTAGCTTTCTGACTCTCTATAGCTCATTGAATATCTTCCCCGCTGCCTGTGTGTGTGTGTCTATCCCGCTGTGTGTTTAACTAAACCTCCTGTTCTCTGTCTCAGGCCCACATGCAAGCTCGCTTTGTGATCCTGCGGGTGCTCCTGGAGGCTGGCGAGGGGCTGGTGACCCTGAAGGAGAGCACAGGAAAGGATGGGAGCCCAGATGCCCTCATAACGCTGGACCGCAGCAAGATCCACACCGTGGGCAAGGGTGCCATCGAGAGGTTCCTATGCAAACTACAGGTACAGCTGTAGAAGGCTTGGAAATGTCTTGATCGTGGCTGGGATTACCGGGATAAATGATCAGCCGCCAATATTCACAATAAAAGTCAAACCAAGTTTCCTATTTGACCCATTATTGTCTTTGTCCCTGCAGGTCATCAAGTCCACAGCCGATGTGGAGGGAGGCAGAGCGCTGTATGAGGGCTACTCGGCCGTGTCCGACGGTGGTTCTCACAACTTCCTGTGCCTGCGGGAGACGGTTCTCCAGCGCAAAGAGGCTCGCAAGATGTTTGTTCAGGCCAACACAAGGGTCAAAGGTTAGTCTTCCCTGTCTTAATGCCAAGAGGGTTATCCACATTTACATGGCACAGCTCTTCATGTTTAACATCGTCCTACTAAGTGGTCAACCTTAATGGAAAGATGGTGTATCACCCCAAAACCGTTCTACTGGCACACGTGTCCTTGGAATTCAAAGACTTGTTGCGTGTTTGTCTGACGCAGGTGACAGCGTGGAGCTAGTGGAATACGAGGGCAGCGCGGCTGGACTGATCTGCTCCTTCACGGAACGGTTTGCCGACGACGCCGAGGAGGTGGAGGCCCACCTGCTAGAGCTGAACAAGAGGGATGCCCCCTGCTGGTTCTGAGTGAACGGTGCAGATACACAGTCAGAGCAGCGTTAAGACCCAGACATGCTGCCGTCATGCCCACGCCTGCTCCTGACTGAGACACGCCTGGCCCGGCCTGCGTGGACCTGTCATAGGAATTGATCTTTCAATGCACTGTCAAAATGAATTTCACAAATCAGTCGTGTGTGGAATGCCGCAGGTGGTTATGGCTGTGATTTGTGAGCCTGGCGACATTCTTCACCCTCAGAGGCACAGTATGAAACTACATTAAGCTCCTATCGTTATGCAGTTCTTCATTCCCCCCCTGACAATATCAGGAAGGATAGGAACAGTGTAAGCAATGTCATGCAAATTTGACAGCTGAAGGAACTCAAAGTGCCTAGTGGTAGGAGCTTGGAGTCAGTTTGAAACAAGGCCAGGGTGTAGAAAAGAAAATGGACTCAAGGGGACCATACACGGTTCACCATCAACTAATCTGTCAATCAAATCTAAACCACTATAACCTTTTTATGTCGACACATTTCAATTTGCTGTTTGTCTTAGAAAATTGACACTTTTTCTTTTGAAAGAAGTCCCTCCAATAATACTAATCATTGGATAAGTTCTTTGTCCCTTGTGTCCAGGGCACTTGAAGCACTACTGTGACATGGTCAAAAGCAATGCATTTGTGAAAGGGTAGACGGTACTGCAAATTCTCTTGGTGAGGTTGGTAAGAAACACCCTACACAAAAAATAAATTTGATTTTTTTTTCTTTTAATACCAATGTCTGTTCAGTTTTTCTCATGCATTATTAAAGGTATCTCAGGGAACTTGTTTAATGAGCTGCATGAACTGATACACATTGAAATAAGGGCAACGCGGAGTGCCTGGACACAGCCCTTAGCCATGGTAGATTGGTCATATATCACAAACCCCCAAGGTGCTTTATTGCTATTATAAACTGTTTACCAATGTAATTAGAGTAGTAAAAATGTATGACTGTTTTGTCATACACGTGGTATACGGTCTGATATACCACGACTGTCAGCCAATCAGCAGTCGGGGCTCGAGCCAACCAGTTTAAACATTTTCTCCAAGTGTAAATTATAAACGGAGTGTCTAAGGTACTTTGCAATATCCATCCAGACAAATGTTCATTTAACATATTTTAAGAGTAAATCACAAAGCAAGTCATTCTTGCAGTTGAGTGGGGTTTAAGAAAACTGTTTCATTAACGTGTGGGTACTCAATGTGATTCCACAAGGTCCACAGCCGCCTCTCTTGTTAGTTTGCAAGTCTTGAGTCCATCCAGTTTGGCTTTCTGGTATATGAGGGGTGTTCCACTGCTGCCTTGGCCCTGTAGGTCCTGGATCTGGGCCTGGGCTGGGAGGGCTTGAATCTCCCCCTCATTCCGCCAGTACAGCTTGTACAGTTCTGGGTTGTCTACCCCAAATTTAGCAGCACAGAGCTGGGTCAGGGCCTCCCCACTAACTCCTGCCCTCCATTGCAGGGTTTTTAACCAGCTGCTTTCTCCATCTTGAAGCAGAACCTTGACACACCTCTGCAACACACAATTCAAAGAAAGTTTCCCATGAGAACAGTTCATATCAAAGCAGTCCTACTGGTCACTTTGGGATACAGGGATTTCCAACTGTCACATATAATTCCACATACCTTAGGTATGTGTTGATTTCTGTTTAGTGTTAGAGGTAGGTGTGTAATTCTATACAGTATTGGTGCTAATAAATAATTTGAGTCGTACCAGTTGCTGTTGTATGTTTTTCTGGCTCAAAGCCTGGCTGCTCCGGCGCTGGCTCCAGTCTTTCAGGGAGTCTCTGGCCCCCTGGGTCAGCCCGCTAGAGGGCATTTCTTCAGGCGGGCTCTGGATCAGGCACAGGCTGGCATACACACTGGTCAGGTAGTACCCACCTAGTACAAACATTGCAACACTGGATTATGATAGCTATTTGGCATCATATACTATTTGAAATATTTCCCATTTAAAGCATAAATACTTGTGTATGTATAGTACCAGTCAAAAGTTTGGACACACCTACCTACTCATTCAAATGTTTTTCTTTATTTTTACTATTTTTTACATTGTAGAATAATACTGAAGACATCACAACTATGAATTGTCACATAAGGAATCATGTAGAAACCAAAAAAAGTGTTAAACAAATCAAAATATATTTTAGATTCTTCAAATTAGCCACCCTTTGCCTTGATAACAGCTTTGCACACTTGGCATTCTCTCAATCAGCTTCACCTTGAATGCTTTTCCAAGTATTGAAGGAGTTCCCACATATGCACATATGAGCACAAACTATTACAATTGGGTTGAGGTCGGGTGATTGTGGAGGCCAGGTCATCTGATGCAGCACTCCATCAATCTCCTTGGTCAAATAGCCCTTTCACAGCCTGGAGATGTGTTGGGTCATAGTCCTGTTGAAAAACAAATGATAGTCCCACTAAGAGCAAACCAGATGAGATGTATCACTGCAAAATGCTGTGGTAGCCATGCCGGTTTAAGTGTGCTTTGAATTGTAAATAAATCCCAGACAGTGTCACCAGCAAAGCACCCCCACACCACCACCTCCATGCTTCAGGGTGGGAACCACACATGCGGAGATCATCCGTTCACCTACTCTGTGTCTCACAAAGACACGACGGTTGGAACCAAAAATCTCAAATTTGGACTCATCAGGCCAAAGGACAGATTTCCACAGGTCTAATGTCCATTGCTTGTGTTTCTTGGCCCAAGCAAGTCTCTTATTATTGGTGTCCTTTAGTAGTGGTTATTTGCAGTAAATGGACCATGAAGGCATGATTCACGCAGTCTCCTCTGAACAGTTGATGTTGAGATGTGTCTGTTACTTGAACTCTGTGAAGCATTTATTTGGGCTGCAGTTTCTGAGGCTGGTAACTCTAATGAACTTATCCTCTGCAGCAGAGGTAACTCTGGGTCTTCTTTTCTTGTGGTGGTCCTCATGAGAGCCAGTTTCATCATAGTACTTGAAGAAACTTTCAAAGTTCTTGAAATTTTCTGAATTGACTGACCATGTCTTAAAGTCATGACGGAATGTCATTTCTCTTCGCTTATTTGAGCTGTTCTTGCCATAATATGGACTTGGTCTTTTACCAAATAGGGCTATTTTCTGTATACCACAACACAACTGTTTGGCTCAAACACATTAAGAAGGAAAGAAATTCCACAAATTAACAAGGCACACCTGTTAATTGAAATGTATTCCAGGTGACTACCTCATGAAGCTGGTTGAGAGAATGCCAAGAGTGTGCAAAGCTGTCATCAAGGCAAAGGGTGGCTACTTTGAAGAATCTCAAATATAAAATATATTTTTATTTGTTAAACTTTTTATTTTGGTTCCTACATGTGGTTAGAGTGTTGGGCCAGTAACCGAAAGGTTGCTGTATTGAATCCCTGAGCTGACAAGGTAAAAATCTGTCGTTCTGCCCCTGAGCAAGGCAGTTAACCCACTATTCCCCGGGCGCCGAAGACGTGGATGTCGATTATGGCAGCCCCCCGCACCTCTCTGGGTTGGGTTAAATGCGGAAGACACATTTCAGTTGAATGCATTAAGTTGTACAACTGACTACGTATCCCCCTTTTCCCTGATTCCATATGTGTTATTTCATAGTTTTGATGTCTTCACTATTATTCTACAATGTAGAAAATAGTAAAAAAATTAAGAAAAACCCTGGAATTAGTAGGTGTGTCCAAACTTTTGACTGGTACTGTAGTTGGGGTTAACGGTTTGATCGTTTTCTGTCAGCCTTACCCTCCCCTGTCAGCCATGATGACTCCAGCAGCTCCATCATGTACTCCACCTCCACAGACAGCTCTGGCATGTTACACTGTACAATGACATAGGACAGGGCTGGTAGGAAGTCATCTGCACCGAATTCCTTGCCTGCTCATGGAGACAAGACAACTTTACCATGGATGGAAGGGATAGCAGCTGTTGGTTCTGTAAGGTTTATTTCTTTGCCATGTTCTCTCATAAAAAAGCCCTCACCTGAATTGTCCGTCATGGCTTTATAGATGAGCTTGCAGACCTGCAGGAGCAGCACAACCTTGTCAATGGGCGAGTAAGCCCGCCTCATGAGAGCTAACTTCTGCCGCACCTTCTCCACACCGGCAGCATCCGGCACTCCCACCCGCACTCCAAAACACTCCAACGGGGTCTTTCCCCTGGCCACAGCCAGGCTCTCTGCCATGCTCTGGGTGGAACCGTCTCGCTCATGCAGAGTTTGTAGTGTCCTGTCTATCTGTCCCTTCAGAGGTTTCAGCACACAGCGGAACATGGCTTTCTCCAGCACCAGGTCTGCACACAAACACACATTCATGAGGTCACATGTCATTATCTGTAGAGGGAAACATGGCAGCAATAGTTGTATTTAAAATTACTGAGCATATTTTGACTGTTTATTTTACTAATGCCTGCTGTTTGCATTGGGGATCAATGTTGCTGTACCTTTCTCATCATCAGGCACCATAGTCTCAATTGGGGGCTCTAGCTCCCCACAGTCCAGCAGGAAGGTCTTGGCCTGGGAGAGGAAGAAGCGGATGCCCTGCAGTAGCTCTACGCTAGATCTCTGGCATTGAGGCTTGATCGCCTCCCGCTGCTGCCTGAGGAAATCCTGCACCAGGACACCAAACGCAGTCCTCCTGTCACGGGACAGGTCCTCCACCAGCCTCGCCACGCGCTTCTCTGGCACAAAGAAGGACACAAAGACTGCACTCAGCTTGCGCAGGACTGAGACGGGCTGGCGTGGGGGCAAGGTGCATGGGGGTGAGGGGTTACTGGTGCCCCTGGTGAGGGGATTTCGCTCTGAGCTCTCCTCTGCCTCCTCCAGGCTGCTGAGGGAACTGCTGCTGTCCAGCTCACTCAGGGAGGGAGCATATCTCTGCTCCAGCAGGAGACCCACCTCCTCCTCACCTCCTTTTTCCTGGGCCAGTCCCTGCAGGAGACCTAAGGGCACATGGTAGTCCTCCTCTGCAGTGGGAGACAGTGTGGGTGGGACCCTGGTCTTCTGCGGAAGAACTGGAAGAACCAAGCATGGCTGCAAATAGTCTGAGTCCTCCTGGACGGGTGCTGTCCCTCCCTCACCCTCCACTCTGGCTTCCACTGCTCCACTGGCCCGCTGGACCTTCTTGCTCTTAATATTTTTCTTGGCCAGCAGAGGTGGGGGAGGGGGAGGGGCAACTGGTGGGGACAAAGGGCTAGAGTTCTCAGTCGAGACACGCACCTTGAGGCTGCGCTTGAACTGGTGGCGTTTTAGCAGTGCAGGATGGGATTGCGGGAAGAGTGGGTTGATGAAACAGAGAGCCCCTTGGCCTGCTGCCCCGCAGTTCAGCTCCCGGGGGCTGCGTGTTTGGATGGGGCAGAACTCCTGGAACAGGGTGGGGCTCTCCTGGGGCGTGGCACAGTCCTCAGGGGTGGGGCTAGGGGGCAGCGGTGCCGCCTCGACAGGTGGGGGCCCATTGCGTGGACCTCTGAAGTTCAGCTGGGAGCTCCAGAACTCTGAATGAAGAAGAAGCAAAACTGTGTCGGCATACTTCCTCAACGCTATCCTTGACGAGTTGTGTACGGTACACAATGTCAGCTAGCATTACAACGATTGCCAACATCTTGGTTGATCAGACCTCTGAGCCACTCTGCGGTACCTACCCACACCCATGTGTGAAATGGACTCCAGCTGTTTGTGGGATGAAGCCTTGACTATGGCCTCAGGGAGCTCCAGTGGGAAGGGCAACACATCCCTGAAATAGACAGCACATAAGTTTTATAGACAGGTCTAATTCTAGTAGGATATGATGTGGACCAATAATGAGAGATAATGCAGATCTAGATGGATAACACTGGTTGACATTAGTTGTCTAAATGTCCTAAACCCATTCTACAGTGAAGCCAAGAATCACTACTCGTTATTTAGCTTTACGTATCGGCCATCAAGGCCTTTGTCACAGCAGTGTGCGGGTTTCTTCTTTTTTTCTCATCTTATTCAACTGTTACCATACACCTGCAACAAAGAGAGCTCAGATGTGCGAGTGCCTTTTTGAACTTTGAACTGTGAAGCCAAGTAAAAGGCCCATACCGGCTAACACAGTAGAAGGCAATGAGCCGGAAGAGGTCAGGGAAACCGATAGCCGCTCTCTCCAAAGAGAAGGCTGTGAATGGAAGGGAGACGGAGAAGCAAGAAGAAGATCATTAGTTAAAAGCCCTCGTTATTCATATCAACAGGCTGTAGATACAACATCCCTGCCTTAGTCTTTCATCACTCACTGGAGTCCACTTCGCGGATGACAAATTGTTTGACAAAGGAGGGAACGCTGTCGTCTGCAAGCCTGACACACAGCACTTTCTTCTGCGAGGTGTTGGACTTGCGCACCAGAAAGGTCTACAGAGAGGCAGAGAGATACACACTCAGGTTGTGTTTTGTGCGTGCGCGTCAGTGCGGTGTGCGTTGTGCGTGCGTGTCTCACCCCAGGCGGCTCCCGCTGTAGGATGTGCAGAGCGGTGGCAGAGTTGATGGACAGCTGCAGCCAGACGGGGTGTGTGAGAAGCAGACGGTCCAGCACACTGATGTTCTTCAGGGAGCCACGCTGAGAACAAGCCCGCCTCTCTCCTACCAGCTCCCCGACCGGCTCAGGGAAATCATACACCGGGTCCTCCTGCATCTGGGGAACAGAGTGTACAGCTTGCACAAACAGGTACTGTATGGTATCTATGCACCATGCAGTTATGTGGTTAGGCTTTAAGGACAAGTTGCCACAATGATACTTCCCATTCTGCTCTTCATCATACCAATGCTTCGGAATCAGTGCTCTTCCTGTTCCCTTCTGGTACCACTAGCAGGCATCATGTCATGACGTGCCCTGTGTTCCGTGCTGACCACTACTTCTCCATAATTTTGGGAAACTCCCACACCCTATTCCTTCCTCTCACTGAGTAATCTGGAGGGTGTATGTCATCAGAGTAAGACTCACCACAATTGCGAGGGTGTTCTAACGTGTACATATCCTAAGGATCCTACCATCAACAGTGAACTTGCTAGGACTGAAGTATAATTTTGTGTTAGCTTGTTAAACCCTTTGAATATGAGAAGGTGCGGCTATATTTTAACAGAGGTGGTTTATATGCACAGGCTGTTATTATGGAAAATGACTGGATGTCTATTCCTCCAACTTCCCTCCAGGGATTGGCTGCTGCGGTATAAGACAGTCCTGAGCCCAACACAATATTTGAGAGAAAGGGTGGTGATGCTGGCTGCCCAAATTCCCGCTTGGCAAGTCTAGACATGGTGAGGTGGTAGAGATAGGCACTTAAAACACTCCAAACCTACTGAGTCATGTGTGAAAATGCAAATCTAACCTTGTAAACAACTGAGAGGTACAAGTCTAAAATGTAAGGCAATATCTTAAATTTGAATTCATAATAATGCAACAAAATGTCCAGAATGAATAGCCTATACCAGAGCCCACTTTTGAACCTCATGAGACTATTGTAATATTGACACTAAAACAACTGTGACCTGTCAGGACCTGAATATATCAGCAGAACAACATAAAGTTGTAATACCAAACAAGCATTTTATAATTGGTTTATTACTGGAGGTATACCGTTTTTTATGTTGGGGAACCACTGGTGAAAAATATAGGCATAATTAACCGTTGACTATATTGTAATAACAGACCATGAAATCAAAGGTTATTTCAGTAAATAGAACATTTTGATTTTGTATATTTTTTAAATTATAATAATAAAATTACACCATCATATTTGTGGACATGGTATTGGCCTCCAACGTACTCCACACGTTTTATATTTACTGACACGTTCTGTAACTCTGTAAGAGGTAACTCTGTAAAACTCTGCAACTTCTGTGATATGTACTCTTTTTACATACCTTCAGTTAATCGGTGCCAAGTCTCGTGACTTCAGTAATCAAACAAAGATTCAACTGTTTCTTATTTTACACATTAAAATAAATGGCGAATTGACAAAATGTACCTTAATCTTCCGATCCCCTGTCGTGTGAGAGATTATGCTGAATAGCCTACTGTAAATTCCACTTGATCCCTGAATGTCCAAATGCCACAGAAACGTCTAAAGTATAGAAAACTGTAATAGACCGAGATCTATTGACATGCCATGTTGGCGCTGTCTGGACCGTCCAGGCAGAGATCTCTCTGTGTAGCTGTGATTCAGAAGTTCCTCGCATTCCTCTGATCTGTCTTCCTTATATTTTCCATTCACACTTTGGAGAGAAACAAACCTGGCTGAGACCAAGGCTAAATACGCATGCGCCCGTCACCACCTTGTGAAACATCTCCTAAATACAGTATTGTCAACGGGAAAATCGCCACTAAAACACAATTCAAATCTATTGTTTATTCTGTCCTTTGTGAAAGAGGGTTATATAATTAATCTGCATAAATGATTTCTAAACTTCTGAGTGGTCATAATCATCATTGTAAACAAATTATGCAGCAATCAGGAAACATGTAAATATTTTACAGAATAAATGTCTGTTTCATTTGGTACACACACTTTTGCAATGGAGACTTAGATAGACAGACATATTAAATGTAACAATAAGAAGTACCTAATGGTTGAAACACTAAGTGGTAGCCTATTTGTACACGCCACTCAAACAATTTGCTCATGTTCTGATGCTCACATTGTAGCAAAATATTGTAGCCAGCCTTGTGTAGCATTAAAATAACGAGTTCTGCTCTAGTCTGTTGTAGGAAATATCACACGTCACTCGCTCAAAGATCGGAACCGGATGTGGTCATTGAAAATATTGCACCGCGTTAGGTAAGATGGAAGCAAAGTGTGCTTAGCTATTTTTTGTTTGAGTTAAACTATTGTTATTTTTGTTGAACTCAGCAATTGTTATGAATACACAATGGGATGTTAAAAATGTACAGTATGCTCTAAATTGTTGCAAATATATGTAACTGCTTATGAAAACGCAACATAACGCAGATTGCTAGCTTAGCTAGCCAGCAAGCTAATTTAGCTAGCTACTGTTGCTAACTCTAATCCGCGCCGAATTGATCATTTTAGCTAGCGAGCCAAGATATGTCTGTGATCACACCTCGGCCAATTTATGTTTGTAATATACAGCAGTTTCGAGTGATTCAATGACCATCTCATGTTCCCCGAACTGGTGTTGCCAAGCATCTCCGAATTGATGCCACCTCGACTCGATAAGGGGGGAGGGAACTAACAGTAACTAGTTGGCTAACTTAGCTTTGCAAATGCTAGTTAGCAAGCTTTGCAAATGTTAGCTAATTAACTGAATCATTACCAGCAGGTTTGACCATGGACTAGTTTAACTTCATGCTTTAAATATATTGTTAATTACACGTCACGTTTTATTAAACTACTATATTCATTATTTGCCTATAGAGTACACGTCCCTTTTCAGTTCTGTCATTTAAAATATATATATATATTATTTACGATCACGGCCTACACCGGCCAAACCCTGGGCCAATTGTGCGCTGCCCTACGGGACTCCCAATCACGGCCGGTTGTGATACAGCCTGGATTCGAACCAGGGTGTCTGTAGTGACGCCTCAAGCACTGAGATGCAGTGCTTTAGACCGCTGTGCCACCAGCTGAAAGATAAACTAACTTAGCTAGGTCAGTGACACCCTCCTGTTCTTTCCCCAGGTGTGCCCAGCCATGGAGTCGACAGATAAGAACAATGCTATAAAGCTCTTTGTGGGGAACCTGGCGTTGGACACCTCTCAGGAGGACCTGACACAGCTCTTTGGACCATACGGACAGGTGGTCACCTGTAGTTTACTCAGGCAGTTTGCCTTCATCCACCTCCAGGGAGATGGTGCTGCTGATCGAGCCATAAGAGAACTGAATGGACGGGAGTTCCGTGGCCGCAACCTAGTGGTTGAAGAGTCCCGCGGACGGCCCCTGAACTCCACCAAGGTGTTTGTTGGGAACCTTAGTGCCATGTGTTCTGCTGAGGACCTACAGGAGCTCTTTCAGACCTTTGGGAAAGTTCTGGAGTGTGATAAGGTCAAAGGTGAGCCATGTCGTTTCCCCACGCCTTTTCATGCATTTACTTTGTGTACATACAGTAAAACTTCAATTTAGTAAATAGACTAAATGTTCTTGTTTGTAACTTGGTCTCAATCCACTTGTMAAAATGTTTTTTGTGTGTTTWTTTTGTTACTTTTACCCCTTATTATCCCCAATTTTGTGGTTTCCAATTGGTAGTTAGTCTTCTCTTTGCTGCAACTCCYGTACGGACTTGGTAGGGGCGAAGGTTGAGAGCCTTGCGTCCTCCGAAACACAACCCAACCAAGCCTCACTGCTTCTTGACACAGTGCACACTTAACCCGGAAGCCAGCCGCACCAAAGTGTCGGAGGAAACACCGTGCACCTGGTGACTGTGTCAGCGTGCACTGCGCCCGGCCCGCCACAGCAGTCGCTAGTGCGCGATGGTACAAGGACAACCCTGCTGGCCAAACCCTCCCCTAACCCGGGACGACGCTGGGCCAATAGTGCGCCGCCCCATGGGTCTCCCGGTCGCGGCCGGCTGCGACAGAGCCTGGACTCAAACCCAGAATCTCTAGTGTCACAGCTAGCACTGTGATGCAGTGCCTTAGACCAATGCGCCACTCTGGAGGCCCGTCGGAAGAGTTTCAAGCGAATAATCTAATATTCGCAYAAAAAAATATGCCCATTTTCCTGGCAGAGCTGTTTCCGTCAGACTGGCTTGTTGCGGATAAAAAGCTGCGCGTATTGACTGCACATAAAAAGCACTGCCGTATAACTTAATTTGCCAAATACAAAAAAACGAAGTTCTATGTGCCGCCAGCCGATTTTTAACTCTGGCGGTTTTGCGATAATCAACAAATTTGCCCACTGGTCTTGGCACGTGCTCTCACGGGAAAAGTTCAGAGTGTACATGATGAGATTATGGACAAGAGCAGGATCATTTTTATTGGTCAATTTGTCAAGAGTATCTCGACGTAATTGGCAGCCAAGCGCCGATCGTCATATCGCCATCATTCAAATGAAGACCCTGGATATTTAATGGGAATAAGCCTCAAGCTCATCACTGTGCACTTTCACCACGCTGTGAAGTTCATCACTTATTTCATCTGTAGCCTAATGAACTGCATGCTTTTTCACCTCGTAGTAGGAGGGCCACGCAACATAGCATCGCGTGACTGGAAGTTTACTTCGATATGATGGTTATTATACAAACAATTGGTAAAGAAAAAATATATATATATCCACCAACGTTTGTCTCACGCGTTATATTTTAGCCCCCCCCCCCCCCCAAAAAAATAATTTGTCGCATGTATTTTGTTTTATAAACATTTAGGAAAGTGTACAGACAATTTAGGTGGCAGGTAGCCTAGTGGTTGTGCCAGTAACCGAAAGGTTGCTGGATCGAATCCCCGAGCTGACAAGGTAAAAATCCGTCGTTCTGCCCCTGAACAATGCAGTTAACCCACTGTTCCCCAGTAGGCCGTCATTGTAAATAAGAATTTGTTCTTAACTGACTTGCCTAGTTGAACCTTTATTTAAAAGAAATACATTTTTTTTAGCTGTTTCTGTCAGGCCTATCGGGAGTTTATTCTAATTTGTTAAAATGTATCCTACAGATACTTTCMTCTCATAAAAATAGTTGAATGGAAACAGTTTGGTGGTTAAATTCATTAGCTCGCTGTGTTGTCCTCCTGTGCTTGTTTACAGCGAGGCTCTCTTCCTCGGCGGGCTATGCCTTTGTGCACATGGAGCGGAAGGAGGATGCGCTGCAGGCTATCGAGGCCCTCCATGGTACCACCTTCAAAGGCCGACCGCTCTCTGTGGAGCTCTCCAATGTGCAGCCCAGTAAACCCACCACGACTACAGCCAAGGTCCCCATCATGAGTCACTATGCCACTGAAAGCCCCTCCATCAACCCTCATATGGAGCACCACCAGAGTCAGGCTGCTGTACTGGCTGCTGCCGTTGCTGCAGCTGCAGGTCTGCCTCTTCAGGTGCAGCAGAGCTTGCACAATTCTGTCTACAACACAACRAGCTTTGATCCCACCTACGCTGCGCTAAAGGGCATGACGGCAGCCAGCGCCACAGATGGTACTCCAGTGAGCCCTGCGGTGTACGGTGCGCTCGCCAGCCAGGTGTACGGCTCTGTAGCGGATCAGGTATATGACTCTATAGCCAACCAGGCCTCCGCCTATCAGAATTCAGCGACACCGGACGCAGCAGGTTACAGTAACCAGTACGACGGCGCAGCTGGGGAGGCATCGTCAGCCCAGGCAGCTGGAAACCCGGCCTACGGCGGGGCCTCTGCTTTCTACAACGGTAGCTCCGCCTATGGCTCCACGGGGGGTGCAGACCCCACTGCCCAGGCCATCTTTGAGGCAGCACGGGCCCGCTTCTTCCAGCAGGGCCAGCAGGTTCTAGCTGAGCAGCAGGCRGGGACTAAGTCAGGGGACAGGGACCGCAGCCCAGTGCGGCGCTCCGCCCCTCTGCTGCCTGACCCCGTGCCCCAGCCCTTTCCCCAGCCACGCCCCAAACGCCGTGCCCTCCTCCCAACGCCACCCGGCCGACCAGAGGACCCTGCGGCTGCTGACGGAGACCCCATTGCCAGGTACGTGATGCACYTCTGAGAAAAGCCTTGATATTTTGCACCTTTTTGAGGCAGTTTTGATATTTTGAATGCGTAAWTACAATGTTACTTTTCTCAACTTCAGATGCTATGCAGAGTACTATCAGCAGGTCCAGCAGTACCAACAGTACCAGCAGTACCAGCAACAGTACCAACAGTACCAGTATGGCTACCCACCACCAGCCCCGGCCCAGATGCCCCCCACGATGCCCACCCACCAGATGCCCGTGCAGGCCCCGCCCCCGACGGAGGCCCCGCCCCCAGGGCCTGCCACCTACGCCCCAGCTAGAGCGTATGAGCCACCTTCATCACACAAGGAGCCCCTCCTCCGCCGCCCTGACTACTCCCACCTCCACATGCCAGAGCCCCCTTACCGATAACCCTTTAGATTGCAGTGTGTGTGTGTGTGTGGGTTTTGAATGTTGTGTGTGAGAGAGTAGTTCTGGTCCGAATGTGCGTCACTGCAAAGTGCCCATTTATAAGTCCCCTGTTCTGCAGCTTTTCGTATCTGAACACATTTCTAACGAGTTAATTTKACTTTATTGTAGGCCTGGTCTTGATAAGAAAGCTGCCCCACAAAACAGTMATCTGTATTGGGAAGTCGTTATGGTAGTTTCTTCTTGATTGTGTTGCGTACTGGGTGCTCATTAACGACAAGTAATCCTTATTCATCCCCTACATTTTAGTTTAGCAAAATAAATTCTAAAATTTGCAAGAATATTCATCCATACCAGAGGAGTGCCTTGTTAAAAGCCTAGCTGGATTATTTAGTAAAATACATTTGTGTGTGTGTAGAAAGGAAGTGGCCAAATCAATCCATGCATTTTGTGAGCGGGCCCTTGCCTCTGTCCTCGAGGTGACTTTTAGCTCCTCCAAATTAACCATTAGTTCACGTGTATAGATGAGAACTTTAATTTTTCCATTGGCCAGATTCCATTTGTTTTATTTGTATTGTCTTCATCAAAGACTTAATATGAAAAGTCAATGTTCCAATAGGTTCCAGCGTAATGTAGATATTTGGGTAATAAAATGGTTATTGTGTTTAGCGCTTGTGTTTTTAAAAGATTTAAAGCAAGGGGCAAAGTAGCTTTACATAAGGTAATCTGGACATAAAGGACCGGTGTGAGTGCATGTATGTATGTGTGGGCATGTGTAAACCATCTAGGGGAACAATATAAGCGATTTTGATAAGTCACTTTTTCTAACAATCGCAGGAATATACACACACACACACACACACATATATACACACACACACACACACAGACCTCAGTCATCAGTCTTTCTCTCCATAAAGTGTGGTGCTGGGGCTTTGGGAGAGACACTCGGGCGATTTACTGCACCGAAAATGAAAAGAAAAATTGAAAAACTCACATTTTCCTTGCACACAGCCAGCCTCTGGGGAATGTAGTCCTTGCCCGTGTCTCACATGACCTTCTGTTAGATCTGATCAAACCTCTCAGATAGAAAGGCCAACAAAGCAGACCATTTTAGTATCTGACAGTCTAGCTTTAAACTCACATTTTCTTGGGGAACTAGTTTTTAATTTGCAGCCTGTGATACACGAATGCTTTCCTCTATTTGTATTATACCATGAATACTATCCTAGTGACTTTTAACTGGTTTGACCTCTTGGTCTAAACGTAAAATGGAGATCTGGCAGGTGCATGCAGAGGGCTTCCTTCAAGCATGCCTTTCAGGATCTGAGGGAATTCAACTGCCATTGTGGGCCTCACCTTCTTTTCTCCAAAGGACAAAGACGAGTGGGCTTTTCTCACACACAGTACATTGTGTGGTTTGACGGGACGAACTTTTGACGGTTTTATTTGTTTTCTGTTTGGTTGAAGTGAACTTCCTGTGCGATCGTGGTAGTCGTATTCTGTAAGCGTGTTTACTTCAATTGGACCATCGAATTCAGGAAGTGTCTCAAATGGAATGTGGAGCCATTAGGCTCCCCAGGTTTGAGCGAAAACATATTTGTTCCTATTATTCAGTACCTATTGAAACGTTACACTTCTCAAGCATAAGTAATGAGAGTGATTTGGTTGGAGAATAAAACAGCACCATGCGACCTGTAATTTTTCGAAATTAAAATGGGAAATGTTAGCCCCATCGGCTTAATTATTAGACATGCGATTAAACTTGCTGTAAAATCGTTTCCATGTTTTTTCAAAGGATTTACTAATTGTTTCAGCCTTGCACGTCTAAATAGAAACAGAAGGCGAGAAGTTGCTGCTCTTACATTCTTGATTATTTAATTTTATATGAACTGTGACGAGATCATTTTGAACCGGTCTCAATTGGGCTCCACCACTTCAGTCTTTATTACACCTACACTACATGACCTAAAGTATGTGGACACCTGCTCGTCGAACATCTCGTTCCAAATTTATGGGCATTTAAAATGGAGTTGGTCCCCGCTTTGCTCCTGTAACAGCCTTCACTCTTCTGGGAAGGCTTTCCACTAGATGTTGGAACATTTGCTGCAGGGACTTCCTTCCATTCAGCCACAAGCGCATTAGTGATGTTGGGCGATTAGGCCTGGCTTGCAGTCGGCATTCCAATTCATCCGAAAGGTGTTGAGGTCAGGGTTCTGTTCAGGCTAGTCAAGTTCTTCTACACCTATCTCGACTAAGCGTTTCTGTATGGACCTCGCTTTGTGCACGGGGTCATTGTCATGCTGAAGCAGGAAAGGGCCTTCCCTAAACTGTTGCCACAAAGTTGAAAGCACAGAATCATCTAGAATGTCATTGTTTGCTGTAGCGTTAAGATTTCCCTTCACTAGAACTAAGGGGCCTAGCCCGAACCATAAAAAATGGCACCAGACCATTATTCCTCCTCCACCAAAATGTACAGTAGGTACTATGCATTCGGGCAGGTAGCGTTCTCCTGGCATCCGCCAAACCCAGGTTCGCTTGTCGGACTGCCAGATGGTAAAGTGTGATTAATCTCTCCAGAGAACGTGTTTCCACTGCTCCAGAGTCCAATGGCGGCGAGCTTTACACCACTTCAGCCGACGCTTGGCATTGCGCATGGTATTCTTAGGCTTGTGTGCGGCCATGGAAAGCCATTTCTTGAAGCTCCCGACGAACAGATCTTGTGCTGAAGTTTGGAACTCGGTAGCGAGTGTTGCAATCGAGGGCAGACTATTTTTAATCGCTTCGCGCTTCAGCACTCGGCGGTTCTGTTGTGAGCTTGTGGTCCTACCACTTCATGGCATTGTTGTTCCTAGATGTTTCCACTTCACAATAACAGCACCCACAGTTGACCGGAGCAGCTCTAGCAGGGCAGAGATTTGACAAACTGATTTGTTGGAAAGGTGGCATCCTATGACGGTGCCACGTTGGAAGTCACTGAGCTCTTCAGTAAGGCCATTCTACTGCCTGTTTGTCTATGGAGATTTCATTGCTGTGTGCTCGATTTTATACATCTGTCAGAAACGGGTGTGGCTGAAATAGCCGAATCCAATCATTTGATTGGGTGTCCACATACTTTTGTATATATAGTGTACCTCAAAACAGACAACAAACCTCATGTCAACCGTGGGTGTTGGGAAGGCCTTCAACTGTCCTTCTGTCATCACATGAATATTTTTGTAGCCTTGTTCCTTCACAGTATTTGGATGTAGGAGTGGGCTGTAGACTACAGTTGCTTACGGATCGGTTTTGATTTCTGTTAGGAAAATATTGATTTGTTATATATCAATGTTTCTGGTTCCCATGCCAACATGCACATTCTATACTAGACCTGCTTATTGCACACATATTCCTTGATATGGCTTTTTTTGTGATGTTTAAACTGTAGTGCATGACCTTGTTACTTGTACTGCACTTCCAGCCATTTTCCCTTCTCGCTAATTATTACAGCTAAAATGGCTCCTGGGCCCCTGGATGCCATGTTGCGTGTGACGGGGAAGAGAATTAGAGTCGCGCAATGCCGTGGACGCAGTCCCCACAAAGGTAAAGCCCTCTGCCCCCCGACCACGCCTGCACTTCGACCATACACTTCCCTCATTGACCCCACTCCTGCACAACGAGGCACTCCATCTTATTATTTCTTTGAGATCTGGGATGCTGGAAGCCCAAGCCGCCCAGTTGACAGACGTAGGGGCCTGAATGTCTGGCCGTGTCCCCTCATTGGAGTCCTAGTATGGCTAATAAGGGTTAACTCCACCAGGCACTTACACAATGTAGCCTTTGYAGACCCACCTGATCTGGGTTGGATGTGCCTAGAAATCATCCAGCCTTTCCATGCCTCTTTCTGATGCCATTTTCCATAAGGGAATTAGATGACCCATCCACAGTAGTCAGGGGTTTTTTCTTATTTTCTTTCATTCTATTTATGTTTTTAAAGGAAGTAATCAGCCAAATTGAAATTAGCCACTATATATGTCATTCAATAAACATTGAAGTATTCCCTCCAGATTGAAATAACCTGTAGTCAAACAGATTTAGGAAACGTATCATATTGTAATTGAGGATGATCAGGTTGGGGTTTGCCGGAGTTGTTGCGCATGTTTGTGTTGTGGCATATTTTTCTGAGGTATTTCCAGTGAGAGGAGACGTGCGTTCACTCTCAAAACTGAGGTGTTCCAGCTGTGCTTTGAGCGGCTAAGGACGCAGTGGTACGCAAAAGGCCAGCTGAACGGAGGGAGGTAGGGCTATCGACAACTGTGTCCCACGCATGTTGGGTGAGTAACCAATGCACCACTGACCGGCTCAAATCCACCTAACCACCTATCCCCCCCCCCCTCAATCCGCAACACAACGCCCAACCCATAGCCAATACATCTACTGGCCTACAACACCATGGCCTAGAGAGAACAATCCACAGCTGCATTAGCTTAGAAGATATGGGTGCCGAGAGGACACCATTCAGTATTGTACCTCCCATGTCTAGTTACGCTGCGAAGTCAATTCTACACTTCCTAATCGCCCTGTTAAATTGTCTAATTGCAATTTGCGTACCTTGATTGGGAACCCATAATGTTATCTCGTGGTTGATTTTAAAGGGATACTTTGGGATTTTGGCAATGAAGCCCTTTTATCTAAGTCCCCAGAGTCAAATGACCTCATGGATACCGTTTTATGTCTCTGCATCCAGTATGTTTCTCGAGCCAATGCTAGCTAGCGTTGGCACAATGAACGTTTATGGTATCTACTAGCATGCTAGCAGTTACCATAGATTTCCAGTCAGCACGCCAATGCTAGTTAGCAATTGCACAAACACCAGTTAGCAACTTCCTTCAAACTGCACACAGAAGCCTAAAAACTGGTATCCACGCGTTCGTCTGACTGGGGAAGTAGATAAAGGGCTTCATTGACAAAATCCTGAAGTATGCCTTTATGATTTCATAGGCTGCGTTTACACAGGCAGTGCAATTCTGATCTTTTGCCACTAATTGGTCTTTTGACTGAGGTCTGACAATCGGACTACACTGTGTACAAAACATTAGAAACACCTGCTTTTTCCTTGAGACTGACCAGGTGAATCCAGGTGAAAGCTATGATCCCTTATTGATGTCACTTGTTAAATCCACTTCAGTCCGTGTAGAGGAAGGGGAGGAGACAGGTTAAATAAGGATTTTTAAGCCTTGACACTATTAAGACATGGATTGTATGTGTGCCATTCAGAGGGTGAATGGGCAAGACAAAAGTTTTAAGTGCCTTTGAACAGGGGTAGGGTAGTAGGTGCCAGGCGCAAGAACTGCCAGTGTGTCAAGAACTACAACGCTGCTGGGGTTTTCATGCTCAACAGTTTCCCGTGCGTATCAAGAGTGGTCCACCACCCAAAGGACATCCAACCAACTTGACACAACTGTGGGAAGCATTGGAGTCAACATGGGGCCCCATATCCCTGTGGAACGCTTTCGACACCTTGTAGAAGTCCGTGCCCCGGCGATTTGAGGCTGTTCTGAGGGCAAAAGAGGGTGCAACTCAATATTTGTAAGGTGTTCCTAAATTATTTTTGGTGCGCTCAGTGTATATTGGCCTACGGTACACCTTGCACAGTTTTGAATCAAAGTTCCCTCACTCATCTGTTACATTCAGGTTCTAAATCGCCACTAACCACATACTACTAAACAATTGTTCTCCACTTCCCCCCCTTCTCCATCTTTTGTGCATTGGAACTTCTGACAACACATTTTTACTAAGACTTGTTTGAGCTCATGTGGATTAAGACTGAAAAGGATATGTAAGATGAAGCTTTATTAGGAATCAGGGAAAATACGGTTCATCTGTAGATTAGGGTTATTTGTCCATTACAGAAAAGGAAATATACAGGTTGTTGATTGCAGAACCATTTATTTCAAATCTAAAAATGATAATCACCTGAAATGTTTTTTCATTTCCTTTCTGACATATTAGATCAATTAAGACACATTGTACCATGTTATTTGTAAGACTCAATAAATGTACATTTGAAACGACTAATTTGTTTTGGCTAGCCTACTTTTTGACGGGCATGGAGGGACATGTTTACGGAAAGGTTTTGCTTTGCAGTATTACTGCGGAGGGTGAATGTGGATTAAAGCGTTTCATATTGGACTGTTACCCTGAGCCTGCAACGCCTGGTTAGTGGCAGTGCCCACCGGCCCTGTCACACATGGCTACAATAAATAATGTCATTGGRAATGTATCCTATATCTTACACTTATTTGGCTGAGTTTACACAGGCAGCCCAGTTCTGATCTTATTTTCACGCATTGGTCTTTTGGCCGATCAGGTCAGCTCTTGGAAAAAGAGGTTGAGGTGAAAGATCTGATATGATTGGTCTAAATACCAATTACTGGGGTGAAAAAATTCTGAATTGGGCTGCTTGTGTAAATGTTGCCAAAGTGACGCATATTGATCTGTAGAAAAGTCATGCATTCTATACTGAACAAAAATATGAACCCATGCAACAATTTAAAAGATGTTACAGTTCATAATATGAGAATCAGTCAATTGAATTAAACTCATTATGCCCTAATCTATGATTTTCACATGACTGGTAATACTGATATGTGTATGTTGGTCACACATACCTTAAATGAAATGGGCCTCAGGATCTCGTCATTGTATTTTTGTGCATTGAAATTGCCATCGATAAAATGCAATTGGGTTTGTTGTCCATAGCTAATGCCTGCACATACCATAACACCACCATGGGGCACTCTTCACAACGTTGACATTAGCAAAGCGCTCATGCACACACACACACACACACAAGGCCATACACATGATCTGTGGTTGTGAGGCTGGTTGGAGTACTGCCAAATTCTCTAAAACAACGTTGGAGATGGCTTATGGTAGAAAAATGTACATTAAATTCTCTGGCAACAGCTCTGGTGGACATTCCTGCAGTCCACATGCCAATTGCACGCTCCCTCGACTTGAGACATCCGTGGCATTGTGTTTAGTGACAACTGAAGTGGCCAGCACAAGTGCATCTGTGTAATGATGATCATGTCTTTTAATCAGCTTCTTGATATGCCACACCTGTCAGGTGGATGGATTATCTTGGCAAAGGAGAAATGCTCACGAACAGGGATGTAAACAAAATTGTGCACAACATTTGAGAAGTTTTTTGTGTGCATGTGGAATATTTCTGAGATCTTTTATTTCAGCTCATGAAACTTAGAACCAACACTTTACATGTTGATGTTGATGTTGTTGTTCAGCGTAGCATAGATGGATACATCTGCAAGAGGCGTAAAGACACGGATATGCACCTCTGGACATCCTGTAGTTATGCCTATAGCCTTTTAGGTGTGTCATTAATAGCCTCACGTCGAGTCAGTCGTAATTAACCGGTTGTTGTCACGTGTGTCGCCTCTGACCAGGGGTTGGAGTGCCGTCTTTACTTCGTGCGGTGGGAGTAGCATCTATAGGCAGGAATCTGAAATCGGGCGCAGCTTTCTTTGCCACAGAAAGTGTCCCTACAAGATTGCGGGYTTAGGAGTTGAAAGGTGCAAATTACATTGATTAGGTCGAGGGGATAAGCATCTCCCAAAGGAGACAGCGAAATGACAGCAATCGAAACTCAGGTGCAATATGGCTCCTACATGACTTCGGAGCAAATCTACATGACCCAAGAGGATGATTGGGACAGGGACCTTCTGTTGGATCCTGCCTGGGAGAAACAGCAACGCAAGGTAATACTTTTTTTATCGGGTCATATTAATTGAGGGCCTACAGGTTGCATGGCATTATGGAAAATTACGATTCAGTCTTGATATCACGTTAAGACTTTATTCTCAATATTCATAATAGGGGCCTATGTAGCCTGCAGGGAGTAACATGGTTAGTGTGATCTCTGTGGATATGTAAAGAGTTGTCAGTGAACTCATTGAGTAAATGATTGCATGCACAATAACATTTTGGGGACGGTTAACATTCTCACTGATCTAATTCACTACTGGTCATTCAATCACCTGTTTGATTTGGGAAGATTGATTGCACATAATTATACCAGTTTATACTTCAACCTCTTTCTAATGGTCAGTGYTATCTGGGATCCTTGGGACATCCCTGCCCGTTAACCATAAMCCCTACCAAACCTTAGTCCTTACCTTAACCATKTTAAATGTCAACTTCAAAGAGGTAGGGTAGGGACATCCCTAGTATCCCAGATAGTTGTCATTGACCGGGGTAGGCTACATTTGGTTTCCCATCAGTCTTACAGTTTCTATATTTCAGAGAACGCAAAGTGAGAGACCGCAACAGATGGCAACACCAAGACGGTGAGACGTAGAAGTGGCAAGAGCGCTTGCTGCGTTTCAGACCTCCAAATAGACTAATGAACTATAAATACTTAACCTGTACCTCGCCCTTTCTATCATGTCCCTTCAGCGCATCAATCCCACGGCTACTTCTAGCGCTTTGCTTCTTCATCATTCTCTGGGGGTTTATGAGAGTATACCATGGTGGACTTATCCATTAAGGGCCCTACGTTTTTTTTAAAGTAAAAACCTCTAGAGCCTCACTGTGCCACTATGCCGTTGTATGTTTGTCAGTATCACAGCAAATAAGGTTTTAATTCTCTGGAACAACCATCATGCTGAATTCGAATTCACAATTTTTGGGGGGGTGCAGACATCTGACCGGAAGGTCCTCTTCAAGTGCTTAGGGATTGTTTGCGCCAAACACTGAAGAACAAAGGTGATGACTGTACAGGCGAACTTATTTCACATAAGCCTATGGAAATTCTTGGGGAGAAAAGTACATATTCCTGTATTATACTATGTATGTACATCTACACCTTTAATCTATTTTAGGTTTATGGTTGATGATGTAACACGTGTTTGGGTGTTCCCCTGACCCAGGGTGTGGTTTAGGGATTAGACCTAATCAATGTTTATGGAGGGCTGTCTGATCCTACCTCTGGTCTCTGGGCCCTGACTGCCACAGGACGGTCTGTGTCTGTCTGTCTACCTACCTACCACCTGTTAGATATCTGTTTGCCAAGCCTCCCGAGTGGCGCAGTGGTTKAAGGCACTGCAGTGCTAGCTGTGKCACTAGAGATCCTGGTTGCGAGTCCAGGCTCTGTCGCAGCCGGCCCGCCCGGGAGATCCATGGGGMGGTGCACAATTTGGCCCAGCGTCGTCCGGGTTAGGGAGGGTTTGGCCGGCAGAGATGTTCYTGTGACTCCTGTKGCGGGCCGGGCGTAATGCACGCTGACAGTTATAGATCTTTCGTTCTCATTGAAAGCAAGTCTAAGAAGCGGTARATCTGTTCTGTGTGCTATTTCTAWGTTTAATTTTTGCTTCTTTTACTTTCGGCTTTGTAYACCAGCTGMAAATACAATATTTTTGGTTATGGAAAAGATATTTCACAGCAGTTTAGATGGTACAATGATTCTCTACACAATGACTGCTTGTTTTGTCACATCAACTGAAATTAGGCAAACCATTCGAATATTAGCAGCCAGATTTCTGCATAGTGCATCTTTAAAGGTAATTTGGCCATTTTAAAAAGAAAACGCTCACATGCCCCCATCACTTGAATTGATTATTAGCTTGTGGTGGCTAAACTTAGCTGAMGTTTGTAGTGGACGTTWAAAGAACTGAACCATGGACTACAGTTTCTCCTGGCCCATACACTWCTTCCAAAGTGAGGAACCATCTAACATCAAGCTGTAAAATAGTGAACTACTCCTTTAAGMGTCTCTGAAGGAGTTGGGTTATATTGCTTTGCTCACACAATATTACATTTTAGAGCTTGCAAGGAAGTCATTTCACTGTACTTGTGCAYGTGACATTAAAACGTAATACTTGAAACTTGAAACATTTTTGCTGTATGGATGTTTGTCAGGTGATAAATTATGAAACCACAACTGCTTAAATGTTCTGATCAAGTTTCAATCACTTATCTTTTTTTCAGCACATGAACCAGTGGGATGTGTGTATTATAGTCCACTAATTGCTGTGTGAAATTACCAGCCTCTAAAACCATACCATCTCAATGTCTTATTGCGTAGTTATCAATTGGCTTTCCATGCCTCCACTGCGTAGTCATTGAATATTGTAACACCCTGATACAGTATGATGGAATGCAGTRAATGCTTTTGGGTGGTCCTGACCCAGTGTCACCACCTGTTTGCAATGAACTACAAGCCTGGCTAGCAATGAATTACAGCCAAATACACCAATTACAACTTCCTATGGTCATCGCGATCTATTATTAACCCGTGGAAATGGTTATAACATCAGGTGTATCTTGTCTCGCCTAGTTCACCTGTCATATCTATTTATTTTCTCCCAAGGGTAACTCAAACTATGTGACTGTGAAATCATGAATTACATTCATCTGAGCCGTTTTTCTACCTTCTGAAAGAATAGCAGGGAATTATGGGGGCTGACTCTGTCTGGAGGGAGGGAGGGTGTGGGGGCAAGATGGGGGAGCCTCTTACAGGCTGTGGAGGGAGGTGGCTGAGAAAGCCATCAGTATGATCAAATGGCAGTTGCTATTCCAGAAGAGGGGTCCTTGTAGGGCAGCTTCTATAAACTGCCTGGTGTGGCCCAGTAGGCCAATGGGGGTGGGGAGTTATCGGTGTCAGGAGTCGAGGTCACACAGGTATTTCTGATGACCCCATTTATATTAATTGCTTTACAATTGCAAGGCAAGTGTACATGGCAAAGGYCTTACTTTACACTAGGCAAGTGTCCAGAATGTTGACATAACTCACGATGGCAGAGAAGAGCCCCAATTTTTTTTTTAAATCCCAAGCTTGCTTGGTGCTAGCATTTCCAACGAACTCCTCAACCCCCCCCCAAATGCCAGTCAAGGGCCTACACAGAACTCTGTTGTAACCTTTTCTTACGAGTGTCTTCTGTATTCCAAAACACTGTAAATGTGCCCATTTATGGCTAATGTCATGCAAATACTTTATATTATGTAGGTGTTGGCCTAACTGTCTCCAATGTCCCATATAATCCACTGTCATTACGGATATCATTATAGATTTAACTAGTCTGGGAAAATCTATCAGATTCAGGTAAAGGGATCTTTATGATAAATCAATTATCTTTGACCAAAAGATCTCTGTTGACCCGCAGCTCCAAACTGGACCAACTRAGATCAAATGAAACTTCCTGTGTAAAGGTAACAAGGTCTTTGTACACACGTGGGACACCAGAGGGTAACCATGTCACTGTGAATGGACCTTGATGATGTCATTATTACAGCTATGTTTGCTGCTCTAGCAGTGGCCAGTGGTGGGATTTGGGAAATGRGGCATGCTTGATGTCCTAGGTGTTTTAGGGAGAGGGGGGTCCTTCTGTTAGGACTGAAATTGGATCCTCACTCTTAAAGTGGGACAGGCGTCATAAATTCTCACTGTCTCACTCACTGATTTTTGTCTTCCATAAGCGTAAACGCCCGAATTTTGATGTATTGTWTTTCGTGTGGTTTCTGTCTAATGAGATGCAAAATGTACTGCTTGTAGTWGTACCAATGCTACGTTGTTGCATAATGCTTTTGGTTCATCTGTTTTTGTTAAGTGAGTGCCATTTTACAAATCCTTGTCTTTCACTAGATACAACGTTGCATCATCCATAATTGCATGGACGTCTCCATATGTCTGTACAGTCTCATAAGACTCACTGTACTTTCGACACCAGAAGGCCTACAAATGATGCTGACGTTAGCCATTTAGCAGTTATAAATAGTCAATGGAGTTTCTGCAGCCTTCTCAAATGCTGCCAGACATACATGCAGTGCCCGCTGACTCAATGAGCTGCCGGGGCGCCACACTAGTTGACATGCTGTAAGTTATTATGCAGTAGTAATTAGCCTGGTCCCAGATCTGTTTGTGCTCTTGTCAACGCCATTGCTGTCATTGTCAAGCCAAACATAACAATGAGTGACAGGGAGTTGGCATGATAGCACGAACAGACTGGCACTTGTAGGTGGTTACCTTTTTCTGTTAGGCATTTTGTAACCTCGGTTAACTCCGAACTCTAATCTCACCCAATTTGGTCAGTTTCTCGATTGCGTAGTCAGTCCACGAGAAGTTAGACCTCTTGTATACGGTCTGACATGTAATGTGGTATAGCATAACTGTGTAGGGATGGGATTATCATTATAGCAGTGATGGGTGCTGCCCTCCCCCACGTTTTTAGAAATGATCATTCCTTGGAGATTCGGGCAGGATAGATGATGTCCGTTGCATTTTGATAGTCACTTGGCGCTTAGTACTCAGTCTATATAATGGGTTTATTACACTTAACATGAACCAAACCTATACAAGAAGGGGTGTGGAACAGGAACTATAATCATTCAACAACTCACCTCAAAGACTTCACTACAAGCATGGCATACCTGTGTTAATAAGGAACAATTGGCACTATGTTGCATGCTTTGGGGATGCTCTCATTCCTTCCTCAGAGATGACACTGTGGTACCAACATAACACAGACCCTTACTGCTGCAAACAAACCAATATTCCATGCATGCTGTTGGCTGTACACCTAAATGATGTCTTACATTTAACTCAGCGGTGGTGAAGAGACCCTTGATTTGACGTGATTCTTTTGTGCTTTAGGTTGTGATTTATGGATCCCTACACTTTCATTTAATCTCATACATGGTTTAGTTTCAGCCTGGTTACAACTCTTGCCAAAGCCTTTGGTGAGGAGCTAAGAGTGTGACTAATCATCTCTTGTTGTATTGTGGTTACAGCGCATTCGGAAAGTTCAGACCCCTTTACTTTTTCCACATGTTACTTTTACAGCCTTTATTCTAAAATGAATCAAAATAATAATAATAATCCTCATCAATCTACACACAATACCCCATAATGACAAAGCAAAAACAGCTTTTAGAAATACCTCTTTGCTATGACACTTGAAATTGCGCTCAGGTGCATCCAGTTTCCATTGATCATCCTTGAGATGTTTCTACAACTTGAATGGAGTCCACCTGTGGTAAATTCAATTGATTGGACATGATTTGGAAAGGCACACACCTGTCTATATAAGGTCCCACAGTTGACAGTGCATATCAGATCAAAAACTAAGCCATGAGGTTGAAGGAATTGTCCGTAGAGCTCCGAGACAGAAAGCACAGATCTGGGGAAGGGTACCAAAACATTTCTACAGCATTGAAGATCCCCAAGAACACAGTGGCCTCCATCATTCTTAAATGGAAGAAGTTTGGAAGCACCAAGACTCTTCCTAGAGCTGGCCAAACTGAGCAATCAAGGGAGAAGGGCCTTGGTTAGGGAGGTGACCAAGAACCTGATGGTCACTCTGACAGAGCTCCAGAGTTCCTCTGTGGAGATGGGAGAACCTTCCAGAAGGGCAACCATCTGCAGCCCTACACCAATCAAGCCTTTATGGTAGAGTGGCCAGACAGAAGTCACTCATTAGTAAAAGGCACATGACAGCCCGCTTGGATTTTGCCAAAAGGCACCTAAAGGACTCTCAGGCCATTTGAAACTAAATATTCTCTGTTCTGATGAAACCAAGATTGAACTCTTTGGCCTGAATGTCAAGTGTCATGTCTGGAGGAAACATGGCACCATCCCTACGGTGAAGCATGGTGGTGGCAGCATGATGCTGTGGGGATGTTTTGCAGCGGCAGGGACTGGGAGACTAGTCTGGATCGAGGGAAAGATGAACGGAGCAAAGTACAGAGAGATCCTTGATGAAAACCTGCTCAAGACCTCAGACTGGGGCGAAGGTTCACCTTCCAACAGGACAACGACCCTTAGCTCACAGCCAAGACGATGCAGGAGTGGCTTCGGGACAAGTCTCAGAATGTCCTTGAGTGGACCAGCCAGAGCCCGCACTTGAACCCGATCGAACATCTCTGGAGAGACCTGAAAAATGCTGTGCAGCGACGCTCCCCATCTAACCTGACAGAGCTTGAGAGGATCTGCAGAGAAGAATGGGAGAAACTCCCCAAATACAGGTGTGCCAAGCTTGTAGCGTCATACCCAAGAAGACTCGGGGCTGTAATCACTGCCAAAGGTGCTTCAACAAAGTACTGACTAAAGGGTCTGAATACTTATGTAAATGTAATATTTCAGTTTTTTTTTATACATTTGCACAAAATTCCCAAAACCTTTTTTTTTTTTTGCTTTGTCACTATGGGGTATTGTGTGTAGATTTATGAGGGGGTGGAAAAACGATTTAATCCATTTTCAAATAAGGCTGTATCGTAATAATATGTGGGAAAATTCAAGGGGTCTGAATATTTTGGAAGTCCACTTCATATTACCATAGTAATTTACACTGATACAAGAGTTGTGAAACACATATTAAACACAAACACACTGCAATGTTATTGCTTATTGCTGGCACCCCAATGGTGGAACAAACTCCCTCACGACGCCAGGTCAGCGGAGTCAATCACCACCTTCCGGAGACACCTGAAACCCCACCTCTTTAAGGAATACCTAGGATAGGATAAAGTAATCCTTCTAACCCCCCCCCCTTAAAAGAGTTAGATGCACTATTGTAAAGTGGTTGTTCCACTGGATATCATAAGGTGAATGCACCAATTTGTAAGTCGCTCTGGATAAGAGCGTCTGCTAAATGACTTAAATGTAAAAATGTCTTATAGTATGTGTTATTACTATTGAAAAAAGACCATAGACAAGGATTCCAATTCTTAAACTGATCTGGGCAGTAATAGAGAATTGTGGATTAGAGTAGTGCTAGCATAGCAATTCAAGCAGAAAGGGACTGGCAACCAAGTGTTCATTATATGCTGGCAACTCCCAGGTAATTGGTAGTCATGGAAATGGTGGCAGTACATACAATATATTTTGGGGGGAAATATTGATGCTGATGTGTAACGGTCCTCTTGTATTTCTTGCATGATGGGAGTTTTGAAATGTAGTGATTTTGGGGACACCGCTGTTATTTAGCTAAAGGCCAGACTCAGAAGTATATTTTGTTGCTCTTAATATTGTAACGACCCTGGGTTTATAAGCGCGGAAATCGACTCTGCCGCTTGAGCATGCTTTTGCGGCACAGTCGATAGCGCGCCGGACCTSGGGCTAGGAGGTCGAGGGTTCGAGACCTGCTCCCTGCCTGTTTCATTACACTGGTGTCAGAAGTGATCGGACCTCGCATCCACGACAGTGCGTGTGCTTGGCCGGTGAGCGYGTTCCTGTAAGACGTAAAGTCGCAAGCTAGCGCGAGGACGCGCTCTTTGAAAGGAGGGAGTAGTGTAACGACCCTGGGTTTATAAGCGCGGAAATCGACTCTGCCGCTTGAGCATGCTTTAAAAAAAGTGTAACGACCCTGGGTTTATAAGCGCGGAAATCGACTCTGCCGCTTGAGCATGCTTTTGCGGCACAGTCGATAGCGCGCCGGACCTCGGGCTAGAAGGTCGAGGGTTCGAGACCTGCTCCCTGCTGTTTCATTACAATATGCTATAAAACATTGTGAAAGTGTTTTGGTAAAAGTGTAAGCAAATGTCACTTTTTTCATGTGTGGGCTTGTATTGTTCTCCTTGAGTATCGGAAATCCCCAGAAGTGTCCAAAAGGATAGTAAAACAAGGAAAATTCTCCTTCTTGAAGACCTTTCCCACATCCCAATGAGACCAAAGGCTTTTTTTAAGCCTAGTTGTTAGRTTTTGGGTTACAGTTAGGTGTTAGGSGTTAAGGTTTAGGGTTAGGGAAAATATGATTTTGAATGGAAATCAATTATTGGCGTGTTTGTGTGTGTACAGTAAGCCTATATAACCTCATGTGTATGAGTCTGTGTGTCCAGCTACTGTAGATATTCATGAGTGTTTGTGTGCTGATGTTTTCTTTGTGTGTGCAGATTCCCATCTGTTTCCTCTGTCTGAGCCCTCAGGCTTACGTGTGCCATGCCATTGTATTAAGCGTGCAGGCCCCGTATTCTTACCCACAAGGCAATTCAACAGAATGACGCTGAGACTCCCATTTTTCACTTTAACACTCTGCCAAACAAAAAACATTGATTGCAAAGTTAAGCAAACCATGCAGCTATATGCACAAGGACAACTTTGAACAATTTCCACAGAAAATTGTACAATAAACACTTACTCGAAGAACATTGCAGATGTAAGGTTTGGTAGCAGAATGACAGTCAAATCTCCCTCACGTTTTCACGAAACTTGGTGAAATATCTACTCTGAGTTGAGAGGCAAAGATGTCAGCAGGAAGAATGGGGTGTCAGCTATATGACACCTTGAGTTTGAAAAAAATCTATTTGGGTTATTGAACTAYAGTAAGTGAAGTGGATTAACACCCGGTAACAGAATGACATTATGGGTCCCTGATCTGTACTATACAGAAATACATCATTATGAATCTCATTTTCTTCATGGTGATGTATCCTGAATAGGTACACAAAGGTAGAAAATGTTTTCTATCCTTCTTTGCATATTTGGGGATTATTCTAAAGAGCTCCGTCCTCAAACAAGACCAGATCCTGTAGGTCCAGAGCAGAACCAAGTCTTTACAACTACTTTTTAACATCCATGGGAGTCCGCTGTCAGTCGGTGCGCAATGGGTCAGAGGGTTTGTTAGTAAGTGTCAGTAAGAGCCGGGAGAGGTGACATTAACTAGAGAGACCGGAGAGGGTTGTCCAGACTGATTTCACACTCTTGCTTTGACCACCACGCGACAGAAAGCAAATTAAATAAATTATGAGCTGAGCATAACAGTAGGCCAGTGGWAGGGAGGACAGTAGCAGGTGACCCAACTGTGGTTTGGGACTACTACGAATTCTCATTGTAGCCAATTCAGTTGCAGTCATTCTGTTACCAATTTGCGAACAGAATGAGGCATTTTAATCCCTTAACACTTGGGTTTATGATGTATTATCAGTAAAAACACAAACTAATTGGTAGGTCTACCTCTTACTTGTTACTTCTGTGAACTTTCATTATTCTCCCCCATGAGGGAGAGAAATTAGAAAATATCCAGAATGACAAGACACTAGGCAATATATATATATATTTTTTTATATATTTAAATGTTATTAGTTGTCAGGGGTCTTTACTTCAACATGATTGTGTTTTGATGTATTTCTAATACCCTTTAAGACTTTTTCTGGTAGATGTTTTCTAAGACCCCTTTTCCATCTGACAAGAAATCAAAGCCTTTGCTTATTCCACATTTTTGGGATGGAACATTTTGGGAAAATGTATATATGCCGTAATTTAAAAAATACACTCCTAGCTTTAATTTGACACCAAATTTGATGCACTCCTATGAACTTCACATGTTATTGCTCATGGGGCTTTTTACACGGAAACACCCCCACTAACAACAATGGTTAGTAGAGAGCAGGTGGGCTCCTGCCAGATGACCCAGTGACTCAGGYCTGCATGCCTGTGGAGGGTGCTAATCCCAGTGCCAGCCCAGCTCCCTGGCGTGCCAGGCCCAGGCCACAGTCTCTCACTGGCCTTAGCCCCATACCTAGCCTCGTTTCCCAGGCTTCCTCACATTCAAGTGAGGAACGAGAATTGGAAGGATGACATGGCAGGACTAAAGACCCGCAATGTTACCAACAGGGCTCCACAATGATAGCTACTGTATTTTTCCCATAGTTCCCTCTGGTGTAAGGTAATACGTTGGAGAAGCTRTTGCCCTCAGTGTCGGCAACAGGCATGGTTTCCGGTGGAGTTTCTTTGCTTCAATGCTCAGTTTAGCATTTTTCTGAAGGATGGTTTAGCCTGGAAGTTGTATTAACACCTTAGTGTTAATACAAGTGCTAGTAATATAGTCGTGGCTTGGTACAGTTACTCTCAGCTAGAGAAAGAGTTGCTCAATTACTGAATGGYGTGGTGTGCCGGTATGGGAATTTGTGTTATGTTTGTAATGTTTAATGGTTCAGCTTTAGAAGCAGGTCATTGAGACACACATCTTGTAGTGAGGCCTTGTTTGTTATTCTGGCTTTATGTGCAATAGATATTTGGACATGAGTTACCCCCCCCCAGCGAGCTCAGAACTCAGTAAAGTTGTAGTTCAACACTGGTTATGAATTAGTCTAGAGATTTCTTAACAAGGTAGGTGTCGGGTAGGGATCGGCCATTTTGTTGTGTCAGTATGAATGCCTCTTTGGTCCAAGTCTGTTTCTTGCTAATGTCTTTCTTTTTTTTCTTTCTTTTTTTACCCGTGTCATACACAAGAGATCCATTCCATGTTAATATTCTTTCCAGAGTTCTTTGGCATTTTTTGTTATTCCTTTTACAAGTAAATTAAACATAATGATCGTGAGGAGTTGATCCAGCATCCATACGAAGGTATTTTCATTTGAATGAATTCACCGGTAATAAAGAGGTTTTGCAAGAGTGGTCACTGCCTKTCACTGATTTTAAAAAGGTTAATAGTTGTACTATCCCATCCCAAATCCCCAGTGGGCGAGATAAAGGTGTTACTGAAAATCTAACATTGAGAGTTGTTCAAAAAGATCACCCCCCCCCTCTCTTTTTTTCCCCAGCATTCCCCTTCCCCACACTGTTGGTTGAGAGTGTCTGCTGCAGGAATGCTGTGCTGTCAGCTGTCCCCTGGCTACCCGATATAGCCTCCTACACCCACTCCTTCTCCTCCTTCTCTCCCCCTCCTCCAACCCGGTCTAAAATTGGACATCAATGGCAGTAGAGGGTGATTTGGGGGGTAGACACCTGCTGCGGAAGAGTCTCCTCTTCCAGCTTTAAATCAAATTACGTTGGGCCTGAGCATTCTTCAGTCTCTCCATTTCGCTCTCACGATCTCTCACTCCACTCCAGTTTATGGAAAACGGCACATGCTGTGTTTTTATCTATTTCTTAAGCCCGTCGATAAATGCAAAACCGATTTGGTCTTCACAACTTCCAGCGGCTTCACTCTAGGTTCAGTCCTTCCCGCAGACTCTGTGTTCTCTGCGTTGTATTGCCTCAGCAGCTTCTGCATCACATTGTCATGTGTTCAAAATAGTATCCCATTACTATGTATTCTTCAAAATGTGTTAAAGCTATATCACAGTCTTAGAAAAATAGGTAAATCCCGTACTCATAAATGAATGGGAATACTGTATCATTTACCCCGTGCCTTTTTTTTGTCTCAATGATTTATATTTTTCGACAATACAAATGGCCACTCCTATCAGTGGGTGTTCTGGTCAGTGGGTGGGCTCGCCCCGAGACACCGGCAGGGCGAAGCCCTCGGCCGAAGGGATTGCCCATGGGCGAGAAGGACCGAGCCCCGCCCAACGCCCGGGCGGGCACGGAAGCGAGCGCACCCATAACCACCAGTACCAGCGTTTACAGCGAGAAAACAAAATATGAATAACGACGCAAAGCATACAATAATCACATCCATCCTCACCCCTGATTTGGAGGTCCTCAAACATTTATACTGTGCATGTGTGTATGTATTAATTCCAACCTTCAGACAGATGCAGATCAACCCATATTTCCCAGTAAATGGTCCTTCTACCATTTCCTCTTTCAATACATCCCTCCATTCTCTACCATGGTGTCTCACTAGGGACTTGATTCTCCCCATCTGCAACATTTCTGCCGAAATTGCCCCAAAAATAACTGACCCTTGACCTTTACCCAAGAGCACAATGATATTTCCTKTTGACTGACTGTGGTCCTTCAAATCCCCCAACAATACAGTTGGCAGGTCCAACCACAACCATTCCTGGGCCTGATTCCAAAAACAAGCCAACGATGGACAGTACCAAGAGGGATGATCTATTGATTCTGTTTCTGCGTGGCAGAGTCTGCACCGCTCTGACTGTTCAATGCCCCATACACTGAGCATTCTTTTTATAGCGAGGATTTCACATAATAGCTTCAATTGAAAAGAACGAATTGATGCTGTTTTGTATATCAGTTCATAAACCTGATGCCATGCTATTGGGACATCGGAAATATGTTCCCAACTACCTTGACTTTTATGCAGCATAGTTTTACTCTGTCTTTGTGTAATAACGTTCATACCGAAGGGGTGGTTGTTGTACGTGTAGTTTTAGCTTGCAAGTCTGTTATACTGTTCTACACAGTCTACATTGGTTATGACAGATGGTGTCTCATTTTATATGAGATCATTGTGTACTGCAGCTTTCAAGTTGAGTATTTTTCTAGAATTTGAAGTAACCAAAGTAGGATCAGTAGTAACTTAGATATGTTGACCCATGACCCCTGAAAAGACACACATGGCCTGTTAAAGGCCTTTCATAAGTGAAGCATAATGGATTTTGGCMCAAAATATTATGAAGTATTCTAACACACACTCTCTCTCGTCGCTCTCTCAGACCTTCACCGCCTGGTGCAACTCTCACCTGCGTAAAGCGGGCACACAGATTGAGAACATTGAGGAGGACTTCAGGAATGGGCTCAAACTCATGTTGCTGTTGGAGGTCATCTCAGGTAGTTGGAGCCTACAGACAGAGGGCTCAATTACTGTGGAACATTGGCGTTTCACTCCTTTCTGCATGGTGAAATGTCTAAATACATTTCACAATTTCCATTCACTTACATTAACGCTAACCAATGTGTCCTTGTTGTGTGTTTGTGAATGTGCAGGTGAAAGGCTTCCCAAGCCAGACAAAGGCAAAATGCGTTTCCACAAAATCGCCAACGTGAACAAGGCCCTGGATTTCATCTGCAGCAAGGGAGTCAAGCTGGTGTCCATCGGTGCCGAGGGTGAGACTCGCACCCCGAAACCCTTATCTTCTCATAGTACTCGTCTACTTCCTGCAAATGTATTTCCACGTCTTATGTCTCTATCGTCCGATCTAACTGACCCTTGACCTCGGCAGAGATTGTGGATGGTAATGTGAAGATGACCCTGGGGATGATCTGGACCATCATTCTGCGTTTCGCCATCCAGGACATCTCTGTAGAGGGTGAGMACTCTTCAAAGACACAAAGCCAAMMCCYYYKRRSMMCYTWACAATTCGTCATTCATATATGTGACATATGCAATAGGCATTTCTCATGCTTAGGGTTATTTCTATGCTATAAAGGGATTTTWWWWWAWKTAAATAAAAAAATCCTACCTTACRTCATTGTGTGTGTTCAGAGACCTCTGCTAAGGAGGGTCTGTTGCTGTGGTGCCAGAGGAAGACTGCCCCCTACAGGAATGTCAATGTGCAGAACTTCCACATCAGGTGAGCAGCCACTAATCTGTTCTGGTCACATAGCTGGCTCACAACATGTCACATACATTCTGTAGTCACTGATATGTGTTTTAGTCATGGTTTAAATCCGGAATGTTCTGAATCTGCGCAGTTGTTAGAGGAGATTCTTCATCTCACTATTACACTTTCACATTTTCTCCTCGCTCCTTCACACATCCTGTGTTTACCTCTTTCACAGATCCTATGCATTCATCTCTTTTGTTCCTCCTTTTCGTCTTTGATTGATTTGTATATCATTCTCTCCATCTATCTCTCTCCCTGGGTCTGTGTCTCAGTTGGAAGGATGGYCTGGCACTGTGTGCCCTCATCCACAGACACAGACCTGACCTCATTGACTACTCCAAACTGCGCAAGGTGCTGTCACTCTTCCCACCCACATCCCTGCATGATTGGTCCGCMCCTCTCTGGTCCACACTCAGCCAGTCTCTCCACTTGCCCACACAAACATCACTCAAACAGCCCGCACCATTGTCCACGCCCGTAGTCTGAACCTTTGTAATGTATTTCTTGGTMATTTTGATTCTTCTAAAAGCTCTTTGTTCTCTAAATGAACAGTGGTGAGGATGGAGGAACTGGCATAGACAACTGAACTGTGCTTTGGCTAACATTACTGACGGACCGATTCTGTTAAGGCACTGGTTTGAAGTAACAATCGAATACCTGCTCGAGTTGGTTCAGTTTACTATTCTTTAAAACAGTGCATGTTTTATATGAATTGACACAACAACAGACCTTAAAATKATCCAGCATCATCTTCCTAAGGAGAGAATGACTAAAATGGCAATAATGCATGGAGTGGCTTCAGACGTGATTACAATGTGATGGACTATGATGATAACTAATTCAAAATCTTAGTTATATTATCTTTAAACGTCATGAAACAAAAAAAAACAAGGACCAAGGCACCATTCATATAATCAAACGGCTTATCATTACAATTTATTATGTTCAACGCAACAGAGATTTGAAAACTCTGACACGTTTCGKCAGCGTTGCTTTCGCCAGGGAGTACAATGATACAACGTCTTCTTTTGAACAGACCGTGTTCCAACCAGTATTTCTGACATGGTGAATGGAAAGCGAGCTGCCAACGTAGTTCAGAATGGCTATGAGTGCATCCTGTCTGCTTTAACTGTTACTGGTCTTTAGCCTCTTACTCACCGAGTACTGTGTTTTGTGTGTGTGTTTTGTGTGTGTGCATCTGTAGGATGACCCCATGGGCAATCTCAACACTGCCTTCGAGGTGGCAGAGAAGTACCTGGACATCCCCAAGATGTTGGATGCAGAAGGTAAACAACCTTTCCTACAGGACTCCAAGAATCTAAGTTATACAGCACATCTGGAATGTATTCAGACCCCTTGACTTTTTCCACGTTTTAGTTACGTTACGGCCTTATGCATTTCCCTCATCAATCTGCACACCATACCCCATAATGACAAAGCGAAAACAGCTTTTTAGAAATTTTAGCAAATGTATTTAAAAAAAAAATTAACTTATTTTACATAAGTATTCAGACCCTTTGCTATGAGACTCGAAAAATTGAGCTCTGGTGCATTCTGTTTCCATTGATCATCCTTAACATGTTTGTACAACTTGGAGTCCACCTGCGGTAAATTCAATTGATTGGACATTATTTGGAAAGGCACACACCTGTCTACATAACGTCCCACAGTTTTTACAGTGCATGTCAGAGCAAAAACCAAGCCATGAGGTCGAAGGAATTGTCCTTAGAGCTCTGAGACAGAATTGTCTCAAGGCACGGAACTGGGGAAGGGAAATGAAAAATGTCAGCATTAAAGGCCMCAAGAACACATMATTCTTAAATGKAAGAAGTTTGGAASCACTAAGAATCTTCCAAGAGCTGGCCGCCCGGCCAAACTGAGCAATCGGGGGAGAAGGGCCTTGGTCAGTGAGGTGACCAAGAAACCAATGGTCACTCTGACAGAGCTCCAGAGTTCCTCTATGGAGATGAGTGAACCTTCCAGAAGGACAACCGTCTCTGCAGAAYTCCACCAATCAGGCCTTTATGGTAGAGTGGCCAGAAGGAAGCCACTCCTCAGTAAAAAGCATATGACAGCCTGCTTGGAGTTTGCCAAAAGGCACCTAAAGACTCTCAGACCATGGAAAAACAAGATTCTCTGTTCTGATGAAACCAATAACGAACTCTTTGGCCTAAATGCCAAGTGTCAAGTCTGGAGGAAACCTGGCACAATCCCTACATTGAAACATGGTGGTGGCAGAATCATGCTGCGGGGATGTTTTTCAGCGGCAGGGACTGGGAGACTAGTCAGGATCAAGGGAAAGATGAACTGAGCAAAGTACAGAGAGATCCTTGATGAAAACCTGCTCCAGAGAGCTCAAGACCTCAGACTGGGGCGAAGGTTCACCTTCCAAMAGGACAACGACCCTAAGTACACAGCCAAGACAACGCAGGAGTGGTTTCGGGACAAGTCTCTGAATGTCCTTGAGTAGCCCAGCCAGAGCCCGGACTTGATCCCGATCAAACATCTATGGAGAGACCTGAAAATAGCTGAGCAGCGACGCTCCCCATCCAACCTGACAGAGCTTGAGAGGATCTGCAGAGAACAATGAGAGAAACACCCCAAATACAGGTGTGCCAAGCTTGTAGCGTCATACTCAAGAAGACTCGAGGCTGTAATCACTGCCAAAGGTGCTTCAACAAAGTACTGAGTAAAGGGTGATGTATATATATATTTTTTTCTAAACCTGTTTTTGCTTTGTCATTATTGGAAATTGTGTGTAGATTGATTTTAGAATAAAATCTCAAATTTTAGAATAAGGCTGTAACCTAACAAAATGTGTGAAAAGTCAAGGGGTCTGAATAGTTTCCAAATGCACTGTATCATTATTAAGATGGATCTTAGCTGCTGACAAAAAGCACACATTTTCATAAGCGCTCATATTGTCTGAACCAAAATGAGAAACAAATGTTTTCTCTGGATATCTATGGCAATAATTTAGACTTTTTCTTTCCATTTGAGATATTGTGAACACCCCAAAGCCCGACGAGAAGGCCATCATGACCTATGTGTCCTGCTTCTATCATGCCTTCGCTGGAGCCGAGCAGGTGAGGTTTTCCCAATAAATTACTGGGAGTTTATATATGGAGTGTGCGACTCACTTAATTTTTTATAGTTTGAGGTTTCCTCACTGACCACCACTACGTAGCCTTTCCCCTTAGAGATCCAGCCTGGACATCCTCCCTGACCTCTGTTCTTGTGTCCTAGGCTGAGACGGCTGCCAACAGGATCTGCAAGGTGCTGGCTGTCAACCAGGAGAACGAGAAGCTCATGGAGGAGTATGAGACGCTGGCCAGTGAGGTGGGTGGGCAGCCTTTTTAGTTTGGCCTGTTCTCGGTCCATTCCAAATAATGTCCTTGTGTTAAGATGGCTTCAGTGGATGCGTCTCGGTACTACCCTCTCCCCTTAGCTGCTGGAGTGGATCCGTCGCACCATCCCCTGGCTGGAGAACCGTGTGGCCGAGCAGACCATGCGCGCCATGCAGCAGAAGCTGGAGGACTTCCGTGACTACCGTCGCGTCCACAAGCCTCCCAAGGTGCAGGAGAAGTGTCAGCTGGAGATTAACTTCAACACCCTGCAGACCAAGCTGAGGCTGAGCAACAGGCCCGCCTTCATGCCCTCCGAGGGCAAGATGGTGTCGGTACGTTCCCCCCCCCAGCCACCCCTCCCGTTAACTCGCCCTTTCACTCTCATTACAGTCATATGGTCCCTTGTCTGTCGTGTTCTCATTCACTGAGCCCCTGGTTTGTCTCCCCTCAGGACATTGCCAATGCCTGGAAGGGTCTGGAGCAGGTAGAGAAGGGCTATGAGGAGTGGCTGCTCACTGAGATCCGCCGCCTGGAGAGGCTGGACCACCTGGCTGAGAAGTTCAAGCAGAAGTGTTCCCTGCATGAGTCCTGGACCTCAGGTATGGGGATGGAAATGGAAAGAGCAGAGGGGAGATTCTCAATTATCTCAAATCAAGTGGAGGGTTTGTGTTTTGTTTAGGTTGTAAAATACCTGCTCTGAACTTTGTGTAATTGGTGTAAACGGATTTCTACTTGCGTTTTAGTCAGTGTGGGTGTGTCTCTCTCTGTGGCCTTCAGGTAAGGTGGAGCTGCTGTCCATGAAGGACTATGAGTCTGCCTCACTGATGGAGATCCGTGCCCTGATGAGGAAGCACGAGGCGTTTGAGAGCGACCTGGCCGCCCACCAGGACAGAGTGGAGCAGATTGCTGCCATCGCCCAGGAGCTCAAGTAAGAAAGAGCGAGAGAGRGGGAAAAGAGAGCCACTGAGAGACAGACAGACTGAAAGACTGATCGAATGATAAAGATGGGGGGAGAGAGTGAGTGTGTGAGAGAAAAGGAAGAAAATCCCCCTTCCTCTTTTGGTCTGAAATTACTCCGATACTAGCTCATAATCTCATATACTTCATGTCCTAGTGAGCTGGACTATCATGACGCCGTCACCATCAACGCCCGCTGCCAGGGTATTTGTGACCAGTGGGACAACCTGGGCACCTTGACCCAGAAGAGGAGAGACTCACTGGAGGTACCCTGGAGACAGACAGGCATTACCCTGTTTCTCACCTCCACATAACACCGTGCATTCCTACCCTCTATATAACCTACCTTACTTCCAGTAAATAGGCTTCGGAAGTTTTTATAAAAAAATAAATAATAATAATTCAGCCTCCATACAATTCTGGGATGACCTCAATTACCAGGTTTTAACACCGACTGGCTTGTGTGTGTGTGTGTGTTTTTTCAGCGTGTGGAGAAGCTGTGGGAGACCATCGACCAGCTGTACCTGGAGTTCGCCAAGAGAGCAGCCCCCTTCAACAACTGGATGGACGGAGCCATGGAGGACTTACAGGACATGTTCATTGTGCACAGTATTGAGGAGATCCAGGTAGGAGGCAGAGGGCATGATAGGTGGGGGGGGGGTCCTTGTTACATCCATTTATCATTCCTTCACTTCCTCCTCTTCATCGTTCCCTTTGCTCCTCCTCTTCCTCAGAGTCTGATCACAGCCCATGACCAGTTCAAGGCCACCCTGCCAGAGGCTGATAAGGAGCGCGTTGCAACCATGGGAATCCAGAATGAGATCGTGAAGATCGCTCAGACCTACGGCATCAAGCTGTCAGGAGTCAACCCCTACACCAACCTTTCYCCCCAGGACATCACCGACAAATGGGATGCTGTGAGTACATGTCCATCTCTTTTTGATATTGTCTGCTCAGGGAGAGCGATTGACCCCTCTCGTTCTAGAGACGAGCWTTAAGCAAACTCAATGCAACGATTCTTTGGTTATCATTCAAACTTCAACACTGATCCATCAGGGTGCGTCAAGCTCCAGGTCCAGTCATCAATTGTTGTCYGTCAACGTTGCCTCTCCTTTATCTGCCGTGTGTAGGTGAAACACCTGGTGCCCCTCAGGGATCAGATGCTGCAGGAGGAGGTGGCCAGGCAGCAGTCCAACGAGAGGCTGAGGCGCCAGTTCGCTGCCCAGGCCAACATCATCGGACCCTGGATCCAGACCAAGATGGAGGTAACCAATACCCCACAGCTCAAACTCACGTCTTCATTAGATTATTCCAGATCTGTTTTATGAGTGTTCGAGCATATCCTCTCAAGACCAAGTCAACGAATCCTGTATTAACACACCTTTTTATGTGATGTGTGTGTTTGGTTTGATCCTATGGAACCCGTGACTCCCTTTTAAAACAGTTGCTATCCTGGCTGAATAAATGAAATGAAATTAATGAATGGTGATGAATAGTCATTGTACTCTAACCACAGCCCCTCTTTCCTCCTGTAGGAGATCAGCCACGTGTCTGTGGACATCGCCGGCTCCCTGGAGGAACAGATGAGCAACCTGAAGCAGTACGAGCAGAACATCATCAACTACAAGTGCAACATCGACAAGCTGGAGGGAGACCACCAGCTCAGCCAGGAGTCCCTCATCTTTGACAACAAGCACACCAACTACACCATGGAGGTACTGCCACGGGGTTCTCATCTTTATGCCCCCCTCTCCCCACCTTCTCTTCTCTCCCCCCTCTCTCTCCTCTCTTCCCCCCCCCACTCTCTCCTCCTCTCCCTGTCTGTATTGTAGACCTCTGTGAAGTCTTCAGATTCTAATCCTGTGTTCTCCTCTCTCCTCCTCTCAGCATGTGCGTGTGGGCTGGGAGCAGCTCCTGACCACCATCGCCCGCACCATCAACGAGGTGGAGAACCAGATCCTGACCCGAGATGCCAAGGGCATCAGCCAGGAGCAGCTCAACGAGTTCAGAGCCTCCTTCAACCACTTTGACAGGGTAAGACCGAGCTTGAGCTAGGTATCGGTTACGTTTAATGTTACATCCCTTTCCTGCMCATGTGGCTTAGTGATCTTTGTTTTTCCTTTTTGTAGAAGAGAAATGGTATGATGGACCCAGACGACTTCCGYGCCTGTCTCATCTCCATGGGCTACGATCTGGTGAGTYGGACTGCTTCAGGACCAGTTTTGACAACTTAGCGACTTTGTCGCTATATTTAGCAAGTTTTCAGACCCCCTCCAGTGACTTTTATTGGTAAATGATTCTAGCGACTAATTCTTCTACTTTTCAGGCTGAGGGGGGTTTTGACACTGAGGGGTTTCTATGGTTTTGACAGCATTTAGAGACCTTTTTCCACTCAATTCTGCCGCAARTRAGTGGGAGAAGCTGTCTGTGCAACAGAAGTTACAGCAACGGCATACACATTGGCAGAGAAGCACAAATGGARGGGGTGTGGAGCGGGAGAGGGGGGCGAAAACGCTATACCAGGCAGAGGAGAGGGGCTGAAAACGCAATGCCGGGGACCACAGCTTTTACAAGGCAAATTAGTGCCGTGACTTTATCTAGAGACAAATCAAGGAGCCAATAGCAGAGCTCACTGAAATTGTTGGCAACACTGTTCAGGACCCAGTCATTTGAGGCAATGGACAATGGCAATGGTTTCTCTGTGTGAGTAATTATGTTGTACTTATATAATAACTTCTTCCTTCCCCGCTCTTTCTCTCTCTCTGTCCCCCAGGGTGAGGTGGAGTTTGCCCGCATCATGACGCTGGTGGATTCCAACAACACAGGTGTGGTGACCTTCCAGGCCTTCATCGACTTCATGACMCGCGAGACGGCCGAGACGGACACCGCCGATCAGGTCATGGCCTCATTCAAGATCCTGGCCTCCGACAAGGTGAGTTGGGCGGCACCATTATTGCACCTATTCTTCTGCGAAGTCTGCCACAGATTTTGGTTGTGTTGTGATGTCGGTGGTGGGACCCTTGATAACCCTTGTTGACCTGTGTCCTCCCCTCCCAGACATACATCACAGTGGAAGAACTGCGCAGGGAGCTGCCCCCAGAGCAGGCCGACTACTGCATCAGCCGCATGACCAGTTACATCGGCAGTGGCGCACCCCCAGGCGCCCTGGACTACATCTCCTTCTCCAGTGCCCTGTACGGAGAGAGCGACTTATAAACACAACCCAGACACCCTACTGTTCTGTTCCCCTTAACCTGTCCCATCCATACCCACATACTGTACACCCACCCAACTCCAAGACCACCCACCTGTACACCCACCCAACTCCAAGACCACCCACACAACTCACTGGGAGGCTTTGCTCCGATGCCCTGAACTTCATTAGTAACCGTCATGTCAACCAAGAACCCTTGAGAGAGCAAATGTGTACTTTCACAATATCAGGATTCCTACATTCATCACGGTCTGTAGTTTATGATTCACAATGTTTGGCCCAGCAAGGCCACTGTAGACTGTGAGTAGTTAAACTAAGGCACTTGTATCAGGACCTTTTTAAAAAGTGCTTCTTCTTCTCATTGACTAAGGCACTAGGAGCAAAGCCGCCCTCATACTCACTCAGGCGACTTTTGTTTTGGAGAAGGAAAAAAAAAAAAGTACTTTAAGGAAGGAACTTGGTGTCAGATGTCGCTGATGCATGCTATTTTTGTGTCACTAGTTCCATCCAACTCTCCTGTCCTACTGAGCTGTGAGGTCAATGTCAGGTTTGAGGTCAAATCACTACATCCAATTTCACTACTTGCAGGTGTGAAGTATCTTAGGGTATAGTCCAGGATGTTTGTGTGTGGGAGAACTGACTGTAGGGGGGGAATACAAGTATAAGGAGTCTGACAGGAGGAGGGATAACGTACTGCAGTAGATATCATTGTTCTTCCTCCACTGGTCAAGTCTAACTGTAGGGAAGGCTTTAGGAAAGCTCTTAAGTTAAGGTTAAGCATGCRCTAGAACATGACAATGAGATAAAGCTATTTTATTTAACATTTATTTAACTAGGCAAGTCAGTTAAGAAAACACATTCTTATCTACAATAACGGCCTAGGAACAGTGGATTCACTGCTTTGTTCAGGGGCAGAACGACAGATTTTTACCTTGTCAGCTCGGAGATTCAATCTAGCAACCTTTCGGTTACTGGCCCAACGCTCTAACCACTAGGCTACCTGCCGCCCCATGCATGTGCATTGGAATTTCCTCAGTTAATGAACACATGTTAGTGTCATATGCATTGTATGATGAGGATGAGGAGCAGAAAGTTGGAGAGTTTTACAGGTGGATAGTAGAAAGGCATCTCAGACACTCAACTGAATAAAGTGCCCGAGTTCAACTGTCCTCATGTACTGTTTTTGTTAGTTGCGTTTAGCCTAAGCTTGCCCATAATCTCCCTATCTTTTGTCTTTTAACAGTTACTCCTGACAATACTTAGTGGTACTCTTTGAATCTGTGGTACAACAGCTTACAGGCCCCTCAAAGGTTTAAACAGGAGCATTTGGTTCTGAAGATCTCATCCATGTCCTCCACCCACAATATGACAAGCGGATACATTTAGTTATAGATACACTTGAGTTTATTTAATTGACCTTTTTATTTATTCCTTGTATGTTTCCGTCTTTTACGCTTTAATGACAAAACAGAAAAGTCTTCAATCTTTAAACAAAAATAAGTGAGATGACTGCTTTAAGCACATTGGGACAAAGGTGTATCTGCAGTGCAAAGTATATATAGTACATRTACCATATAAAAATACTTGCTTAACAACCACAAGCTTTGATGCAGACAAGTCTGCAAATATTCTAGATTTCTGTGGTGTTTATTTCAATGACAACCCATGCTATGCACACATTCACAAGCATTCGGGCGTGCGCACACAAACAAAAGTAACAGTAAGGCTTTAGCAAAAACGAGTCCAATTACCACAACATTTCTGTAAATAAGATAATCAATTGATATTACTTTAACAAAACTGACTTAACTCCGTTTTTTTTATTTTTATGCACTTGGAGTAAGACCACTGAGGGAAATGATATCAATAATATCAATGACCACTGAAATTTGCTTCACATAACACTGCTAGAAAAAAAAATAAGTACAACACAGCCACAAGAACAGCTGGAGTTAAACTTGCCGATCCACTGAAAGAAGACAAATATAAAAATGTGCCAAAGCATATGAACGAGGAAATACATCTCAAAAAAGGCAAACTAGTTATTTTGTTGCTTGAAACCACGGCAAGCATTAAAATCTATGGCCTCAATCCATTAGTGCTGTCAATCCATGTAACAACTCTCCTTAGTCATGTAACAATAATCCTTAATCATTGGCTTTGTGTCCAGTGTCCATTGTAGACCGCTCAGCAAGGTTATTATAGGAAACAAAAACTGAAATGAAATAAAATAATTAAACCCGTTTGAAAAACTAAAACTATCTTTGACTCCAATGTACTAAAATCATAAAATAATGTTCAGTTTTAGTTTTTTTTATCTTCTAAACTTTGGACAACAATCAAATTAGTGTTTTCAAGCTTCTGAACTTGGCAGGTAAGTGCTTCCTGGAGTTAGTGAGGTTTTAAATAGGCCTAACTTGTTTATCACTAACTACCAAGGAAGAAATCTGGTACTTTCTGTCCCTAACACGAAAACAGAAAATAAATAATATCAAAATGAAAATAGTTTTTTATAAAACTCAAACTAAATAAAAATTAGTAAATCAGGTCTGAAAACTAACTGAACTTTAAAAAAACGAATAAAAATACACAATATAAAAACACAAAACTATAATAACCTTGGTGCCCAGGAAGCTCAGAGTGAGTGACCATGTCTGGCTTGGTTTCTATGTGGCGATCTTGTTGTAGCCAAACAGCCCCACTGGCAGGTACTTCACATGGGTGGGCCACTGGGCAGCCAGCTGGAAGAACTTCACATCAGTCCACTCCACGCCGTCCACAGACACTGAAAAATATCCAATAGTTTCATGACTCCCATCTACAAACACCTAAAAATAAAACAACCATGTTGAATCTGACAATCGCGTTCAGTCCCACTGGGCACAAACTGGTTGAATCAACATTGTTTCAAATTCATTTGTCAACGTATTGTGACGTGGAATCTACGTGGGAAAATACATTGGATTTGAAAAACTGTTGTTTTGAGGGAGAAATTTCAACTACAAGATTATGTCATCAATGATACTATTTAGGCCTACAGTATATCTAGTATTTCTGAAGTCAACAGCTATTGTTTCAATTCAACCCAGGGTTCAACTTAAAATAGACAATACATATACAGTGGGGAGAACAAGTATTTGATACACTGCCGATTTTGCAGGTTTTCCTACTTGGTACAACAGTCTGTAATTTTTATCATAGGTACACTTCAACTGTGAGAGACGGAATCTAAAACAAAAATCCTGAAAATCACATTGTATGATTTTTAACTAATTAATTTGCATTTTATTGCATGACATAAGTATTTGATCACCTACCAACCAGTAAGAATTCCGTCTCTCACAGACCTGTTAGTTTTTCTTTAAGAAGCCCTCCTGTTCTCCACTCATTACCTGTATTAACTGCACCTGTTTGAACTCGTTACCTGTATAAAAGACACCTGTCCACACACTCAATCAAACAGAGTCCAACCTCTCCACAATGGCCAAGACCAGAGAGCTGTGTAAGGACATCAGGGATAAAATTGTAGACCTGCACAAGGCTGGGATGGGCTACAGGACAATAGGCAAGCAGCTTGGGGAGAAGGCAACAACTGTTGGCGCAATTATTAGAAAATGGAAGAAGTTSAAGATGACGGTCAATCACCCTCGGTCTGGGGCTCCATGCAAGATCTCACCTCGTGGGGCATCAATGATCATGAGGAAGGTGAGGGATCAGCCCAGAACTACCCGGCAGGACCTGGTCAATGACCTGAAGAGAGCTGGGACCACAGTCTAAAAGAAAACCATTAGTAACACACTACGCCGTCATGGATTAAAATCCTGCAGTGTACACAAGGTCCCCCTGCTCAAGCCAGCGCATTGCCAGGCCCGTCTGAAGTTTGCCAATGACCATCTGGATGATCCAGAGGAGGAATGGGAGAAGGTCATGTGGTCTGATGAGACAAAAATAGAGCTTTTTGGTCTAAACTCCACTCGCCGTGTTTGGAAGAAGAAGAAGGATGAGTACAACCCCAAGAACACCATCCCAACCGTGAAGCATGGAGGTGGAAACATCATTCTTTGGGGATGCTTTTCTGCAAAGGGGACAGGACGACTGCACCGTATTGAGGGGAGGATGGATGGGGCCATGTATCGCGAGATCTTGGCCAACAACCTCCTTCCCTCAGTAAGAGCATTGAAGATGGGTCGTAGCTGGGTCTTCCAGCATGACAACGACCCGAAACACACAGCCAGGGCAACTAAGGAGTGGCTCCGTAAGAAGCATCTCAAGGTCCTGGAGTGGCCTAGCCAGTCTCCAGATCTGAACCCAATAGAAAATCTTTGGAGGGAGCTGAAAGTCCGTATTGCCCAGCGACAGCCCCGAAACCTGAAGGATCTGGAGAAGGTCTGTATGGAGGAGTGGGCCAAAATCCCTGCTGCAGTGTGTGCAAACCTGGTCAAGAACTACAGGAAACGTATGATCTCTGTAATTGCAAACAAAGGTTTCTGTACCAAATATTAAGTTCTGCTTTTCTGATGTATCAAATACTTATGTCATGCAATAAAATGCAAATTAATTACTTAAAAATCATACAATGTGATTTTCTGGATTTTTGTTTTAGATTCCGTCTCTCACAGTTGAAGTGTACCTATGATCAAAATTACAGACCTCTACATGCTTTGTAAGTAGGAAAACCTGCAAAATCGGCAGTGTATCAAATACTTGTTCTCCCCACTGTAGGTCTAGGGCTTCAAGCTTTAGTTGATTTCAAATTGAATCTTCAAGTTGTCTACAAATTAATAAGTGAGCTTCCCGTCTCCATCTCAACCAAAAATCTAAGTTAAAGAATAGGACTAAATCAAATCAAACTTTATTTAAAGTGCATTTAAAATTTGATTTGATTCTGTCCTATTCTTTAACTTAGATTTTTGATTCAGATGGAGACATGAATTCAACATATTAACGATTACTTTGTAGACAAACTGGAATTAAAGCCGGATTAAATCAGTGGCACAAAATATACATCTCCTTCAAATGTTGATATTTGGTTGTGTCGACAACTAAAACACAATTCAATAACACTTTTACAAAGTAAAAAAACCCATCTTAGAAACTAAAGTAACAGTATTTATTCAACCTTAAAATCCATGGCCACATTGAGGTTATTGTAACTATAAATGTATTCTGTAATCGTAGAAAGCGTGCATGGTCAAGATAGCATGCAAAGGTCGCAGGTCGGTGGAGATCTTCACAATTGCTATTATACATCTGCACAGCATCTCTTAATAGCATTGATTACTTGCACTATGTGCCATCAATGTAATCTCAACTGCAATCCAGGTTATTTGGTTGTGCTATTAGATGAAGCACAGTGATAACTCACTAGGTTGAAGAATAAATAAATATCTGACATTGTATTCCCATTTGTGCTTTTAGATTGTTGATAACACATTGATAGCGATAACACATCGATAGTGATAACACATCGATAGTGATAACACATTGATAGTGATAACACATTTGGGAATTCAACAAACTTCTAGCTGTCTTTTTTTGAGTGGGTGAATAAAAAGGTTGAAATCTCATTGATCAACAGCTCGACCAAATATGACCCACATGTCCACGTTGAAATGACCTGGTGTGCCCGGTGGGGTGTACCTTTTAGGCTGGTCTGCTGCTGCTTGGTAGAACAGATGAGTCTGGTGATGCCCTCAACCACCTGGCTTTTAGAGTCTACATCCCTCTCTTTGGGCTTCTTCCCCAGGAATATGGTGGAGACTGTGGATACGGAGGAGATGAGCACACAGAGGTGGGTTCAAACCAAAACACTTAACAGCATGCATCCATTGCGTACTTCTCCTTCCAGTTAGTACATTTACTTAGTTATTACAATCTCTACCCCAAATTAGTTGATTGACAAACTGCATGTGCTGGACAGTCCACTATCTTCCCACCCTCCTCCTCACCTTTCTTGTTCTTCTCCTTGGTGACCACAGTCATAGCCATGGTGTTGGCCTGGGGCTGGTTCTCAGTGGAGCCCCCTCCTGGCAGCCTGCTGACCTGCAGGGAACGGAAGGCACTCTTCAGGGTGTTCTTGGAGCCCTTATCACACCGCTCCCCATCCTTCTTCCGCTCTGAGCATGTTGCTACCCAATAATCCACCGTCAGCCCAATGGTGTCCACCGCATGGGACATATTAGGGCTCCTGGGAGAGAGAGAGAGAGAGAGAGAGCGGTAGAGAGTGTGGCAGACAGTGTACGAAAAACAACTATTGCTCAACAATGTACACAAAAACGTGTTTAACTGCAGGGATGGGAATTCACTTCTCATGTTAGACTGTTGTACACTGTGGTTGTCTTACCCCAGACCGCTACTCAGGGAGGGAGACGGAGGTGGGGTGACAGCCTCTCTGGTCATCCCTGTGGGAGAGCCATGGGCGGGTGGGGAGGTGGAGGGAACAGCCAAGCTAACACTAACAGCCTCCTCAGAGTCTCCACCTGTAGGCCCAAATCAACACGGTCCTTAACACTGCTCAGGGACAGACTGGAGAGAGAAAGGGAAACATTAACAGACAATAGGTACTCCAGAAATATGAACCCACCTGAATACGCCGGATTCGGTTCAATCAACCCTACTTTCACCACCTGTTTCACACACAGGGGTCAGTTAATCAGTATCAGCATTACACTCCAGGGTTGTACTTGGGAATAGTTTGGATATCCCTCGTCGGTTTGCATTGAAGCAATAATTATGATAGAGGCATTATTTGCCAAATTGACTGCCTCAACATTAGTATTGATGAAAACCATCAGTACTGATTTACTTACCCCAACAAAGGGAACAAACTTCTGGTAAGAGTCCTCGTCATATCTGGTTAGGTGGAAATAATGAGTGGCCAATCAAATATTTGTCTTCCTAAAACATACCTGATTAACGTCATATAAACTGAGTGTACAAAACATTAAGAACACATTAAGAGCCTAACCCGCAGAACAGCCTCAATTAGTTGGGGCATGGACTCTACAAGGTGTCAAAAGCGTTCCACAGGGATGCTGGCCCATGTTGACTCCACTGCCGCCCACAGTTGTGTCAAGTTGGATGGATGTCCTTTGGGTGGTGGACCATTCTTGATACATCCGGAAAAATTTTGAGTATGAAAAACCCAGCAGCGTTGCAATTCTTGACACAAACCGGTGCGCCTGGTACCTACTACCGTACCCCGTTCAAAGGCACTTCAATCTTTTGTCTTGTCCATTCACCATCTGAATGGCACAAACACACAATCCATCTCTCAAGGCTTAAAAATCCTTCTTCAACCTGTCTCTTCCCCTTCACCTACATTGATTGAAGTGGTTTTAACAAGTGACATCAATAAGGGATCATAGCTTTCTGTCGTGTTCTTAATGTTTTGTACACACAGTTTAAAATTAGCCACGCAGGCCACTCCACTCACGTCTTGTACTTGCAGGTGAGCATGGCCTCAGCGATAGGCAACTGGTGTGTGACAGAGACGCTGCTGATGTACTGGCTGATCCTTCCAGCCACGTCCACGCCGTCTGCAGCTGGAGCCGCTGGGAGGGAAGGGGAAAAGACAGTAAGCCTGAGCCAATCTGTAGGGAGCGCAAGGCTGACCGGATCTGAACTGACTAACCCCCTAACTAAAGAAGATATGGGGCAGCTTGCAGAGAGAGCGTCTTCCAGTCAAATACCATTAATATGCTGATCAAGGCAGATTAAGTTCCCAAAGACACACGCTCGAATGCTTCCAGCTCAGTGGAACTGTTTGTAAAATAAAGCATATTGTTTTATAAACTGAAATGAAATAGTCTTTCAGTCTGTGTTGCCGCTAACAGCACAAACGAATAGCACACTCGTAAATTTAAATGGAAATGTGCTTAGCGCAAACGGTAGGTAGGTCGATGTGACGAGAGAGAAGAGAGAAGAGAGACAGAGAGAGAGAGAGAGACAGAGAGAGAGAGAGAGACAGAGAGAGAGAGACAGAGAGAGAGAGACAGAGAGAGAGAGAGAGACAGAGAGAGAGAGACAGAGAGACAGAGAGACAGAGAGAGAGAGAGAGACAGAGAGAGAGAGAGAGAGAGACAAAGAGAGAGAAGTGTGGTGTTTACTAGAGTGAGGGGGCTCCAGGCGACTGAACAGGTCTCTCCAGGCATTGTCCAGGAACACAGAGCTGTAACGAGGGTCCAGGGAGGCCAGGTGCTTAGCGACGGGGTGACAGCCTGGAGGCAGAGTAGAGGCAGCCACAATGAGTCACACACCCAACCCACTCAGTACTGCAGCTCTGAGCAGAGCAGCTGAAAGCTGTACCGTACTGCGCTTCAGCTATATGTGACATAATGACTGGAGCAACTCACTGTCAGGAGGAGGTATCAGAACACGAGAGTGGGTGTTTTTGTAAATCTTTGTTTATGCTTCAGCTGAAGAGGCTTATATATATATATAAGCGTTACATAACCATGCTAGATATGTACCATACTATCCCACTGGGCACAAACTGGTTGAATCAAGGTTGTTTCCACGTAATTTGTCAACATACTGTAATGTGGAATCTACGTGATTTTTTGGTTGAGATGTGAATACAACGTATCAATTATTAATTTGTAGACAAACTGGAATTAAAGCCAGACTAAGTCAGTGGCACAGATGGAACTGTCCAAGCAGAAGATTGATCTCCCTCAAATGTTGATATTGGGTTGCGTTGACAACCAAACACAATTCAAGAGGACTTTTGTTATCCAGTAAATAGCCTATCTTACAAACGAATGTAACGTTCAACCTTAAAATGAGTAACACATCCATGGCCTCATTTTGAGATGACTGTAAATATAAATGTCTTCTTATGTAATCATATAATAATATAATGCTCAAGATGGCATGCATATAGGTCGTCGCAGGTCTGTGGAGATCTTCACAATTGCGGTAATAAATCTGCGCAGAATCTCAAACGGCATTGATCACTTGCACCATGTACTTTTAATGTAATCTCAACTGCAATCTTGGTCATTTGGATGTACTATTAGATGAAGCACAGTGGTAACACATTCATCTCCTGTATAAACAAACAAAATATCTGACATTGTATTCCCATTTGAACTTTGCTGTGCTTTTAAAAATGGTTGAAAGCGAAGTGAAGGACCTTTGGGTGACAACTAAACAAAAACAACAACAAAAAAATATCWWWWWWTWKTTTTTTCATTGGAATGTGGTTGTGCTTTTAGATGGTTGAAWTCATAGTGATAACGCGTTGGATATTCAACTAACTTTTGGCAGTCTTTTTGAGTCGGTGAATATAGGTTGTAATCTCATTGAGCATCGTCTCAACCAAATATTACCCAATTATCCACGTTGAAATGACATGGTGTGCCYAGTGGGATACATCTTACAGCAGTCACATTGTATAATACTGATCTTTTAATATATATTACTGCTCTCAGGACCTGAACCGGTCTCTCTCTCACCCAGGGGGACCACCAGGAAGCGGATTAGGCTGAGCCAATCAGATGTTTTGTTGGCCAGCTGAGTGACAAAGAAATGCAGGATGGCCCCCAGGTAGCTCTGTCCCCCTGCCACCACCACCTTGACCGGCGGCGGCGTGGACGAGTTACAGTTACAGCTGCGGGGAGAGGAGGACAGTTTAGTGGAGCACAATATAAACAGGCTCATCATAGGTCACCTTAATTACCACACGATACATTGAACCAGCGAGTATTTGATTCATTGGCTACTCACAACTTTTGGATGCGCGTGAGGAGGGTGGTGAGGACAGCCTGAATCTCCACCCCACAGCAGGTACACACTAACGGCTGCTTTTGGGCCAGCAGCACCTCGGACACATACTGCACACACACGTTTACCAGAGGCCACAAACACATAGACACAGATGAACACACGTACGCAAAGTAAATATGTCCACAGGGGAGTGGAGGAGTGAGATAATGGAGGTGAAGATAGACGTGAAGAATACCTGTCCCTGCCAATCACTGGTGTTGACCAGGACCAGGCTGTCTGGGAGGGCAGTGTCTGAGGAGATAGATTCTGATTCAGCTGGTCATACACAGCCTTCCTGGGCACCTGCAACACACACACACACACACACACACACACACACACACACACACACACACACACACACACCACACACACACACACACACACACACACACACACACACACACACACACACACACACACACCACACACACAACACACACACACACACACACAACACACACACACACACACAAAGTCAAATACTGCGGCACACACACACACGTGCGGCGTGTAACAGTATAACTTTAGTCCGTCCCCTCGCCCCGACCCAGGCGCAAACCAGGGACCCTCTGCACACATCAACAACAGTCACCCAACGAAAGACAAGAATTACCCGTCGCTTCACAAAAGCCGCGGCTCTTGCAGAGCAAGGGGAACCACTACTTCAAGGTCTCAAAGCGAGTGACGTCACCGATTGAAACACTATTAGCGCGCACCACCGCTAACTAGCTAGCCATTTCACATCGGTTACACGCGCGCGTCAGACACGAAGTCAAATACTGGGCATAGTCAAATACATTGTCAAAAACTGGGCGCACACACACACACACACACACACTCGCTTCAATGAAATCGATCAACACAACAGGACAGTGCTGTGCCTGTATGCAGCTGTAAGCAAGAAGTCAATTGCGGGTCTCAACTTACTGCTGAGAGTAAGAATCTCAGAATACACAAGGTGAAACTTCAATATTTGGTAGTAGTTGGTAGTAATTTTCCTCTTGTGACGTCAGTCACTGACAGTCACTCAATTAGCCCATGTCAGCTCACATTTTACAGATTGCTAGGTAAGTTAGTCTAGCCAGCTTTATATAAATGTTATAGTATGTCATGGCTGAATTACTGACCGGGCACATCAAGGCTCGAGGCCAGTAGCCATGATCTCCTGAGGGCCCCCCCATTGATTTTGTTAGTCAGTCTCACTCAGAGATCATATGAACCTGTCAAGTAACTGCAAAATGTGTAGAATTGCAACATTTTCTCTTCGCCCCAAAGCTMCATTTTTATTCACTTTAAAGCTACACATTTGCAACAGGATCACCACCACTCTGGATCACCCTCTGCAAACAAATCCTCAGCTCCATGGCGAGTATGGGTACGGACTAGCTCTGGTTAGGGTGAGGGGGGGGGTCACCTGTGGGGTGTGGCTGAGCTCCGGTGACCTTTCACTGTCAGAGCTGTTGGTGCGTTCGCTTAGTGGCTTGGACAGCGCTCGCCTCTCCTTCATTGGTGTCCCACGTCTCTGCCTGGGTGTGTGCCCGCCATCCAACCTGGAAAAAACACACACACCTACTCACTGACAGTCAGTACCCACACAGAAAATATGACTAAGGCAGAAAGTGAAGGAGCGCATATGTAGCACTGGAAGGTTTTGTGTGTGTGTGGGTGTTTTAAAGTGTGTGTTAGACTGACCTGGGGGAGGGCATGGTGGTGTAGGGCATGCTGGTGTGACTCTCACTCTTGCTGCTCCTCAGTTCCCTCATTGGGGTCCTGGGTAGCTGCTCTGGGACAGAGACAGTGATGCAGGGGGTAGTGTCCAGAAACGTCTCCGGATCAGTCAGCTCCTAAACACACCGACAGACAGCCAGACAGAAACACATCCTAACACCGCACAGGCCTCAACACACTGCAATACAGAGGCCACCAATGAGAGAGGGGAAAACAAGAGAGTGAGGGAGGGAGGAGGGGTCTCACCAGGGTGTCTGTCTCAGAGTCGTCAAAGTTGCGGGAGCGAGCGCGTTTCATCTTGCCTGACGGGGGCTGCTCTCCTTGCTGAAAGTCAGACAGCAGGAAAACAGTGGTAAGAGGGAGTGCAAGGGGACATCTGGACTTAGAAGGCCAGCCACCCCCATCTACTGTACTCACTGGGCTCAGGGTGTCTCTGGGCAGACTGCACCTGCTGTTCAGACTGCCAAACTCGGTCTGCGAGCTGGACTGGGACATGCCCTCAAAGAAGGGCCTGAACGTTCAGAGAGAAGAGAGATTGCCAGAGTTCTGTTAGGTGGATGTTTGTCAGAACATACATTTCCGTTACCTACAGATAAGTCCGACTTCTCATGACCTGAGTTTGGGTTTGGGCGTGCTGAGGACGCTGTCCGTCTCCTCCATCTCTGGCCCGCTGTCATTGGGGTTGTACATCTCCAGACTGTCATAGAGCTCATCCAGGTCCTCCTCCACATCACGAATGTGCTCCTGGGACACGTGCTCCAGGCCAAAGTCCACCTCACCGGACACCTTAAACCTCTTCAACAAGGCCACGAACTTCTGCTTGATGTTGGGCTGCCGGGTTAAAGGAACACGTAGATAATCAAACTGGTTGACTAGAACAGCGGCAGGTAGTCCTAACGCCACAGAGACAGACAGACGAGKAGACTGGATGCTTACATGAGCTCTGGTGATGGAGGCTGCAGAGGTGAGTTTGTGTCTGTGCTTCTTCTTCCTCATGTCATCCTCTTCGTCAAACAGATACTGGGGGGGAAAAAAGAGGGAGGGTCAACTTTGTGCTCAAACCGGACAAACCCTCCACCCACTCTACTGTACGCCGGCTTAAATGCTTGTATTGAAGCAGTGTGGTATCTTTCTGAGCGTCGCTTCCCCCCCCCCCTCCTACCTGGCTGTGAGCAGGGTCATCACTCCCGTCCTGCTCTGATGAATAGCTCTCCTCGTCTTCCTCCGAGTAGTTGTCAATGTCGGGGGAGCGGTCTGTCAGTTACAGAGAGCCAGATAGGAGATGTGTTATGTATGGGTGTGGGGGGATCCAGTGTGATGTGAAAACTATTTCAACCTTGTGTCATATGGACAAGGCAGARGCTGACTCTCTCAAAAGACGAACATGGATGATTGTATTTACCGACCATGGTGTGGCACATACATATTGAACTGTTCAATACACTGACATTCTGGATACTTAGACAATCCCATATAAGCACATTGCCGAATATAAATAAAAAAATATATAAAAAAATATAGACTTTCTGATTCCTTGTTCATGGCCTTATCTCCCTCGAGCCTGTCCCCTTGTCTTTCACTCTGTGTCTCCCTTACCAGACATCTTGGCCTTGGACATCTCGTGGTCGATGGGCTGGCTGGAGAGCGAGTAGACCCTCATCTCAGCCACAGGCACAGCCGTGTCCTTCACCGTGGTGTGGAGACCCAACACACGGGCTCCCTCACTGGGGTGCTGCATCACCTGGGGAGGAGAGAGGAAGGGGGTTCAGGGAGAGAAAGAGAGATTGGGGGGGGTGACAATTGCAAGAGAGAGAGAGAGAGAGAGAGAGAGAGGGAAAGGGCAGGAGACGAAAGAGTGACAGGAGTACAGATGCTGGATGGCGTGTTGTACAAACAAAAGCCCGAATGGTCGTAATCATGGCAGTTAACAGCTGCGCTGAGATGTTGCCCTCTTGCCTCTGCCATGTTGATGAGGCCCAGTGCCAGGGTCTTATAGCCCAGGATGGTGCGGTTCTTGTACCTCTTCCTCCTCTGCAGCATGATCTGCAGTCTGTTGGCATCTCGCTTCAGAAAATGTGGATACTGGAGGAAGTAAAGATGAGAGATGGCGAGGTTGACAGAATCAGACATGCACTTAAATCATGCACTGAAAATAGAATCTCTGGGACATTTTTTTTTAAAGTCACAATTCATTTGCATACACATAACTGTCTGTGCAAACACCCCTCGGTAACTCACTTGCAAGGAGAACGTTAGCTGAAGATCGGTCTCGGTAAGTCCAGGCGATGACAACAGGATTTCATTGGACCGTAAAATGCGCTTTGATCCCTAAGAAGATAYTCCAAACACGTTACAATACATCGCCTGCATATATTAACCATGGATTACAGATAAAAAGGTTCTCATAAGTCACTAGTGTATTTAAGCAGTAAGGCACAAAGGGGTGTGATATATGGCCAATATACCACGGCTAAGGGCTGTTCTTATGCACAATGCAACGCGTTTTATTGTGAAACAGACAAGAAATAAGAATTAAAAAAAACAGAAAACTTGAGCGTGCATAACTATTCACCCCCCCAAAGTCAATACTTTGTAGAGCCACCTTTTGCAACAATTACAGCTGCTAGTCTCTTGGGGTATGTCTCTATAAGCTTGGCACATCTAGCCATTGGAATTTTTACCCATTATTCAAGGCAAAACTGCTCCAGCTCCTTCAAGTTGGATGAGTTCCGCTAGTGTACAGCAATCTTTAAGTCATACCACAGATTCTAAATTGGATTGAGGTCTGGGCTTTGACTAGGCCATTCCAAGACATTTAAATATTTCCTCTTAAACCACTYGAATGTTGCTTTAGCAGTATGCTTAGGGTCATTGTCCTGCTGGAAGGTGAACCTCCGTCCCAGTCTCAAATCTCTGGAAGACTGAAAGAGGTTTCCCCTCAAGAATTTCCCTGTATTTAGCGCCATCCATCATTCCTTMAATTTTGACCAGTTTCCCAGTCCCTGCCGATGAAAAACATCCCCACAGCATGATGCTGCAACCACCATGCTTCACTGTGGGGATGGTGTTCTCAGGGTGAGGTGTTGGGTTTGTGCCAGACATAGCGTTTTCCTTGATGACCAAAAAGCTAAATATTTGTCTCATTTGACCAGAGTACCTTCTACCATATGTTTGGGGAGTCTCCCACATGCCTTTTGGCAAACACTACACTTGTTTGCTTATTTTTTTCTTTAAGCAATGGCTTTTTTCTGGCCACTCCGTAAAGCCCAGCTCTGTGGAGTGTACGGCTTAAAGTGGTCCTATGGACAGATACTCCAATCTCCGCTGTGGAGCTTTACAGCTCCTTCAGGGTTATCTTTGGTCTYTTTGTTGCCTCTCTGATTAATGCCCTCCTTGCCTGGTCTGTGAGTTTTGGTGGGCGGCCCTCTCTTGGCAGGTTTGTTGTGGTGTCATATTATTTCAATTTTTTAATAATGGATTTAATGGTGCTCCGTGGGATGTTCAAAGTTTCTGATATTTTTTTATAACACAACCCTGATCTGTACTTCTCCACAACTTTGTCCCTGACCTGTTTGGAGAGCTCCTTGGTCTTCATGGTGCCGCTTGGGGGTGCTACAGACTCTGGGGCCTTTCAGAACAGGTGTAGATATGAGATCATGTGACAGATCATGTGACACCTTAGATTGCACACAAGTGGACTTTATTTAACTAATTATGTGACTTCTGAAGGTAATTGGTTGCACCAGATCTGATTTAGGGGCTTCACAGCAAAGGGGGTGAATACATATGYACGCACCATTTTCCGTWAAWWWWTTTGTWKAATTTTTTTAAACAAGTTATATTTTTCATTTTACTTCACCAATTTGGACTATTTTGTGTATGTCCATTACATTAAATCCAAATAAAAATCMATTTAAATTACAGGTTGTAATGCAAAATAGGAAAAACGCCAAAGRGGATGAATACTTTTGCAAGGCACTGTATGTACACTTTGTGGAAGGGACGGCGGTGTGTGTGAAGAGCGTCACCTGGAGTTTGACTGCGATGACAACAGAGGTTAGGTCTCTGTCCAGCTCCTGAAGCATCACCAGCTTCTTCAGAGTAACTGTGAAGAGCCTGGGTTTAAGGGGAGAAAAGGGGATATTTGAATTTCTCTGTTTCGTCTGTGAATTCAGTGAATAGGTACCAACGACATGAGAAAGTGTCAGTCTAGTCCTTGACCATGACAAATCTTTTTAAAATGTTGGCTGAGAGTGGTAGAGTATCACCCTAGATTTGTAATGCAAATTGTAAGCGGGAATCGTTCGGTGAGGTTTGTGGCCAACAGAAGCACTTTAGGAATATTAGGCTCCAGACATAAATCAAAGATCAATGTATTCCTACAGGCCGTTCGTAGTTCGAAGTACTTTATTTTTGGACAAAGCACAGACAGCTTGGCACAGGGCCTCTGGTCTAAAGTAAGCGGGAATCGTTCGGTGAGGTTTGTGGCCAACAGAAGCACTTTAGGAATATTAGGCTCCAGACATAAATCAAAGATCAATGTATTCCTACAGGCCGTTCGTAGTTCGAAGTACTTTATTTTTGGACAAAGCACAGACAGCTTGGCKGGCTGGGATTTATCTGCGTAGATGAGAGCAAGTCAGACAGAACAGGACACTCAAGGAGAAACTAAAAGATTGTCATTCTCTCAAGTAGAAGCCACAATGGGCTCCAAAAGACACAATTAGGTCTACAGCCTCATTGTTGATTCTTAGCCAAACAAACTCCAGCATTGCATCTTGAATAACCTTTAATTACATTTGGGTCCTAGGTGCAGCACTCYGCGTCACGTCACAAAGATTGGGTAATAGGAGAGGGTGCCGTATCTGYTGTTCCTCCCTAATTAAATGTCACATTCACTACAAACCTTGGCCTCTCCACTCACTACACCATTAGAGAGAGAGAGACACTGGAGAGGGCTACCAGAGAACATCTGATTGGGTTCGGAGATTTATGGTTAATAATTGATATTTTCACTAAAAGCCAAATGCCAAGCAGATATGGCACTATCGGCTAAATAGAAATTCACTACATTACCAAAAGTATGTTGACACCTGCCTGTCGAACATCTCATTCCAAAATCATGGGCATTATTACGGATTTGCCTCCCCCCCCCTCCCTTTGCTGCTATAATAGCCTCCACTCACCTAGGAAGGCTTTCCACTAGATGTTGGAACATTGGTGCGGGGACTTGCTTCCATTCAGCCACAAGAGCTTTAGTGAGGTCGGGCACTGATGTTGGGCGATTAGGCCTGGCTCGCAGTCGGCGTTGCAACTCATCCCAAAGGTGTTCGATGGGGTTGAGGTCAGGGCTCTGTGCATGCCAGTTAAGTTCGTCCACACTGATCTTGACAAACCATTTCTGTATGGACCTCGCTTTGAGCACTGGGGCATTGTCATGCAGAAACTGGAAAGGGCCTTCCCCAAACTATTGCCACAATGTTGGAAGCACAGTATCGTCTAGAATGTCATTGTATGCTGTAGCGATAAGATTTCCCTTCACTGGAACAAAGGGGCCTAGCCCGAACCATGAAAAACAGCCCCAGATCATTATTCCTCCTCCACCAATCTTTACAGTTGGCACTATGCATTGGGGCAGGTAGCGTTCTCCTGGCATCCGCCAAACACAGATTTGTCCGTCGGATTTCCAGATGGTGAAGCATGATTCATCACTCCAGATACAGCGTYTCCACTGCTCCAGAGTCCAAAGACYGCGATCTTTACACCACTCCAGCTTGGCATWGMGCATGGTGATCTTAGGCTTGTGTGCGGCTGCTCGGACATGGAAACCCATTTCATGAAGCTCCCGACGAACAGTTCTTGTGCTGACGTTGCTTCCAGAGGCAGTTTGGAACTCGGTAGTGAGTGTTGCAACCGAGGACAGACGATTGTTTAGCGCTACGCGCTTCAGCGACCCCATTCTGTGAGCATGTGTAGCCTACCACTTCGCGGCTGAGCTGTTGTTGCCCSTAGACGTTTCCACTTCACAATAACAGCACTTACAGATGAGCGGGGCAGCTCTAGCAGGGCAACATTTTTACAAACTGACTTGTCGGAAAGGTGGCATCCTATGACGGTGCCACGTTGAAAGTCAGGCCATTCTACTGCCAATGTTTGTCTATGGAGATTGCATGGATGTGTGCTCGATTTTATACACCCGTCAGCAATGGGTATGGCTGAAATAGCCGAATCCACTAATTTGAAGGGTTGTACACTATACAGTGTATTCAGAAAGTGTTCAGACCCCTTGAGTTTTTCCACATTTTGTTACATTACAGCCTTATTCTAAAATTGATTGAATATTTATTTTCCTTCATCAATCTACACACAATACCCCATAATGAGAATGCAAAAACAGGTTTTTGGAAACGTATTAAAAATAAAAAACATAAATACCTTATTTACATAAATATGAGACTCGAAATTGAGCTCAGGTGCATCCTTTTTCCATTGATCATCCTTGAGACRTGTCTACAACTTCATTGGAGACTACCTGTGGTCAATCAAATTGATTGGACATGATTTGGAAAGACACACACCTGTCTATATAAGGTCCCACAGTTTACAGTGCATGTCAGAGAAAAAAAMCAAGCCATGAATACAAAGGAATTGTCTGTAAAGCTCCAACACAGGATTGTGTCGAGGCACAGATCTGGGGAAGGGTACCAAAACATTTCTGCAGCATTGAAGGTCCCCAAGAACACAGTGGCCTGCATCATTCTTAAATGGAAGAAGTTTGGAACCACCAAGACTCTTTCTAGAGCTGGTGGCCTTATAGAATAACTATCTTCAAAGTAATGACTCGGGACGTCGGGTTTGATATGAAAGCTTCTTTTAGTAATAATTCTTGATCACGTTACATTTAACAACTTTAGATTCTACAAAGCAATGCTAAGATGCTAGCGCAAAGGAGCCAAACGTAATTACCTGTTAATTGCACTTAACTAGCGCGTTCACTCTCTACTTCCTGTCGCAAGGCATTCTGGAACTTGCAGTCAAAAGCGTAATTCAATACTAACCAATACAATTACATATGTAAATAACTGTAAAGAAATATCTTTAGATACAGCTCAATGAATTAACTTAAACATTAACTCTGTAACACATTAAAGTTACAACATCCTCCCCCCCCGATGAACAACTGTGTTCATCTAGATCTCTAGGCAGTATATCAACTGAATAGGTCTCCTCAACAAAGTCCCTGAAACAGTACGAACTGAACATGATCTAACTAGGCCATCTCGGCCTGGAAACAGTTCCTCAATCTTTCCTAGTTTCCAGGTTTGTCTGGGTGTGTTATCTTCTCCAATGAGTACAACGTCACCCGCTTTCAGTGGGGTGGGCTGYGGTGTATCACAGCGGTGTGCTGACTTTAGATCCAGCAAGTAGTCTCTTCGCCAACTGTTCCAGAAACTGGTCACAAGTCTCTGCCTGTACTTCCATCTGCGTGTCATGTCCTCCTTGTTTAGCGTTGGGTGCTGAGTGTCAGCTGGAAATGGCTTTGGAGGCAAAGAGGTTAGTTGTTTACCCACCAGGAAGTGTGCTGGGGTCAGGGGTTGTGGTTCATCCACTTCATTGTGCACGAAGGTCAGAGGCCTAGAATTTAGAATAGCTTCAACCTCTGTCAGGACTGYGCACATCTCTTCAAAGTTGAGTGAAGCTMTCCCAAGAACCTTTCGCAGGCATGTTTTCACTGACCTGACAAGTCTTTCCCAGAATCCGCCCCACCAGGCTGCTCGCTCGGCGATGAACCTCCAGGTGATGCCCCTTTCTGAGAAGAAAGCCAAGAGTTGGGGCTCTTCGATTGCCTTCCACAGCTCTTTCAAGTCCTGATCAGCTCTCTTGAACGTTTTAACCCGATCGAACATCTCTGGAGAGACCTGAAAAATCAATGAGCTGCTGTGCACCGACGCTCCCCATCTAACCTGACAGAGCTTGAGAGGTTCTGCAGAGAAGAATTAGAGAAACTCCCCAAATATAGGTGTGCCAAGCTTGTAGCATCATACCCAAGAAGACTCAGGGCTGTAATTGCTGCCAAAGTGCTTCAACAAAGTACTGCATAACGGGTCTGAATACCTATGTAAATGTCATATTTCAGTAAAAAGTTTTATACATTTGCAAAAATGTCTAAAAACCTGTTTTTGCTTTTTCTTATGGAGTATTGTGTGTAGATTGATGAGGGGAAAAACAATTAATGTAACAAAATGTGGAAAACGTCAACGGGTCTGAATAGTTTCCGAATGCACTGCATATAAACAGTTGAAGTCAGAAGTTAACATACACCTTAGCCAAATACATTTAAACTCCGTTTTTCACAATTCCTGACATTTAATCAGAGTAAAAATTCCCTGTCTTAGGTCAGTTAGGATCACCACTTTATTTTAAGAATGATGAAATAAATAGTAGAGAATGTTCTATTTCTTTCATCACATTTCCAGTGGGTCAGAAGTTTACATACACTCAATTAGTATTTGGTAGCATTGCCTTAAATTGTTTAACTTGGGTCAAGCATTTTGTGTAGCCTTGCACAAGCTTAATTTAATTTTGGCCCATTCCTCCTTACAGAGCTGGTGTAACTGAGTCAGGTTTGTAGGCCTCCTTGCTCGCACATGCTTTTCAGTTCTGCCCACAAATGTTCGATAGGATGAGGTCAGGGCTTTGTGATGGCCACTCCAATACTTTGACTTTGTTGTCCTTACGCCATTTTGCCACAACTTTGGAAGTATGCTTGGGGTCATTGTCCATTTGGAAGACCCATTTGCGACAAGCTTTAACTTCCTGACTGATGTCTTGAAATGTTGCTTCAATATTTCCACATAATTTTCCTCTTCATGATGCCATCTATTTTGTGAAGTGCACCAGTCCCTCCTGCAGTAAAGCACCCCCACCCCATGCTTCAAGGTTGGGATGGTGTTCTTCGGCTTGCAAGTCTCCCCATTTTTCCTCCAAACATAACGATGGTCATTATGGCCAAACAGTTCCATTTTTGTTTCATCAGACCAGTGGACATTTCTCCAAAAAGTACGATCTTTGTCCCCATGTGCAGTTGCAAACCTTGGTCTGGCTTTTATGGCGGTTTTGAGCAGTGGCTTCTTCCTTGCTGAGCGGC